>NW_021703776.1:21695288-21950615 GCF_005190385.1 Monodon monoceros | reverse complement strand
ACACACACACACACACACACACACACACACACACACACACACACACATGCTACATTTGGCTCACACACTCACACACCCATACATAGCCATCATCTGTGGACAAATACTAATCCTCAGTAATAATACACCCCACAGGCATATCAAGAAAGAAACATTTTCTCAAAACAATAATTTCCTCTGAATACTTCTTTCACAGTGGAGAAATGGCTTTACATTATGAGGTGAATGGTGTCAGTACTCAATTAGTAGTACATCCTTCTGCTTCTAACCCTTCTCAGGTTCTTTTCTGTGCCTAGGAAATGTGGAGCTCATTACAACTACCCTTTCAAGCAATAGATCTGTCAGCCTTTAATGGTCATTTTTGGCAATAACGAGTACTAACAAAAGCTTAAGAATTGCTTTATCTTTTACTATAGGATTGATATAATTCTTAAGTAAAATATTCCCACACCATTTACTGGATGTAGAATAGAGGATGTATGAGGATATTAATAGGACTAGAGAATGGAGACAAACTCATTATTCCCATAATAATACATATTTAGCAGTCTGACTTTATATTCTTAGTTGATTATGAGATCCTTGTAAACAAGGAATACGTCTTATCTGAGTTTCCTGAGAGTATTTTTCACAGCAACCTGAAAATGACCATGTTTTCTAAAATAAAAAATCTGTTCTCACGACCTGATTAAGGATCTTTTGATTAGTTAATATTTACATAAAAGTCTCAGGAATTTATAAAAATTATATTTACTTCTAAATTTAATAAAAACACTTTAAATAGCCATTAAGTGGTAATTTTCTTTCACTGGTACATAAGCATAACCCCAATTTCACTTTAATTAGGTATTGGGGATAAGTTTAGGTAAGAAAGTGAAGTACTTAAAAACAGCTTGCCTTAACTTGCAAATAGACTGATACTAACAGAACAGAACTCAGTTTCCTGACTAATGTTGTATGAAATTTCAAATTATTCTGTGTGATAAAAGAGCACATTAATGTGGTCTGTGAGGTTTCTACAGCCGATCTATGAGTTTTTATGAAATATCAAATGGATGCCTCTCACTGTTTACCAACCATTCATTCCTCAACCCCTTCCAATGTGGTTTTTTCCCACTACACTCCATAAAACCACTTTATCAAAGTTATCCATGATTTTTCTCAGGGCCTAGCTCTCTTGAATGCTCAGAAAGAGAAAACTGTATATTCCATCACTACCTTTTGAAACACTGATCTTACTTATGAAATTAAAATATACTGGTAATTCTTTTATCCCTTTATTTCTCCTCTCCCCTTCACAAGGTCTTCCTCTTCTTCAATGCCACAAAATGTGGGTGTTCTTCAAGGCTGCATCCTTGACTTTCTTCTTATGCTCTGTGCACTTACCTCCGCTTTCTGTTCACTACCTTCCCAAGTGACTAAGACAATTATGCAAACGAGTCTTAAAAACTTATTCTGACTTCTCTTATCTAATTCAATCCTGACATTACAAATGCCATCTAAATGTTACTATTGGTGTAGGATGTAGTGATTGGGAGAGTAGGAAGTAAAAAGATATAGCTTTTTATATGGCTTTTTATATATGGCTTCTATATATAGAGAGATAAGAAATTTAGAAAAACATATGAAACAGAGCAGGAAGTAATGAGTTCCATGAAAGAAGTTCTGTATACTCAAGAGTATTTTGCTGTTAGGTTCTGTGGTAAAAATGATTCCATTGGATCCATATAAATGGGCTTCTCGGTTTATAAGAACATGTCTTAGCTGGTGAGACACTAGAAGATTTCACACATTTATGAGATATAAGATATAAGGATGATAAGAGCTTTGTTTGTTAACCTTAAGAAGTCGAAAGGTATGTGAAATGTCAGAGAGTGAGATCATATGAGGAAAGATTAAGTTGTTGGATTAAAAGGAATACATGCAACCTGGGAAGCTCAGCACATCTTGAGTACTACGAATGCCTGTCATTTCTGCTACTGCTATGATGGCAAATATAAGTAACCTCAAGATATCCACCTAACATCCATCATCCTGTCAACAACAATTTGTCTAAACTCCTCTACATTATTCCAACACTTTTCTAGGCACGTCCAATCCAGTTTCTCCTCTTACCAATGGTACATTTATGATCACATGTTAGGTTCTAATTGTATCACCTTTGACTTCTTCCTTATCCCTAACACCCACATTAAATACGTCAGGTTTTTTTTCCCTAATTCCTCTTCTTAGAAAACATTTTTTGGCTAACATTATCTTTTCCATTGTCACCACTACTACCTGGGTATAGACCTTTTCACCTCATAATTAGACTACTGCCAAGTACCTCTTCACTGGTCTCACTCCATGGTAGGCCCTGCTCACAAACAATGTTCAAAAAGCACTCTGATTATGTCAGCCTGCTGGACCATGCTGGTTAAAAATCTGCTCTGGTTCAGCAGGAAGCACAGAAAGTCACGGTGTCATAATGGAGTTTGAGGTGTGGATTACTTTGTTGGCACTTTTATGTAGTTACTGAATGAAAAGATTGTATCATTTTAGACTAAATTTTCGTACAAAAGATCAATGCACTATGAAGCAAACAACAGACATGACAAAGCTGGATTGAGGGCTACAGAGATGAAGCAGAATCCCCTATTTATGAATAATCTTAGCTAAATATTACTCTTCAGGTGAACTCTTGCCTGAGTAGCTTTTATTAAGAAAAGTCTTTAATTTCTCTGAAAGCAATTAATGTTATATACTCAATGAATGTAAAGGAGATCCTATCACCTCCTGTCCCTCACTACCTGGGAACTTTATTTTACTGTTTAAATCTCGAGGCTCATGTTCAGTTGATGAGGTCTTCTGTTTCTTCGTACACATATGTAATCAGTCATCCCTTGGTATCTGCGGGGTTCTGACTGTACATTTCAGCCTTGCGCACAGGTTGACAATCCTTTTAACCATACTTTGTTACCTCCCTATGCTGTTCCTCAGAGCAGCTATTTCAGAACTTTTCTCACTCTGTAAATCCCTCCAGCCCTCTTCCCCAAATTTTCTGCCTTACTTGATCTCAGATCCCTACCTTACAAGCCAAATGTGAAAATTGTAATTCAGTCTCATCATTGAGGAATTCAAATTTATGGGGCAAAGAATCAGAAAAACCATGAGTTAAGATGAAGTAGCCAGAATCAAGAAACTAGGAAGAGGCATAAATAACTGTGTTAACAACAGTGGGATAAAGTGGTGTGCCTACCTCTAATCCATAGTGCTTTGTTTGTCATTCAAATTGATCATAAATACCATAAAAGCTCTTATTGAGCCGTACGTTACTGGGTCTGCAGCATAGATCTCACTCATATCTAGAAAGGTTTCACACTGCAAATCTGTTGTGAAGATGAGATAGAATACATCAGTACTTAAGTGGTACTATTTTTAATCCATTTATTGAGGCATTCATCTGCTTTTATCCCCTAAATTTTAAAACAGTAACAATTTAAATTTTTCTATTTTCCATAAATTTCATCTGTATTATTGATCTGGAAAAAGTTTGTTAAGTCCAAATAAATTATAAATTATTTTCTCAGTTATATCATTTTTCTTCCTATTTGTAAAAGGGAGTGATCACGGAGGCTTTCTTTTATTTTATTCTAATACATTATTTTTCTCCTTTTCTCTGCTGTTTAGTCTAATAACTAGTAGAAATGAAGGGCCTTTTTATTTTTTATTTTTTTTGCGGTACATGGCCCTCTCACTGTTGTGGCCTCTCCCGTTGCGGAGCACAGGCTCCGGACGCACAGGCTCAGCGGCCATGGCTCACGGGCCCATCCGCTCCGCGGCATGTGGGATCTTCCCAGACTGGGGCACGAACCCGTGTCCCCTGCATCGGCAGGTGGACTCTCAACCACTGCGCCACCAGGGAAGCCCTGAAGGGCCCTTTTAAATTCACATTTGCTAGCAGAGGCTTAATATAACTACCAAGATGGTAGCAATGTTCAGAATCTGAAGTATGGAGTACTTAGAAGCTTCTCGCAAAATCTACCCCCCTCTAATATTCCTTATCTCAGCAATAGTCACACATCTGACCATTTGTACAATCCCCAAACCCACACTGTCCTTGATATTTACCTCAACCTGCATATATATCCCATCACCAAATCCTGCTGGTTTTATCATTTGAATATTTCTCAAACTTATTTCCCCCACATTGCCATGACCCCAGTGCCAGCCGTTATCCAAACTGCAGCCAGTATGGTATAAACTAATTAAAAGTAAAGGTTTAGGAAGCAGTCAAGCCTGGCTTGATTCTCTGCTCTGCCTGGTCTTAGCTGTGGTCCATTGGAATATGTGTTTAATCTCAACTTTCTCAATCATATAATGGAAATAATATGAATAATATTAGTATTTATTTACTTCATAGGTTTACTGTGCATTAAATGAGATAATCCATATAATGTACTTCACACAGTGTTTAGCACATACTAGAAATTCCTAAATGTTGGTGTTTGCTTTCACCAGATTAGCATACTATATCATTTACATTAATCAATGCATCATACTAATCAATGCAGTATGACCTGTGCTATCCAGTGTGGTAGCCACTAGCCTTATGAGGCTATTGAGCACTTAACATGTGGATAATACAACTGAGATGGTCTTAAAAGGGTAAAATACACACTAAATTTTTAAAATTTTGCTATTAAAAATGTCAATTATCTCGATACTAATATTTTATATAGATTATGGGCTAAAATGCTAATCTTTTTTATAGATTGGGTTAAAATGTATTATTTACATTAATTATGTTTATTTTTACTTTTAAATGTGCCTACTGGAAAATTTTAAATTACATATGTGCCTCACATTTAAGGTTAAGAATTGTAAGGCTAGAATTATATTTCCATTGGACACCATTGATCTAGACTTTGCCAATTTTCTCTTATTTATAGCTTCTAGAATGTCCAGCTACATTCTTGAAAGACTCCAAGTGATACAGTTTTTGTTTAAAACTATATTTTAAATATTTGAAATTTGTTACAGAAGAAGATCTGAAAAGTCCTGACCAGGGTAGGAGCACGGACTTTTAATATTTTGCAATGTTGATGTTTTAAATCTATAAATCAGCTTCAAGTAACTTTTTTTTTCAAATAAGACATACCTATCATTCATTACTGTCCATTCAATACAGTCTTCAAGTAGTCTTTCTTAATAAATCAATTTCCTCTGATTTCAAGGTAATTATTCTTATAAATTCTGATAGTTAGAAATGTATATGTGTGCCTGAATACGTGGTGATTGTGAGAAACAATTAGTATGTGTTCTAAAAGAGTTTGGGGGAAAAATTCTGGATTAAGTTAATTGAAAGATTTTGTAGAACAGACAGAGAGATTGAGATTATTGCTCTTTCAACTTTAAAATTTTAATGTAAAATAGATTGTTTCCAATTGTTTGCTCTAACATACAACGCTATAATGAATTTTCTTGTAAATGTATACTTGTTATTTTAAAAAGGAATACGGAACAAACTTGACAAAATGATAGCACATTTCATTTCTGGGATGGTGGTTATATGGGGTGTTCCTTACATTATTCCTTCAGCCCTTAAATTAACTGAATTTTCATGTTAATCTTAAAATTTGCTTATAAATTATCTTGGGCATTCCATGAAGATATTCATATCATGACATTTTAACTTCTTCCTATTATCTTTTTTTCTTATTATTTTTCTGTTTTTATCAATAATATCTTGTCCAGGACCTCCAGTCTGTGTTGAATAATGGCAGTGATAGCAATCATCCTTGTCTTGACACTTGTCTGAAGGGGAATGAATCTAAAATATCTCTATTAAATAAGATTCTTACTGTAGATATTCTGTACTCTTTTTTTCTTTTTTTAAAAGAATTGTCTTTCTCTTTTCTCATTTGCTAAGAATTTCTATCTTAACTGTGTAGTAAATCATAATGAATGCTGTTTTTCAGCCTGAAGTGAAAGATTACATATTTTTCCTTCTTTGATCACTTAATGTTGTGGTTATTAATTATGTGAATAGATTTCCAAGATGAATAATCCTTACCTCCTTGGATTAACTATACTTGACCACAGTTTACTTTTTAAAAAATTATTTTGCTAGATTTCAAGTAGCTAATATGAGGATCTTTGCTTTTATGTTCATGAGTGAAATTAGCCAACAATTTAGTTCTCCTGTACTATCATTACCCAGTTTGGGTATCCAGATTATATTAACCTCATAAAATAAACTGGTCAGCTTTCCTCTTTTTCATTTTTTTGATGGAAAAATTGTAGAAGATACATGTTCCTTAAAGACTTACAGAACTCTCATCTAAAAGCATCTTGCCCTGTTTTTTTTTTTTTTTTTTCTGGGGCAAAGGGAGTTTTGATAGTTTTTTTCCCAGAAAATATGAATTTCATCTAAGTTTTCAAATTTTGATGTATAGTCGTCCATTACACATGTGTAGAATTTTGCTTATATTTAGTTATTTCCTCACTTGCATTCTGCATATTGTTTATTTGCATCTTCTCTCTCTCTTTTTAAACTTAATTCATATCACTAGGAGTTTCTTAGTCTTTTCACATGGTTTCATTTTAAATTGTTTCCTTCTTCATTACTTCATCTAGCCTTATTATTGTGCACTCTACTCTCTGTCTCCCTCTTTCTCTCTCTCTCTTTTTAAAATTTATTCTGTTGCTCTTTTCCTAGCTTAGTTTTCCATCTTTCTTATATTATTGTTTGTAAATTGATACATTTTCCTCTACATTTCAGCAGCAAACAGATATTGACTCTCAGTGCTTTCATTATCATTTAAATGTAAGAATTTCAAAGTTTACCATATAACTTCTGCTTTAAACCAAAGGGTAATTGGTAATATACTAATTTTTAGAAATAGCTATTTTTTCCCTAAACATTATTTTCTTGGTTTTTAACTTCATTGCATTGTGGTTATAGAATATAGATTGTAAGTTGTTAGTTGAAATTTTTGGAAACTTCTTTTGGGGCTCAGTATACCATCATCATCGGCGAATGCTCCATGTGTCTGAAAATAATATGTATTCTATGTTCGTTTGATATGAGGTTCCAGACATATCTGTTAGACCAAATTATTAGTCATGCCACTGACATTGTCTCTACCTTTATCGCTCTCCATGCATCACATTTCTGTAAAATATGTGTTTGTTTACTATGTTTCTTCATAACAGATATCAGCTATTGCTTATATACTTTGAGGCTATACTCTCAGCTGCATATTGATGATTACAATTTTCCTGTTTTACATTTATTTTCATACATATATAACACCCATCTCTGATGATAGCTCTCACTTTAATCTCTACTCTTTTTCTGATATTAAAATTTCTAGTTGATATTTTCCAGATATATATTTTTTATATATATATATTTTCTATGATTGATAGAAATCAAATTTTCTGCATCTTACTGTATATGTGTCTGTGTGTTTTAAATGAGTATCTTTTAGACAACATAGCTAGCTCTAATTTTTAATACAATATGAGTCACTCTCTTCTGATTGTTAAGTTTTACCTACATTGATTACTGAGTTTTACCATAAATTATTTTTATTACTATTTTTTGTGTACTCTTATTTTATGTTTTCCACCTACTGCAATTTATTTATTTATTCCCATTTTCCTGATTTCAATTATATGTTACTTATGGATCAACTATATGCATTCTATTTTTACTATTTTGATGGTCATTATTAATTTAGTAAGATTCTTTCAACTAATATTTTTTTTTCATCACTGATTGTATCCTGGGCAATGCTCTAAGCAGTGGGGATAAAAAAAGATTAATATTTTGTCTATGTTTCCCTATCAATCTCTATAACCTCATGAACAACTATGTTTTCCCACAATGAACAGGACAAAATGTCAACACAATTCCCTTTCTCACCTCCCTGTCTTCCCCCAACGACTTCCATAACACTAGTGTCATCTGAAGTTTTAGTTTTGGATTTTTGTGCTTACACAAATGATTAAATTCTTACTTATTTATACATCAATAAGTTCTGTTTTGTTTCTTACATGTTTTTCCCTCCCATAGCAATTTCTTGCTTTTGGAATCAATTTCTTTCTTTCAAAAGTTAAATCTTTACACACTCTTTTAAAGAGATTCTTCATGTTGTTAGACTATGATAATTAACATCTTATTTTTCTGCTCTAATGCTGAAATAATATCTTAGCTGGATACAATATCAGATTCAAATCCTTTTTCTTGAAAACTTTCTTACATTCAGTGTTGCTGTAATCAAGGCAAAAAGTATTGGATTTAAGTTCTGAAAGACAAGTTTTACTTTCTCTCTGAAAATTATGTTTTCCTTTTTTTAGTGATCTTAAAAATCACTATAATATATCTAAATGAGGAACTTTTTTCCACTTATCTCTCCTATTCAGTTCTTTATGTGCCCTTTTAAACTGCAGTCTTACATCTTGCATTAGCTTTGACAAATTATCAACATTTTTTTCCCTCAAATATTGTCTTTTCTTCATGATGGGTATTGCCATTTCTATTATTAGTCTCCATATCTTTGACATTTTTTCTTTCCATCACTTTATTCCCCACTAATGCCTTCTGAAAGAGTTCTTCAATCTTATCTTTCAGCTCAGTAAATCCTTCTTCAAGTATATTCAACAAAGTCTCTTCATTGGCAATAAGTAACCAGAAGATAAAATGAAAAACAGATGCTATTTGTGATAACAACAAAAACTACCAATTGCCTAGAAAAAATCTAGCAAAGATTTCCTGATAAGTTTATGGAGATTTTTAAAAATTCTATTAAAAGATATCAAAGTAGATCTGCATAAATGTAATGATATATTATACTCATGAATACAATGAATAAAATTTTAAAGATTTTAATTGTCCTGAAATTAATCTGTAAATTCATTGTTATTCAACACCAAAGCTAGATTTTGAAAAGAACTTGAAAAATTTATTCCAAAATTTATACAGAAAGATAAATTTCCATGAATTGCTAAAGCAATTTTTTTAAAAGTATAAAGAAAAAAACTCCTACTACTAGGTATTAAGACAGAATGCAGCACCAAAGGAAAACCATCAGTGTGGAACTGGTGCAGGGACAGCCTAATTGACTGAAGGAATAGAAAAATAAGGATTTAAACAGATTATTTGTTTTATGATAGAGGACATGGTACATAACTTTGGAGAAATGACAGACATTTTTGTAAGAGATTAGAAACTTGATTTACTACTTTAAAATTTTATTTACAAAAATAAAATTGGACCTCTAGCACATACTATTATAAAACAAAAACAAACAAAGTATCCCAAATGGATAAAAGGCTTGAGAATGAAAGTATAACCAAGCTAACCATAGATTATGTTTACTGAAGCAAGATATAAAAGCCCAAATCACAAAAGAAAAGCAAACATAATTTGACTTTTGACTAATATGAGAATTGAGCAACATAAGTAAGAATTTCCATTAATAATTGTCACTCACACAGGATGTGTCCCTAGGAACCAGACCGTAAGAAAGAGATTACTGAGCAGGTTTATTATGGATTGTTCTTGAGGCAACACCTGTGATAGGGAGGGAAGGGAAAAAAATAGAATTGGGTTAGAGGGAGAAATAGTGCTATGATGCAGTATCAATGAAGGCTTCTTCTCTGAAGCTGGAGAGAGGCTGGGGCCAAACTTCCCTGCATTCACCAGTCACTGGATGCAAACTGCCCTGGGAAGCATGTGTGAAATTGGGTGAGACAAATATCTCCACCCAAGGCAGTTCCTAATGAGGGATGATTATTATGGGATGTCTGCAAGAATCACTTTTCATCACTGAGGGAATAAACGCTCTGGCCCTGAACAAGGATCTGAGTGGTCAGTTACACATTTCATTTCAATCACAGGACTGAGACTAAAGTGACAGCCTGGAGTTCAATACTTACAAATAAATAATAAGAATTAATATGTAAAATATTCAGTGACTTCCATAGAACACAGTAAAAAATAACCAAGGGAGAAAAAATAACAGAAGTAAAACTTGAATGATTCAATAAATAGTTACCCTAATCTCATTAATAATGAGAAAAAGGAAGAGGTATTTATTAAGGATGTTGACCATAGCATTGTTTGCTGTAAAGAACTGGAGTAACTTAACTGTTGAATGCTAATGAAATACATAGATAATATGTGACAATGTGTTCTAATAGAACAATGTACATTAGTAAAAAGAAACCAATTAGTTGTACATAAAAGAAAAAGAATAGATTTTTAAAATATATAATGTTGACTATAAAAAGTAAGAAATAAGATTTGTAATGCTGATACCATCTTATAAATTTAACAAAACATATACAACAACTATCTATTCTTGCTTCTGAGGATAGCAGAGACAAGTGACATGGAAGTCTGAGCCTTCTGTTTGTATAATTTACTAGTACATTCTGGATGTGTTCAGGTTGAAATCCAAACGCTGTTTCTACACCTGCCCAATCTTATGTGATGGATCTGGCAATATCCAGCTTAGGAAAGAAAACCTCGGTGGTATGGTCACTTAGCAACCCATGGTCAGGCTATCAGTTTCTAGTAGGATCCATTATCGTGGCAGAAATGTTTGTTAAAATTGAGACTAGTTTTCTGACAGAGAAGGCATAATCTTCCTCCAAATCCTGGAAACATATTAGAGATTTTACACAGCAAACTCTTCCTTGATAGATATATCATTTCTGTCAAATCTGCTGAATCACAAGGCCCAAGCGGCAAGGGACCTCAGGCTGGGTCTTTTTGCAGAATCTTCTCTTCCTCTAGGCCCCATTCAAAATGAACAGCTTCCAAGATACCAAGTACATGGGTCAGAGCAGCATTCTCAAGTTCAGGGTGTGCTACCTCCAAAATCAGAAGTTACCTATCAAACACTGTGCCTCAATCAGGGATATCAGATGCAAAGTGCAAAAACTTGTCCTTAGTCTTAGAAGGAATGTTTTGGCATGTCATAGACCACTGGATCTCTACAACTGTGGCAGTCCCTTGAATCTTCATGAGACTTCTCTCCCACTCTCTGACACAGATGTCTTACTAGAATATCTAGTGTACTTTCCACTTCCTGGTCATCAAACCCTATTATCATGATGTCATCAATGTACTAGTCTAGTGTTATGTCAAGGTGATCAAGATACCTGAATTCTCTACTGTGACAGAAAGGAGGATAGGTAGTATATTCCTGGGCTAGGGAGTAAATATGAACTCCTGCTCTTACCATGTAAATAAAAAAATTTGATCCTCATTAATGAAGGGAATTGGAAAGTACATATTTATCTGCAAGAATGTTAATCCTATAACAAGTGCCAAAGACTGTATTAATCTACTGTCATTTAACCAAGTGGTAGTCGCAACAGCAGCTTCTGTGGCAGATGGTATCATACAGTAGCTGTGATTGGAGCTGCCACATGAATAAATTTATAGTTAATACATATACTTGTCAAGATCCATTTCATTTTTTCAGGGAATATATAGGTGAATTGAATGAAACGCTATGAGGACCATAACCCCTATATCCTCCAGCTGTTTGATAGTGATATTAATCTCAGCAGTTCTTCCCATAATATAGTATTGCTTCTGATTTACGATTTTCCTCTGGATGGGTGTGTGGTTTCTAGGGCTTCCACTTGGCTCTGGATGCCCTGATGACTACCATCCACAGGCTATAATGACTGGGTTCTGCTAGCTGCCAAGCATTTTTCTCTCAATCGTGCACATGGGGACCAAGGAAATAACCACATTAGATTCAAAGATACTTGGATACACTGAAATGAACTTGAGCCAAACTCCACCTGGCTTCCATAAACTCCCATTTAACCAGAAAACCATGGTGGTGTTTCAGATTCCATGGCATCAGTGTCAGCTCAGACCTTACATCTAACAGTCCTAGAAATGTTTGGATTTTCTTCATTCCTCAATGTTCAGTTACCCTGGAAATGGCTCCAGGTCACTTTAAGAGAATAATTGAGGGAATAATTATTGTATAAATTTAATGTGGCATTGCAGGCTTCATTCTCAAGAGGATCTTGAGCTTCAATCAATGAGTTCTGGATTTCAGAACTGACTTAGATCTGGAAATTGGGTGAGGAACCACAATTTCCTGTTTTAGCAGCTGATGTCAGCCTCTGTGTCATCTTTTTTTTTCTTTCTCTCCATTTCTCATAGGCATCCACTCATCTATCTCATGTCTAAGAATGCCATGACCTATTAGCTATTACCACAGATCACTGAAGGTCAAGGCAACTTGATGGCAAGTCTGGTAATTACATCTTCTTTGCCTCTGGTAATTGAATGCTATTCCCTGGCCTGATTCCCATCGATATTAAAGAGCCCAGTTCAATAGCAACAAGCGACACCATCAACTACAGCCTGCAGAGTGCAACCACCACCAACGATGCTTCTTAAAGATACTGGTGTCCACTCAGCAGTGCATTCCTTATGGAGTGTGTCTTCTGGGTCCACCCAGGGATCTTAATCAAGTTATGGGTGCTTAAGTCTTAAATAGATAATCTATTCTAATACTCTCAACTCCCTGAGTCTTTTGACCCCTTCTCAATACCATATAAGGGAGTTCCAATTTTTCATCACATTTGTTCTAGTCAAGTTATAATGCCATTAAGAAAAGTCAGGCCACACAATCCTTATCATTATTGTTGACCCTATACTTTTAAAACACCATAACCATCATATATTCCAGTGCCTCTCCTTTCATCTGTACTTTATTCCAAAGCAAAAAAGCTGAAAGCCTTAGTAAACATGATGCTACTGCCAGTCAGAAATTTTCAGCCTCCTACCACCACTAGAACTGGAATCCTTATTGTTCTCAGACAGGTGAGTAATCCAACTTTAAAATCCCATCACTGTAGTCTATTTTCTAAGAATTTTCTTATTATCAATGGTCCTGCCCTGAGGTTTCCAGAAAACAAAGCCTAAGCCAGAGACATTTATATAACTATCTTTTAAGATAATGCATTCCCAGGGCATAGGAGTGAGGAAATAGAAAGTGACGGAAGGGTGGGGGGAAGCAAATACAAGGATAGGTTATCATACTGGCTACTCCTTAGTATGTAGTATGACTGCTTGCTTATCCATGTGGCACTATCTTTCAAGCGGCCACAGAAATGAGTGAATATTAGGGCCTTTTATCCAGCAAAGAAAGGGTAAAGAATTTATCCATTCTCTCTTGTCTCCCATTGGCCAAAATTATACCCCATGGAAAATTAATTCCCTTGCACACCTAACTTGCTCATGAATAAAGGGACTAAGAAGACACTATTGCAGCTAAGACCTCGGCACCAAGAGAATCTGAGACAGAAGGCAAGAAGTACATGGCATGGGCATGAGGCAAGGTACCACAGGTTATGCCTATAAGAAGTTGATTAGTATCTATGCAAAGAAGCAGTTGGTTTGAAACAAGTGCCCAAATATCCAGAGACAGATGAAACCAAAAGATATGACATGGTACTTACATATGTAAGCTTAAAAAGAATTTTTTTTAATTTCTGGAAGGAGCATATAATTGAATTTCTTTGTAATTAGTTCTGATGCACTTTGCCTGTTGATATCTAATTTAGGCTTACTGTAATAACTGAATCCAGGTTAACCTGTCATTGATTTGCATACTTTGTGCTATTTTACTGTTAAATTTATGTTTAGTCATTTGCAATGCACTATGCCTTGTTTGCTATTTTATTTAGTAGTAATTTTAAAAGAAGGAAGAATTTTAAAATTTTGCTTTGGGATTACTTTGTATTCTTTAATAAAGTTCATGATTATATAATTTTTTTAGCTTCAAATTTAACAAACAAATGTAACTTTTGACCTCCCTCTTATGTAAGACACGAAATGTGCTTTTACTGACCCATCCCTACATTTACAGATCTTTGTTAATTTAATATGTGGTACAGATTACAAGTTAGAGGTATAGATTATTATGCTTATTTTTTCCAATTACATATCTTGTTTTTCAAGTGACAATTATTACCCTTGTGTCTACATTAATGTGTACATAAATTAATTGGATTCACTCATATCAATGCTCACGATAAGAACATTTATTCAAATTTTTCTATTTTTTACTTCTCAATTTTAACTTTTGACGCCCTGACATGTGTTTGAGCAAACTTTTCAGAGATTTTATGTCAGTGCCAGAATTTATGAACACTTGCATATCAGAAAGTAAAAAGAATTCAGTCTTCTCCCAGGCCTATCACCTGGCAGAAAAGGAAAAAAAGAAAATAAGCCTTATGAACACCTCTCAATTATCTTTTAGTATTTTATGTTGCAAAGGTTTAATTTTAAAGATTTCCTGGAATTTGTTTTAGGTTTCTTGTATTTTTTTTATAGTCTCTAGGTAACCTACATATCTTGGGACCTGGATTTTAATAAGACAATTTCTTTATCCTTAACATTGCACAAAGCTTATAAGGACATCTGTGTTGCTAAATATTTTGAAATAGACTGTTTGCTTCAGTTCTAGATATTTTTAAAATAATTTATTCTGCATGTTATAGTAAAATCACTTCAATAAGTATTTTAGAGTAATTCTCCCTTTGTTCTATGCTGAAGAATTTCTTTCATAAGTCAATTTGTGTCTGTTTACTTTATTTAGGGTAAGTGTTATTTGCTTGTATAGTGTGCTATGTGCTCATCCTTAGATAAAGATTGCTCAATCCTATATAATTGGTCTGGTTTAGCCTATTAAAAGGGGGCATAGGGACTTCCCTGGTGGCGCAGTGGTTAAGAATCCGCCTGCCAATGCAGGGGACTCAGGCTCGATCCCTGGTCCGGGAAGATCCCATATGCCACGGAGCAACTAAGCCCGTGCACCACAACTACTGAGCCAGCGTGCCACAACTACTGAAGCCTGCACGCTCTAGGGCCTGCGTGCCACAACTACTGAGCCCGAGTGCTGCGTCTACTGAAGCCCGTGCCCCTAGAGCCCATGCTCCACAACAAGAGAAGACAACGCAATAAGAAGCCTGCACACCGCAACAAAAAGTAGCCCCCGCTCACCACAACTAGACAAAGCCGGTGCACAGCAGCAAAGACCCAATGCAGACCCCCCACCCCCCGGAAAGGGCAGGGGCATAGATTCCTATAGCTCTCTCACTGCCTACTTGAATGCCGATAGAAGCCTCCTTGTATTCTTAAAGTGAAAAGCAAACCAACATACGTGGTTTTCAGAATAATTTCTAGCTTTTAGCAAGCTTGTAGTGAGCTGGACTCTTACTCTATTGCCTGGTTCTCTGTCTTCTAGGATAAGAACTTATTTCTGGATTATTCTGGCTGTGTTTACTTAACTTTTTTTCTCTTGAAGTAGTATATGGAAATCCCATACCTCCCAAGCACTGCTCACAATCACTGTCCTCGCCTACAGTTACACCACATGGCAAGTTTCCATTCACCACTTTTTCCCCTAATCTCCCTCTTTTCCTCAGCTTTATTGAGGTATAACTGAAAAATAAAACTTGTATATATTTAAGTTATACAAATACACTGATGTTTTGATATACATAAACATATACATTGTAAAATAATCACCACAATCAAGCTAATTAACATATCTACCCTCTCATATACTTACTATTTTTTTAAGTCAAATTTTTCTGTGTGTGGTGAGAACACTTATGAAATATGCTCTTAGCAAATTCCACCCAGGTTCAATTCCTGGTCAGGAAAGATTTCTTTCTTCCTCTCTGCCTACCAACTTCCGCAGTATATCCCCACCACAGACTCCTTTTATTCATAGTGTTTTACTGGGAACTGAATTTTCTGAGGGTTTGAGAACTATACGTACTTGGAGGGTAGTGAAGTCTATAGAGGCAATGTCCCTAGCTGCCACCGAAAGTTTGTTATATTTCAGTAAATAGATGGCTGTTCAAATTTGTGGTTGGCAAAATCCCTGCATCTCTGAACTAGGGATGGGTGGTAGGTGTAAACTGTAGTCTTGCTCAGCTTTCTTCCTCTTAGGCACTGCTCACCTTTGAGGGGCAAAGGATGCTATGGCCTCCAATTATTTTTCAGCTTAGCCATTGCCCATGCACTTGCTGGAAACCTCTCCTAGACTCTAGTTGTTTTCCTTCTTTTCAAGATTGTTTTGACTTAGAAACTTTTCAGCTTCTGTCAATGGGAGAAGATGGGAGGTTGAGAGAAGTTATTTCAGGGATGGTTTACGTGATGTTCAAAGTGACCATTTTTATTCTCAGAGCAAATAGCAAATAACATCTGTGACTTTGACCAAGGACATTTTAACTTGAGGGCTTAAGTTAATAATCAGTGAAATGGCTATATTAGTTTTTTCCCCCTAACTTAAAGACCTCTGTATATTAATTTGTGATATTGTGAGTTATAATAAGAAATATATATTTGGTCGTCATCCCAGGTTCCTGGCTCACAGATCTCCAAATCCTTGGAACTTCCTGAGCTATAAGAGCAATGGGAACATTTTTTGTAAGAATATTTGATCTCCTGTCTTCAGTTCCTGAAATTAATAAAGGTGAACTGGGTGTGTTGTTATTCATAACAAGCCCCCTTCCACCACAACTGGGTTTATGTTATTGAGGTGACTTTTGGAAAGCAACTAAGGCTGGGGGCTTGTTGCCTGGGGAGCCAACATGAAGAGACGGTTGGAATATTCAGTCCCAGCCCTGCCTCCACACCTCCCTCACCCCTTGGGAGGGAGGGGAGAGGGACTGGAGGTTTAATCAATCCCCAATGGCCAATGATTTAATCAATCATGCCACTGTAATGAAACCTCCAAAAAACCCCAAAAGGACAGGGTCAGAGAGCTTCCAGGTTGAATGAGTGCAGATGCAGGTAGGGTGGTGTTCTCAGAGAGGGCATGGAGTCTCTGTGCCCTTTCCCCATCCCTTGCCTTACACAACTTTTCCATGGTATCCTAGTAAATAAACTTGTTTACTGAGTGCTATGAGCTGCTCCAGCAAATTAATAAAATCCAAGGAACTTACAATTTATATCTGCTTGGTAGAAGTACAGGTAACAATCTGTCGCACGCACACACACAGAATTCTACTCACACTGAGAAAAATAACAGGATTCATTGGCATTATTCACAACATCATTTGAACGGTCAAACGTATTTAATAGTTTGATAACTAAAAGACTATGAAAGATCAATTTCAAAATTACAATGAATTAAAAAAACTAATTTTTTCTGAGATTTGATTGTGTAACGTATTGGTGGGTCCCTCAGATTAACCCTTTAAAGTGGATACTTTTACCAATTTAATGGACACTGTCTGAATTGTGACGTATTTAGTCGAATAAAATAGAGGCCCATTTCTGTAGCTTAACCTTATAATAGCATTTTATTTTCCTCACATATCAAGAAGTCTGAAGGAAGGGAGTCTGAGCCCCTTCTATCATTTTGCTCTATCATCCACACAGGGAAGCTTTTATCTTCATGTTTGTCCAATCATGGAGGCAAGATGGCTTCTCCCTCTTCAGTTGTGCTGTAGCCTGGAGAGAGAGCAAGTGACAAAAAGAATATCGGTATTAGAAAAACAAAAATATTCCCAGAAGTCTCCAGCAGAAACATATTTGGACCTCATCACCTACACTTTTGTTACATTGCCACTCCTGGATACAAAAGAGTCTGAGAAGGTGAATGTTTTATCTGGGAACATTGCCAATCTGAGCAAAAAGGGGTTCTTTCTTATCAGTAAGGAGGTAGTGAGGAATAGCTCCTAGGTAGGAAATTAAGATGGTCTAAAAGTCATTGAATTCAGAATGCTATATAATCACAACCAGTATTTTTAAGCAACATAAATTTTCAGAGCGATACTAAGTTTCAGTAACTATTCACTTTTGCTATATTTGAGGGTTTTATTTTTTCATGAATAGCCATTGTTAATGAAATAATATAAAGAAATGTTTTAAGTACTTTACTCTCTGCATTATACTTGTGAGAATGATGTCATTACAGACCATCAACATTTTTTGCATACTAGAATATTCTTTTTTTATATACCTTACTTTAGGGTGACATTAGGGTCCATGTTATAAACAGTACCAACCTCCTTTGGACAATATCTAAAATCTAAATAATAGTACCTAAATCCAAATTCCAAGGATTTTTCTGAGTTAATTACCAACATGTTTCAAATAACAATTTTAATGCCCACATACTGATAGCAGAATATTAAGTCCTAAATGGATTCTTTAAGCTAAATGTTGTACATTTATTCAAGAAACTGTTTTGTTTTGTATATATTTGCTAGCCTTAATATCTAAAACTCAGTATTTGATAGATAAGTTTTTTAAGGTATTAAAATTGTTACCTCTTAAGGGCATTTTTCTGTACCTATAAAAATTTTTCTTAATTATATTCTATCTCCCACTAAAATGTAAATCTCAGGTTCTCTGCATTCTTCAAAACCAGTCTTTAATGTTGATAAACAAGATGAACAGATTTTTCAATGACATTTAGGTGGTGGGGAGGGGGGAGAAGACAGTCAAGATAGGATATCTGTCCTAATATTCTGCCTAAATGATACTCAGAACTGAACATAGTACATTTTTCTAAATGCAAATCTAATATTAATTCACATCTAATCCATATTACAGATTTACATCTCAAGTCCTCTGTGAATTCAATTAGAATTAATTCTACCTCAACTTACACATCTTATTGAATACACTTTTTCAAATCTAATTTTGATCCTGTTGATTTGAGATAATTTGTGTTTTATAAATAGTCACACACTAGGTATGATATAGGGTGTCAAATATGTCACGTGACACATGGGGTTCAGATAAAATACCATTTTCTCCAATTATAAAGGAAAACATGTATAATCTTGCATATGAAGACTTTACCCTTATTTGCTTATAGCTAAAGCATTTAGGAAGAAAGGATATATAAAAACACAATTGAGAGAATAACCAAACAAGAATTTTTAAAATATGAAATTTTTACTTTGAAAACAAAGTAACTTTGTTTTCTCTCAAAATGTCCCTGGAAGTATGCTCTATAAGGTAATTCTTCTCCCTCCCCTGGACAGAATTTTGATTCGTCCCCCACTTCTCTCTTAAATAATAAAAATCCTCCTGGTACTTTAATCACTTTCAGCTTAGAAACTGATAGGTACAGCTAGAGTAAATAATAAAAACTCCAAACTTCATTCAAAATTAAAGCTTCTGCACTCACCTAATCAACCATGCAACAGAAGGCAGCCCTGTAGTATACAGTATGACTTGGATAGATACTCTATTTTCCCAACTTGTCTTCTTCCTCTCCTCAAATGTTGATTGGCACTGTTTCTGACCACACCAGGTTTTAAGATGGTGGAGAGAGGAGATGTGAGGGTATAGCAAAGCTCCTGCATGCTTGTACTTTTGTGAGCTGCCATCATTGACTGCTGTCTGGTTTGGGAGGTGTCAAAGCTGACTCTTGGTCTTTCTCCCTTGCAGGGTGTTTCATTTCCTTGTAGGGTTCTTCAGACTATTTACTCCTCTCCCCATTCATTAGCAGGCATCTCTCAAGGGTACTTCACTGTGATTTGGGTCTCAGCAGGCCATCTCTTCACAGACTCTCTTGTTGGGATCCTGCGGTCTTTTAGGCATCCCTTTTGATAAAATCCATTTAAGATGACTGAGGGTCAGCTTTCAGCCACATATGTGTGGTCCACACCTTCTCTATGTACCTTTGGTTCATTTTTAATTATAATTTAAATTATTTTTCAAAACCAAGCTCTCTGTGCTATTGTCACGACTGGTATTTTTCAGATGTATACAGATGTGTTTTAATTAATAGCACTGAAATTAAGTTCAAAGCATAACTGAGTCATAGTTATTTTGCAATCACGAATACAGAACATTAAAAAAAATATTACGTGTGACGAATGCATTTACTGATTGTTAAAAACACTGAGGTTGGCTAAGATAGGCCAACATCCTTCTTTTACAGACAAAAAAACAAAGAATCAATTTAGTAAAATTGTTATTGGCCAGAAGCAGTGTGATTTATATGGCATACTTCATGTGAAGGTTTATGTGATGCATGGGGTCTAAAGTAAACATATGTGGGTTTGAGTCCTATTTCTACAATGTATTAATTATAAGTTACAAGAAGTTGACCAAGTTTAATAAGGTAGGTAATCTCAGTTTCTTCTTCTATAAAATGGGGATAATAATAGCTCTAGTAATTATATTGTTTTATAATTAAATAAAATGCAATACATATGGTGTGTACCACATAGTAACTTCTTAATAATTGTTAGTTAATTTTGCCTTCTAACACTGTCAAATTATATTTTTTTAATTACAGCTGTGGCTTCTTCAGGTATCTATTTTATTTTTTATGATTTCTGAAGTTAAAAATAACATATGTATTATATGAACATATACACATATATGTACACATATATTTTTACATTATTTTCAGGTCATTATTAAATTACTATAATGCAATAGTTAGCAAGTGTTTATTAAAATGAGAATCTTTGTTTATTATACTACATAAAATGAACTTTATCAGGCTATACTTAATTTTTCTGAAAAGCAAATAAATCAGTAAAGGTAAGCTCCTACCTTTAATGATTTAATCTTTGGAATTAGTAAGCCAAGTAGAGAAGCTCTCGTTTTCAATGTAATAGAAGAAACAGACTGTTAAAGCCCTCCATGACAGGCTGGGAGAAAACTCTGTAAGAATTTGGATACATAGTTTAGGATTTTATGATTCAAATCCTGATTATTCAGATGTTCACAACTCCTCATCATCGTCTCTTAACAAGTTATTCATGTTGGTGGCCAAATAATCATCAAGCTATTGCTAAGTGGAATGGTTAGTATTGCATCTATAGTGTAGTTATCCAAAGAGAGGACACTAGTATTGTTTCCATGTAAATAGTGTCACTACATCCTTGTTTGTTTATACCCCTCATAACTATTCATTCATTTCAAGATTCTGAATGTAATGAATGCTCAATATCTTTTCTCCATGTGCTTAAAAGTTTTAGGAAGGATTAGGACAAGATTTTGTCCCCTGATCTTATTTTTCTCTTCCAACACAGATCCGAAACAACACTGCAAGTGTATACTGTATAACACCTAGATCACAGTTCTAGACAATGTCTCCTTCCAATAGCTGAGATTCTAAGATACATTATGTTTAACTGTTAATGAAACCTATTTGGGTGTACTTAGTTCAAGATTAATGTTATTACTTTCTAGGCCCATTCTATGTAGATAACAAATATTTTCCCTTCAAAAATGTTAATGTTTTGTTCATAATAAGATGACAATTTGAGTTATCTTTTCCCATACATTTAGTATATTTCATATAAATATATTTGAAATATCTCTATATACAATTCCTAGGTCTCTCCACTGAAAGGGCTTAGAAGAAATGGCCCAACAGTTGCAATAAACAAGACAAATCACCATATTCTGGTTTCTAAACATCATTCTCCACTAAAAAATATCACAGTTAATTGTGGGGAAAGGCAGATTCCAGAGCTGGGGAATAAAAAAACAAGATAAATTTCGAACATTTTGTTATATTAGGAAACAAGGAAATGTTCAAATAATCAGGGGGACACATCAAAAGGATAAGCAAACCATCTTAAAGGAGCTCCTACAAGCCAAATCTGAAACAATTTGAGCATCAAAATAAAGAATATTAGTATTCTAATCCATTAAATAAGAATCTAGGAGTCCATACTAACACAAACTTTAAAAACAAATAAATAAAGGGACTAATATTAAAGGCTTAGACCTCTGCTCATTAGCTTAGTTCATTCAGTAAATGTGTATCAGGTGACTGTAACACAACTTCAAGACGAACCTGCAGGTGAAAATTTCTCCATGACCATAGATAAAGCCTAGAACAAATGCCAATCATTTAGACACTTATCTCCTTAGACACTGGGCAAGTACCAATATATTGGAAACTTTCTGGGAACAAAAAGCTCCAAATGTGTATTTCCAATTCTGCATGGTTACTTTAATGCCATTTCTCTGTCATCTCTTAAAGTATGATGCTGTAGTAGTTCCCTGACAGAAACTACCTTTGACTTGGCCTGCCAAAAGGTCTGTATCCTCCTTCCGCCTCTTGCTACATCTCCTATAATTTCTCTTTCCCAGCTCCTCATCCAGCTATTCCACACACTTAGGAATTGAAAAAGCCCTCAGCTTACAAATTAGGAACAGTGAGTTCTTTTAAATAAAATGTAATGAATGTCTCAAACATAATTCTATCACCCTAACTTAGAAAGAGGAACAAACAAACCACAAAAAACACACTATTAAATCATGATTTTCATTAAGTAGTACCTGGTACTCAATGCTAACATATTTAAAAGGCTGAAAATCTACTAAAGTACGCTAAATGGAAAAATCGAAAACTGTGTGTTAAAAATTACTCAATCTTTCCACAGTATTTCCATGAGCATAGTTTGCATTAAATATGAAGGATAATATTTAATTTAACATTTTATTGTTTTGAAATGACATAATGATAAACATTCTAGTGGTTATAGAATATGGCTATAGTGTAGTTAGTTTACAGCTATTAACTAGAATAAATATGTCATGGAAACTGTTCTGAAGATAAATGTTACATTAGTTAAATCACAACAGCAAAAAGATATCCCATTCATTCACTCATTGAACAATGATTTATTGAGTATCTACTATATACTACTAGTACCATGTACTATGCAGTACTACTAATATTATGGATCACAGGCACCCAAGGATGAATTAATAATGTCTCTGTCCTAAAGAAACTTACTAGTGATAAAAGCAGACACATAAATTAGTAATTGCAAAGCAGTGTCTCAAGTGCATAAGTCAATGGTAGCACAGACTGAGCAATTCTTTGGATGATGGGTGGGAGAGAGTGAGAGGTTTCCTCAAAGAGTGAAAGCTTGAGGTGGATTTTAAGAGATGAGCCACAGTTTATTAGGCAAGAATGAACGAATGAGCAGCTATTAAACAAAGTCACAGAGGCACAGACTAGCCTGGAACATGGTGAGAAGAGGTGAGGGAAGAATTAAATTTTCAGCAAGGTCCAACTTGTGGAAGGCCTTAGAGACTAACCTAAGTGGTAGCATAACTGAATGTATAAAATAATGAAAGTAGAAATTATTTAGTTTCTGACCTGTCCAGTTCCTTACCACCTCAGGACCTAGGTATTACCCCTTTCCCCTGCCTGAAAAGTCCTTCCCCCGGATTTTTACACAAGTGTATGCTGTGCCTCATTCAACTCTTGGCTTAACAATCACCTTTTAATACCACAGAACTGAATTAGTGCCACCCTACGACACCCACCTATTAATCTTCTATTTCCATTGTTTTTAAATCAATAGAGAACAGAAACACAGTTGTAAATATCAATTTTACAACTTTATGTAACATACCCATATACCCTTGATTTCTAATCTCTTTATTCTTGTAAACTAGACTGAGACAGTTGTAGAAATTGCTAAGCAACGTTTGGTGTAGTACAGACTCTAGGGATTTGTTAGTTGGCAATCTTCTCTTTATCCTGTAATGAACATATTTTGTTCACTAGTAGCCATATGAGTATGACTAAAGCAGAAGAAACCCTTTCAGAGATATTTGCATTTTATTATCTCAAAAGGATAAATCTCTAATGCAAATTATCAGGCAATATGACAAAACATAGTGAAGCATTTTGGAGACAGCAAAAAAGATGTTTCTAGCCCTTTAAATCATACCTCATATGCAAATCTTCCTGTCCTTGAGGAGACCTACATTTGTCTCCAGAGAAAAGAGCTAGGAAGTAAATCTCCATTAGTACTGAGAAAACTTAGATTTCTTTTATTTAGCATCCTGCTAAAGTGGGAGCTTCAGGGAATGTTTATACATAAACTGTATAAATGTGTATATTTATACACTGTATATTCATTGCAGTTATGTGTCTCCTTTTTCCTACTATTGTATTTTCCTTCATTCATTCAACCTCTGTGAGGACTATGAACATGAGTCATGCTCTCAAGTTATAGCCTAGAAGTGAGGCTGAGCTATGCCTAGAATTTTGTAATACAACCTAATGAAAAGGATCAGGTAGCATTTCATAGGAGTTCAGTAGATAAGATTACTTTCAGCTGATTATATATAAATTAAAAAAAACTTTTAAATAAGAGGTTTATTTAAGCTGGACTTTTAAAGAATCACCTAACCAAAAAATGATTGGGCACCAATGAATCTATAGACTACATGAAATGATATGTACATATATGGAAGATATATGTACATGTGCATTTATGATGGGGGACGAAGGGTGGGATAAGATCACCAGTATTCATCATATTCTGAAAGACATCTCTGACATTCAGAATGGTTAAAAGCAAACTACACCACACAGAATAGTGTCTGGAGAGGTTTGCAAAATTATTAAAATTAGTATGATTAGAATTACACTCTCATTGCCTCCAATTGTTCATCAGAATTTTTGCTTCTTAGTAATCTGACTGAGGAAGCATGATGAACTTTTCTTTGAATTTTTTGAAGTATGTTTTTCCAAAGTCTAGAAAACACATCTGATTGTTCCTCACTATTTCAAGATAGAAAATGTTCACTTTATTTCCATATAAACTTTCTTTATACCTACAAGATTTTCTACTATTGACAAAAATTAAGCCCATAATATTGTGCCTTTTTTGCTTCTTTTACTTAATTGAAATGGAAACTATTGTCATTTAAAATCAATAACAAAATGATAAAAATTAATAGGGAGGATTAGAATATGGGCATTAAACATCATGTTAAAAATACATGTAGCATATTTTAAATTTTTTAAAAATTTATGATGGGAATTGATGGGAAACTAAAGGCATATACTAAGGAGATACATAGAGAAAAAAAAAGAATAAATTAAGATGTGCATTTGGAAAACAGGAATAATAATAATATGAAAAAATAGAAGTAGTTATAAACGTAGGAGATAATAGTATTTGATAGAGAAGAATTTTCTATAAGGATGAGTGCATGAAAAAACAGTAAGATGGTTTTAAAAGATTTAGGATCACAAAGTAGAAAGTGATGGCAAATGAAATACTCACTTAAATAAAAAAAAGGAGGGGATATAGATATAACTACTTGATGGCATGAAATCCAAGTACCTGAATTTTTGAAGTGTTTAAAAAAATCTAGTAAGGAAGGCTAAAAGTATAAAAGCTATAAGAATATCTTTTTGAGTTTAGTAGAATGTAAATTGATGATAAAAGATTGACAGGCACCAAGTGAGTAAAAAGCAAAATAATAAAAAAAGACAGATAAATTCAGATATTGACGTTCAATAAGTATGCCTGCATAACACTGCATAAGAAGGAATACATTTCCAGATCCCCAAACAACATTATTCTGTTGTATTTTGTGCATACGTTGAATAAGGTAACAAAAGCATCAGTCACAGAACAAAAAATTACTTTCATGCTTTCTTTGCTTGAGCTGGTCAAATTTCTCTCCATACATGTGAACTCTGTAGTTAGGATGGAGCAATGATTTAAACAATCTTGTAGTTCTCTTTCCTCACTTTGTGTAGTCTGTGTGGTCCATGAATTTCACACAAAGAGATGCTTTACAAAGACCAAAGTCACTTCGTTCAGAACTTTCTAGCAGCTAAAATGATCTAATACTCTCATAGATGTAAGCACTCAAATCTTGACTGTTCCCAGATCTTTTACACAGGGCCAGGTGACTAGTTGACAGTCCTGACTGAAAGTAATTTCCTGAGATCTGGAGATGCTGGACCATATATTCCCTCCCAATACTAAGACCAATACTAAAAATAGTAAGATGGCTCTACAAAATGCAGAAGCACAACCAATGACCATTAGTTCTAGACTAAAATGAAACAGTTCTGGCCCTTCTACAAAAAATTAGTTAATAAAAACCTAAATGTTACAATCATCAAAATATTTGAGGTTTTGAGGTAAAGAGAATTAGCACTACAATGTAATTTGACAAGATACCAAATAAAATATGCAGTTCCACGTGTTTGGAGAAGTCTAAGACCCTAATCCTTCCCCTCACTAACTTGCAGAGGCTTGATTTCTCAACATTAGATCCTCACCTTAGAATATAGTCTTCTTCACTGATCTTTCCTCTCCTCTCTGCTTAGTAAAAGGCATTACAAATCAGAGTTCAGTGTTTTCCTCTTCTCATGTTTTGCACTCTGCTAGGTTAGGCCAAAGATTCAAGGTTTCAAAGTGTCCCCACGTCTATCTCTGTAGCCCAAACTCTCTCCGGGACTTGGGCTTGTATTTCCAGTCACTGGACTTAAGCTGTGCATATCTGTGGAGTCACTGGGCTGGGCCCAGAAACCACCAGATAAACATGGCAAATCCTCCTGAAACATCATTTGGCAAAGTTTGAGGGGAAAGTCATATTTCACACTGGTATAAATATGAACCTACTACTACCGAGTAGAACCTAAAATCCATAGGACTTTTAGATGAAAACTGGAGACTTCAAGTAAGATTACTTTTGGGCTTCCCTGGTGGTGCAGTGGTTGAGAGTTCGCCTGCCGGTGCGGGGGACGCGGCTTCGTGCCCTGGTCCGGGAGGATCCCGCATGCCGTGGAGCGGCTGGGCCTGTGAGCCATGGCTGCTGGGTCTGCAGGTCCGGAGCCTGTGCTCCGCGGCGGGAGAGGCCACAGCAGTGGTAGGCCCACGTACCACAAAAAAAAAAAAAAAAAAGATTACTTTTGGTTGGCTGTGGTTGAGTATATCATTGTTGGAGATGATCTGATAGAAAAGTCTAAGACACTTTGCATCATGCTAAATAATTCTCCCTTATAAATATGGATTAGCATTTTTGTGTGAATACTGTAGCAAGAGTGAAAAGAGGTTTAATAATAGGAATGGCCATGGACAAACTATGAAGCAGGTGAAGTTTATTCTCCTCCCCCACCACCACCATCACTACTACCTCTCAGACCCTGTCCCAAGGTCTTGAAGAATCTGGCTTCTTTTCTTAACCTCAGCCTCAAGGCTAAGTATATTCTGTCTTTTCTTCACCAATATGTGCTCTTCCGCATTCCATTTTCTTAAGACATTAGTATGAATGTAAAGAGATAATCGTTTAACACTAAATATAAAAATTGACATTAAGGTAGTGGTCAGATAGTGAAATTTCATACACTATCACTTTGGATATATCTGTTATTAGGCAGAATTCTGCTGAGCATTTACATTGTGCCAGAGAATGTGCAAAATGACAAGAATGCGCAAAATGATAAGAATGCAAAGACGGACTAAAAAGGCCCAGCTATTCTTGTTGTGGAGGACAGACTTGAAAATAAGGAAGTGTATTAGAAGCCATGTTTCCACAAAGGGTACATGGAGACATAAAGAAGAGTTTGTGTTATGTTGGTAGGAAAAAAAAAGAGTTAGAAAAGGCTCCTGAGAGAAAAGGGCCTTAGAGGTATGTCTTAGAGGGTAAGCAGGTACAAGCCCCACAAACAGAGAGCGATGGCTGTATTTCAGGCAAAGAACCAAGAAATAGCCTCGGGAGTCAAGGAAACTAAGAAATTCAGGATGGATGAAACAGAAGGTTGTAAGGGGAAGGGGAGACCCAGGCCTGACCCTTTGGTAGGACACACAAGTCAGCTGTCTCGGGTCCCAAATATGGTGGGGTTTTGGCACAAGGCACTGTACCTCACTGCCCTGATCAAAATATTACTGAAATTCAATTTTTAAATTTCTGTCTTTAATGATATTCCAAGGGACCTAGAACAGATGCTATAAAGGGGCTTCCTTTAGTCTGCGTTTGTTTTGGAGAATACACATTGGCTGGGCGCCCTGGGTTCTAATTCCAGGGGGTATACAGTGAGATGTGGGTGGAGAGTTCGGAAGGGGCAGAGGAGGATCAAACCAAAATAAGGAGTTTGTACTTTACTGTGTATGTTTTACTGTGTATGTAATGGGCAGCATTAGTG
The DNA here is from genome assembly GCF_005190385.1 of Monodon monoceros. NCBI lineage: Eukaryota > Metazoa > Chordata > Mammalia > Artiodactyla > Monodontidae > Monodon > Monodon monoceros. Next base: position 21,922,665 of record NW_021703776.1, on the reverse strand, counting down.
GATTTTGAGCGGACAAGAAAGGAGAGGTTTCAGAAAGTTCTTTCAGCTAATCCAAACAGAGGTTTTTGAGGTAAAGGCAGGGAGAGGGAAAATAACCACAATAATATGGGGTAGTTATGTTGATAACCTGAACTAAGAAACAGTGAGGATATGAATATGTGGTATCCTATAATACTGCAGCAGACAGAATGATGGTCCCTTAAAAGATATCTAGGTCCCAATCCCTAGAACCTGTGAATACATTATGTTACACGGCAAAGGGAAATTAGGTTTACAGATAGAAGTAAGGCTGCAAATCAGCTGACTTTAAACTAGGGAGATTATCCTGGGTTACCTGGGTGCCTGAAGTAATCACAAGAGTCCTGAAAAGTAGAAGAGGTAAGCAGGGGCGTCAGTGTCATGGCGATGGGATGTGAGTAGGCCTTAACTGGCTGTTGCTGGCACTGAAGATGGAGGAAGGGGGCCATATACCAAGGAGATCAGGCACCCTGTAGGAGTGGGAAAAGGCAAGGAATAGGATTTTCTAGAGATCCAGAAGACACACAGTCCCTCCAACTTCTTAATTTTAGCCCCGTGAGAACCATTCTGGACTTCTGGTCTCCACAACTATAGATAATAAATCTGTGTTGTTTTGAACCACCAATGTGGAAATTTGTTACAGAATCAACAGGAAAAACACAAATACCCGACTCAGCCTTGGCATGAAGAAAGCCTGTGACTGAAAACCACATTGAACATTTACAGTCTCTTCTAACATGTGAGTCGTATCTTCATCAGAGCTCTGGTCAGGCAGCTCTCACCTTCGTAAAGGTTTTCCTAGATGAGGAACACCTCACTTCGGTCTTACCGTTCGTGGTTCTTTATCCTTCCTCCTGAAACACTTAAAGATCTCTTAATATACGGATATAATTTTTATGTCTGTTGATCAACCAATTGCTGAGCTTTGTGTCCACTTCTGTTCAGAGAGTAAATTTAAAGATACTCAGTATGAGGGACTTTAAGTGTAATACAGCATTAGAAGTAGGAGCTTTAGAGTCACACAGACATGGATCAAGTCACAAATTCACCCCTTACAGGTAGTGTGGCTTTGGGTAATTTATAATACTTGAGCCTCAGTTTCCTCGTCTGTAAAAAGGAATAGCAATGTCTTAGGTCAGGATCCCCAGAAACACACTCTGAGGTGAGGACTGTGTGCAATTGTTTTATTAACAAAACACTTCCAGGAAAAACACAAAAATAACAAAGTAAGCAAGATAGGGAAGGAAGTGATTTCAGGCAAAATTCTAGCATCAGCATGATCCTGCAGGGGAGCCTTGGGGTGTAAATTACACTTCAGATTTTCTTATTACTACAGGCTTTTATACTGTGTAGGGCAGTCCTTGGCAAAGGGTGTACTAGGAGGGAAGTGAACTCCTAAGTGGGTCCCCTCTGGCTCTCTGTGCCTGAAGGCAAAATGAGTCTAGTAGCCCTTGGGCAGTCTTCCAAAGAGAGTCTCAGGGGCTGGCTCTGAGAAGTAAAAGAACACAGAAGCTAGGGGTAAGGCGGATCCAATCAAAGGGATCCTAAGGGATCAGGATGGAACTTAACTGGGTCTGCCACAAGCATCTACCTCATAGAACTCCTAAGGATTGAATGTACTTATGTTTTTCTTTCTTTAGCTTTTAAGATTCCTGAACTATTTTCTTTTGGAATAGCACACAATATCTAGTGCCATGTTCTGCACATAGACTGCTCAGCAATGAAATAATTCTTTCGTGACGTAGGCATCCATCCCAGAAAGGATAAAAGAGACAAAGGAGAAATAAAGCAAATGTGAAAGTTACCAGAATAGAAAGTAACCAAATTAGTCTGAATCTAGCATTTCAAAATGGTCATAATTTCAGTCATATTTTTCAGAGAGCTGGAAACTTGAAAAACTTAAGATTCACAACTATTTGCTTTCATCTCTGAAAAGCTAGGCAAAGTAAACCAACCAACGAACAAACAATGTATTTATTTGATGACAATAAACATTACAGGAAATGCCGCCCCTCCCACTGCCAAGAAACAATCTAACGAGTCCCCAGAATACATGTAATTTTTTTCTTAAAGCATCTCCTTCTTTGCTATTCTGGTCCTATTCTGATAATTAAAACCTTCAATTTTGATAGCATGTTACAACTTTAAAGTGCATTCACGTTTAAGTGCATTTAAAGAGCATTCAATTTTACATGATGCTCACACAACCCTGTCATATATATTTTCACTCCCGTTTTACAAATGAGGGAACAAGCTCTGACAGGGTAAGTGACCTAGTTAAGGTTGCACAGCTAAAGGCAAGATCCCAACTTCTGACACCCAAGAAAGCACTTTCCTCAGGGTTCTACATGATTCTTCACCTTGTATGAGTCAAGATCCAGTCAGGAGACAGAAATCACACCAAAATTAGAACAGGGAAAATTTAATATAAAGAATTATTAACTAGCAATTCTTCTTTTAAGAGAGAAGAAGATATCACTAAAGAATGCAGGAAGAGTGGATTAAGGGAGCAGACACTACCTCCAGGGCTGTGGGAGAGTGCTCAAGGAGGGATAACTTAGATGAACTACCCCCATCCCTGCTCTCTACCCTACAAAGCCTGAGAGGCAGTCCTCATTGGAGATAATGAGGTTGTGGCCCATTTGACAGTCAAGAAATTGGTTGAGGCGTCACAGACTGGGCTGGTGAGAAAAACCACCAGCTAGGGGGCCAGTGAAACTTGCTAGGAAGTCACCCACTGGGTTGCTGGTGAGGCTTACTAGGAAGTCACACACTGGGGAACTGGCCAAACTTCCTGGAGGGTGTGAAATACTGGTTTCTTGGATACCACTGACCACCACACCATAGGAGCAAGAAGAAAAGCACTGGAAACAAGAAGAGGAGCCCCTTTTATATGCAGTGTCCCTCCAGCACCTTCTATTGACAAGTGCTAACATTGAGCCAACTGAAAACAAAGAAATGTTTACAGGTTCCAGCTCTAATTATCACAATTCAGGGCAAAAAAAGATGAATTAGAAGCTTCCAAACACTAAATTAGCAAGCACACACCTCAGTGACTCTCCTGGGTTCTTAAGGGTAAAATGCTTTTATGTCAAATTCCTGCCCCATTTGTTTTCTTTTTCCCTAAATACCTCTACGATAAAACGCAGACCCAACCTCTGGGGACACTATGTACTGACTGCTGGTAGGATATGTGGTAATTGCATGGGAAGAGTGTACAACAGTGACTGAGACCACGTCTTGAGCCAAACACTTGGGTCTGAATATGAGCTTCACCACTGACTAAAACTGCAGCCTTGCAAAAATTAACCTCTGTATGCCTCAGTTTCCTTATCTGTAAAAGGGGATGATAATATTGCATACTTTACTAAGATGTCAGGAGAAATAAATTAATATATGTAAAGCCTATAGAACATGTGATAAATGTTAAAAAAGATAAATGATAAAAAAGAACTTTATAAATATTAGTATTACCCGTACGTGTTAGTTTGTAAATGGCATTTAAAAATACACACTGTATTTGGTTCTAATTACCAATTTCCACTTAAGACTGTATCTCATAATGCTAAAACCCAACTTCATTGGGTGACACTGGGCTACGGTACAAAAAGTCCTGCCCATACCTGGGCACTGCCCGCACCTCTGGCTGCAGATCCTGGCATTGCTCCTGGCTCACTGAATAATCCTCACCAATCAAAGCCAATTCATTGGGGACCCATTTTCTCAAGTGAAAAAAGACACGGTTAAATCATCTTTCTTTAAGATCTCTTCCGTTGTGACTACCTTTGATCCCCCACTTCCCCAAACAGTGAGTTATACGAGAAGGGGAAAAAAGAGGAAATTATCATTTTCAGTGCCTACCCATCTATGTCAGGCAAGCATTTTGCACGTTCTGCCTGATCTCATCCTTACCATAGTCCTGTCAGATTAGTACTTTTAATCCTATTTAACAAATAAGGAAACTGAGGCTCAGAAAGGTCGACACTTCATTCAAGATCATACTCTTGATAAGTAGCAGAGCCTGAATTCAAACTGGGTCCTTCTGTTTGGGTCGACTAAGCATTTTTAACTGTTCCGCTTGCCTCCCACACTGTCTTCATCTCAGACAGCAAGACTCCTAACAGCTCAGTGCTTTTCATGCTTTGCTTTAAAGAGATGAGTGGGTGTGCACCTTTGTTTTTAATTATCATTTTGAAACTACAGCAAATTAAATTCACCTACCAGTTACAGGAATTTAAAAAGTCACCCGTAACATCTCACACGAAACTAGCCTTTGAGTGAAACCCAGCGGCCCTCCTGCATCCTGGCGCCCCGGTCCTCACCTCTCCTCCTGGCTGCAAACTTGGTGAAGGGAAAGGAGCCTGGTGGCGGGCCAGCGAGCTGAGTTCCAGCCCCTGTTCTGCCGCTCTGTCAACCCTTGGAGACTTCTCCTTCAGGGTAGCAGGAGGCTGTCTGCTCGGGTCAACTTAGGGTTTCTCCCGCGTCTCAGCCCGGCGGCTCTGAGGGCGCCCGCGGCGAGGGCGTGCCCAGCGGTCTCGCCGCAGATCCCGCGTGAAACTGCCCAGTTCTCTGAGGAGGCTGCTCACCGCAGCTGTCCCCACCCCCATCCCGCAGTCCCTTTCTTCCCGCTTCTTCTAACTTGGAAAAGTGAAGCCCCTACACTTCAAGCCTCCGCTAAGTTCCCGTCTGCACCCGAGGCCGGAGCGCTGCTTCCCCGTCCCTGGCTGCCAAAAAACCAATCTCCAGTTTTCTAACTTTACGCTCCTCTGAGGGGAATTCTGAGAACTCTGCGACGGGTCTGACTGAAACGTGAGAAGACAAAGCCTGTCTAATCAGTGAACTCCGACGCCTCCACCCGGCTCGTAGCGCCCAGGCCTTCTCCGGGGAGCGCACGCCGGGCGGGTCCCAGAGCTCGGCTTTCTCACGCCAGGATTCCGCGCCCCGAGGCTCGCGGCGCTCGAGCCGCAGCGCCCGGCACTGGGCGAGCCGAAGTCCAGGTGCCGCTATTTGTGCTCCGGCCCGCCCAGGTCTGAGGAAGTCAGGGCGTGCTCACAGCGCAGCAGCCTAGCGCAGCGCTCGGCCGCCGGGAGGCTGAAGAAAGGTCCGCGCTGGACTCGCAGCCCTTCCTGCCGGCCTCCCCACGCCGGGCCTCGGCTCCCCTTGTTTCCCGCTCCCGCCTCCTCCCGTAGACTGCCAGGCGGACCCAGCCTGCCTCTCTCTCAGCCTTCACTACCGGGTCAAGCGGCGGAGGGAGGGAGCGGAGACAGCGGCGAAGCGGCTCCCCACCCGGCGCGCGCGTGCCCCTCCTCCCCCTCCAGCCCGCTCCCTCCTCCTCTGCCCTCTGCCTCCTCCCCTGTTGCCAGTACAGTACAACTAGTACGCGCGCACACAGACACAGACACGCGCGGGCGCGCGCGGATCCTGCCGCTGCCACTGCAGCTACCATGGATATCAGCTAACAACACACGCTCAGGCGCGCGCGCGCGCTCCCACTCGCACCACGCAGGAGTGGCCCCCGGCATCCTTACCCTCCTTCCCCCCCCCCCCCCCCCCCGCTCCCCAGCTCGGCTACTGCTCGCTCTGGCTGCCGCCGCCGCCGCCGCCGCCGCCGCCGCCGCTGCCACTGCCGCCGCCGCCGCCACCACCACAGCTCTCTTCTGCTGCGGGGCCACAGCCTTGAGTGTCATTCAAGGGACAGCACAACCTCACCCAAGCTCTCCTACCTCTGCCCAGCCGTCCCTGTCATCCTTCCCCTTCCTCGTCCACACTCCAAAGAAGAGGGAAAGCACCGAACAGAGGCGGGAGGAAGGCAGTCTGCTCTTCTCACCTCCTGGCCCCCTGGCTCCTTCATCCTCATTCTCTCAGCACCAACTCCCCTACCCCAAAGGAATCCCTCAGGAGCTGAGGCGACTCACCCCACTGCCATGTCCAAAAGCTTGAAAAAGAAAAGCCACTGGACTAGCAAAGTCCATGAGAGTGTCATTGGCAGGAACCCGGAGGGCCAGCTGGGCTTCGAACTGAAGGGGGGCGCCGAGAATGGACAGTTCCCCTACCTGGGGGAGGTGAAGCCCGGCAAGGTGGCCTATGAGAGCGGCAGCAAGTTGGTGTCTGAGGAACTGCTGCTGGAAGTAAACGAGACCCCCGTGGCGGGGCTCACCATCAGGGACGTGCTTGCCGTGATCAAACACTGCAAGGATCCCCTCCGGCTCAAGTGTGTCAAGCAAGGTGAGCGCAGCGGCTTGCTCGGTGCTCTGCCAGGAGGCTGGACCGCTCTAAGCGCGGGGCATAATGGAAGGGTGGGCTCGCGTGTGGAAGGGGGTGTGTTGCGCGACGGTGGGGTGAGGTCGAGAGAGAACCGGCAGAGCAAGTGGGCTTTGCCGGGGTTCCGAATGGGGGGCTCGGTGGAAGGGAGGGGCGGATTGCGGTGGGGCATGCAACTTTGTTTGCGCAGTTATCCCCTCTCCTTTGGTAGGTGTTCGGCCTTGTGTGACCTCGGAGGTGCAGGCGAGCTGCCGGGGCAATTGAATGTGCGTCAGCGGCACGGCCCGCAGTGGATGAAGAGCTTTTAGGGAAGGAAGGAAGGAAGGAAGGAAGGGAGGAAGGATGGAAGAAAAGGAGGGAGGGAGAAAGGGGAGAAGGGAGAAAGGGGAGGAAGGAGCAACTTGAGGGTGCAGCGGCATCACCAGCAGGGCGGGGAGGAGTAGGGGGTGGCGGGACAAGCAGAGAGCTGCGCCCTCAGTCTCGGGAGCTGGACTGAAGACGCCTTGGGGGAATCCCTGAGCCACTAGTTGACAAAGAAGGGACGGGGCAGATTGCTTCGGGCGCTTGGACGGGTCTTCCTTAACTTTTTCCTTGCCTCACTCCCCTGTCCCCCCTCCCCCGCCCACGATCGTGTCATGTGGGCACCGCGCGTCACGTGCGCACTGACTAACCCCGGCGCTCACCCCGAGCTGGCCCGCGGGAGGCGGTTCGCGAGGAAGGCGCGGCACTAGCAGCGGGTTCTAGCGTTGGGGGTCAGGAGGAGAAACGTGGTTACCGGAATGTTCTTTACTATGAACATTGGGTTGAGTGGAAGTTCTCTGTGGTTGGACTCCCCTCTGGCTTCGGATTTGGGCAGAGGGGGGAGGGGGCGTGTTTCTGAGGAGGAGTTGGATGGAAAAGCCAGCTGGTTACAACTAAGGCTCGGTCAGCTCCAACCTGGTTTAGATGAGGCTCAGCTGAAGGCTGTGATGGGCTGTTGCAGAACTCTCTCACTGCCTTTGCCTGAAAGAAAATTACGGTCCGTAGGAGGGAAGAGGGAGATAAAAGGTTATTGGAAAGAGGACAACTTTAGCTCGATTTAAGTAGTGTATCTTTGTTTTCCACGTGGGATTTCATACATTTTGTAGCTCACATCCGCATCTCGTGTGTGGCGTGTATGTATATGTGCACATTCACATCAATCTAAAGGTTTCTTGTTGGTGATACATTGTTTATCCCGCCTCATAGATGGAATTGAGCTGTCATTGCCTGCATTTTGAGCGACCACTTAATCTTACTGCATGATCAACTGTCAAGAAACACTCTTAGGGGGATATGAAACACTCTTAGAGAGCTATTCTTCTCTATAAACCAGTTTTAAAAGTAAGCCAGTGAAAAATGAAATCTCAGTCAAAATTTCTTAACTGTAAATTGCCATACAAAAAGAGTTTTCATTGGGGATTCTTGAGTATTAGTAGCTGATGACTTGAGATAGGCTAATGTGAACATTGACTTGTAGGTCAACATAGCTCCATACTGAATGAAACTGAAGAATATGAGTTTGGTAGGAAGGCAAATAGAGTATCTTACTATTTTTCAAGATGACATACCAGAGGCTCAAATATAGGCATTCATGTTAACATATTTGATGTCATGGTACTATCTTGCAGCAATAGATATAAATGTAAGGTTTTGGTTTTGAGTCCAAAAATCTACTTTACAATTGATGACCATGGTTTTGTTGGCAACAAGGTTGGTATTTGTAGTGGAAAGTGGCTGCAAACCTTAAGGCATTTTTAAGTTGGACTAATGATAATATCCTAATGAGGGAGTTGATTGTCCTATTATAGTTTATAATTATTACCACATTTTAATGTACTCATTCTGAGCACTGCATTTTGAGATGGACCTTCCCAAACTGTAACTCTAGCAGCAAGACAAGAAAAGAAAGAAAGGGAGATTGTTGGGTATTGTCAATCTATTCTATAAAATCCAGTGGAAAGACTTGGAAAAGTGAAAGCAATCATTAAATCTTGAAAAGCTATCAAGTAAGAAAAGGAATTCTGACTATCCTGTGATACTCTATAGGGTCAAACTAAGATGAATCTATGAAAATTTTTAAAGGATGAAGCATCTTTACTTTTATTAAGAAGATTCTAATAGAGCTTTAAAAAAAAAATCTGTGGACTATATTGTGAACTCATGAGCCCCCATCATTGTGAGTGTTTATGAAGAGGCCAATGACCACATGCCATGGATTCTTATGTAAGATGGGTACCTGGACTAGATCTCATTTAAATCCTTCCATGATTTGATCCAAGGTAGTCTCTGATACTCAACTTCTGTGTTACATTTTATTTGGAAGATTACTGTTTTTAGAACTCATGGCATATACACTATAATGTGATATATTTAGGGAAAATTTCTTTTCATTGTGTGTTAACCTTCAGTTCTGCGCTTCACTGAGCCATTGATGATTGATGTTCATAATGATGTTCACAGAACCCCAGAGGAATCTGATTAACCTCCTGAATCACTAACCAAGGAGCAAAAATAATTGCTTCTTTTAGCTTTTGTGGAAAATTTAATCCTCTTTTATATTCTTGTATGTATGGTGATTCATATACTATTCCCTTGTTGAAATCTTTCTTTCCCTTTTCAAATAATAATAGGTTTACTTTATCATTGTAAGCAAAGTGAAAATTTCAGAACCGTAGATACAGTGCCTGTGTGTCTTGGGTTTCACTATAGATTTCACTTGCTGGAAAAATATTTAGAAACCCTTGGCTCAGTAGTCTTATTTCTAGAGAGCCAGTAAACTAGCATAACTGAAAAACTTAAACATGGCTTGTTTAGCAGTTGTATTTTTAAAATATTAATGAGATAGTTGATTTTCGAGTATTCAAACATTGGGTATTATACAGAAACTACATATATAATCAGGTACACTGAGGCAGATTTTGCAAAGAAAAGAAGTTTGAATAAGAATATTGATTAAAAAGTGCACCAGATAAAATTGCATTGTTTAATCACTTTTTATTTATGTGCTTGGCTAATTTTATATTACAGTTGTTATAAGATTAACTTATCATAATTTTAAAAGAAGGTGAACTACCAGAATTTTAAGACACACTAGACAAATAGATGTAGTTTTTCTACATTGTATAAATGTTTTCAAAGCCATTTAATTAAATTCAGGGGATTTCTTTTTTAATTTAAGCTGCATTTAATCTACACAGTGATGAGTCACATGAAAAATATCCTTTATTGTCACATCCTATTATTATTTATAAACTATGGCTTTTTAGTTTATAATAATAAACTTTCCTCACTAAACTAGTTAATCTAAATTAGCACTTCTGTTCTGTGATCTCATTAATGCAGTGGATGCAATTGAAGGACGTTTCTTGAGTGATTTTGAGATCTGTGCTGAAGAGGTAAAGGTTTTTTTTTTCTTTTCTTTTAAAATCTGCTCTAAAGTTCACAGCAGCCAGTTACATAGACCATTGTGTCCTACATTCCTAGCTACTGCATCTAAAACCACATGGGGACCTACATAGCCTGAACTTATTTTCCCGTTTAGGATCTCACGATGGAACATAAAAGACAAAACGTTTTATAATTCTTCCGATGTAGGAGAAGGGCCAAGTAAAGCCTTTGAAATTCAGTTCTAGAGAAGATGTACATTGCTCTCCCTCCTATTGCTCCTTTCAAAGATGCCTTCAAAGGAAAGAAGATCCAAATTTATTGAGTCATGCTTTCTTTTTGACTGACTTCAAGGTAGTATCATAGAGTTAAACCTCTATGCTTCCTTTATTTGAAAAGCTGAAAACAAATTGTGTCAAATTTTCTCCAAGATTGATTTTCCTCCATAGAAATTTATGTACGTGAATTTTATTGAATTGTTTAAACAATTTGATCAGTTAATTTTTTTAGGATAAAGTATCTTTAATGTTTTGGAACAAGGTTAATGAGACACTTATCTTTGGGCATAATTTATGGAGGATGCTACTTTAGTTTTTCAGTATATTTTTTAATGTACGTAATTTAGGTAGTATGACCTTGAATGCTAAATATGACTGCTTTTTGTATGTGTTTGTTTTGAATGAGAGTAATCTTGGGGTGAAATCACAGCTAATGTATTTAAGTGCCACCATTTCTGCTCTTAACATTTATACGGTGCAATCTTTTGCCATATTTCTTATGCTCACTTTTCTTTTTAGTTGCTTGAAATTCACACATTCACATTCATAATGAGCAAAAGGTTTTCACATTTGACAACCCTGACTGCTTGTAGTTTAAACAATGGCTTTCAAATGCATAGCAGTTCCTGGCTGAATCATTTCCCTCAAGAGTTGTGATAGTGTAGCCATTAAATCTAGTCTCCCAAGTAGCCTGTCTGGGTTTGAATCCTGAGTATGCCACTTAGTATTGGCTATATAAACAAGTTGTCTAGCCTGGGGTAGTAATAGTATCTTGAGAATATTAAATAAGATGTATTTAAATGATGTAGTGTCTGGCAGATAATAAGCATTATGTAAGTGTTACTAAATGTTATTCCAAGCATACTGGTCATTTTGAGCTAGTGACATGATATGTTTTTAACTTTCAAGATATTTTACACTTATTTGAAGCCTAACTGAAAAATAGAAAATGATTGACTAATTAATACTATGAGTAATTTGCAAGTAGTAGTCTTCTTTGAAAAGCATTAATGTGAAGAGTAATGCCATTAAGTGGAATGGAACATGTTTTCACGTTTTAAAAATAACTCTCACTGATACCATCTTTATGTGTAAATATCTGTTTTATATTTATTTTATACTCTAGCCATAGTTTTTCCCCAGTTATTTATTCCCTTTGTACCCATATCTCTTCTCCTAAACAGTTGGTGAATATATTGAATCATTTACTCTAGGCTTGACAAGCACAGAAATCCTATTCGAATTCACTAATTTAACCTTAGGAATTTATTTATACCTCTTGCATGTGACTATTAGATGCTAGTATAATGGGTTTTTTTTTATAATCATATTTTATTTATTTATTTTTGGCTACGTTGGGTCTTCGTTGCTGCGTGTGGGCTTTCTCTAGTTGCCGTAAGCTGCTTTGCCTTGCGGTGGCTTCTCTTGTTGCAGAACGTGAGCTCTAGGTGCACGGGCCTCAGTAGTTGTGGCGCACAGGATCAGTAGTTGTGGCTCGCAGGCTCTAGAGCGCAGGTTCAGTAGTTGTGGCGCATGGGCTTAGTTACTCTGCAGCATGTGGGATCTTCCCGGACCAGGGCTTGAACCCATGTCCCCTGCATTAGCAGGGGGATTCTTAACCACTGTGCCACCAGGGAAGTCCCGACTATTATCATGTTTTAAGGCAGAACTTTTATTTCTTAGCTAGAGATCAAGACCTCATAAAGAAGGGCAATCACGAAACAGAATTAATTCCTAAGTGTTCACAGTCAACCATGTATAATAAAGAAAAATATATCAAAATTCAGCAAAAAGTTTACTTTGCATCTGTGAGCACGTCAGCAGCTCAATATAAGTAATTCTCTATATTAACACTTTAAAGATGAAGGATTTACCATCAGCCTCCCCCAGTGAGTTTAGCATTTCAGCTGACTTAGTCCCTTCTTAGAATTCAATAGGAACATCTACCTTGAAGGTCCAGTGCCCAATATTAATTTTTGAATTTTATTTTATTTATTTTTTTATACAGCAGTTTCTTACTAGTCATTAGTTTTGTACACATCAGTGTATATATGTCAATCCCAATCGCCCAGTTAATCCAATATTAATTTTTAAAAATCTTTCTAAGCTACAACCTGGCTATTTATCATGATAAGAAGCATGGGATAGGGTCTTACAACTTGCTTAGTATTGTGACTCTTTAATTATTTATTCTGTTCTAGTCCCAGCTCCCTCTCTTCTGTTTACAGAAAGGACTGATGTGATATTTACTTTAATAAAAGTAAATTATAATTAATTTTGTATAGATAATTTAGTAATAGGTTGATAAGTACTGATTTTACATAGACTTATATAGGGATATGCATCTGCTTAAAACTGTTGTAAAATACTCATATTGTCATAGGAAGTTAATAATTGCTTCTGTTATTACATTTCATTGACGTGTTACTCTATTAAAAAAGACTCCATTTGGAGATTAATTGTTTAAAAACTTAAAAAAATTTGTTTAAAGTTTAATATGCAGTGTTGTCTGCTTTGGATAGTCTAGAAGTAACAGAAAAAAGTTTCCTTTTTTGACAACTGATTGAATATTAACTCAGATGCATCCAGTGCATCTATTTTCAAGGATCCAGTAGGTTAATGAGTGGATATTTTAAATGAATTAGATTTGTTTCAATATTTAACATATTTCATGGCTTGTTTTACCTTGGAAAACATTTCTCCCTGTAATTGTTACATGAATCCATGTCCGGCTTTGTGTTATTTTCAGTTATTTTGGTTTACTTAAAAAAAATTTCACTTTTATGGCAGTCATCATATATCCAACAATGGCCCCAAACAAATATGTGACAGAAGAAAGAGTAAACCTTTATAGTGTGAAGTAAAAGATATTTTGAAGATATTGATTTTTCTAATGATAAAATTTGTGGATTAATTTTTTGAACCGTTTACTGCCTTTAGTGAAACTCGTGCATATGCAATCAGAGATTTTTCTATAAATAGCCATGGGTTTAATTAAGTGACTGTGTAATGAAATAGGAAGAAGCAAACTTGTTTAACAAAAAGTGTATATTTTATTTATCTATTTTTCATATTACATTGTGTTTAAAGAAGTTTCTTAAAACATGAGTTTCCCAAATGTTACAGTGACTTATTTATATTGCCATGGATTACAGGTAGCGTAGGGGCTGTTTGCACTTTACATTGCACTTGAAAGATCATAGAGAATGTCTCAGTAAAAATGTTAAATGCAAAAACCAATTATATGTATTTTTAACACTTATTTATCATTTTATAGGTGAGCAATGGTGCTTATCCTAGTATTTTATATCACTGTGCACAGGAAGGTACCTACTTAGCTGGAATATATATTAATTCAAGGATAACAAGTGCTGTAGAAACCCACAGATTAATCTAGCAACATACCCTAAGCTTGTCAAAATCTGATTAGCTGGATTGCAAGCACAAGCAAGTTTCAGAGATATGAAATGTCCAGTGTTGCATCTGTGAAGCATTATGATCAGTCCACAGTTGAACCCAGTTTGCCTTTCTTTGCAGTCTGTGCTATAAGGATGTTAAAGCAACTCTTTACTAGACAAAGTTTCTTCAAAAAATAACAAGCATTAATAGAGACAATAATATTTTACTATAATTATTACTGTGATAAATATCACTACAACATACTACAATATATAGGTGTATCAAAGTAGCATGCTGTACACCTTAAGCTTATACAATGTTACACGTCAAGTTTATTCAGTCAAAAAAATAACAAGCATTTAGGCCTAAAGGGTCACAAAAATCTCCTCAAAATTGTGGCTTATTTCCAAAAGCACCCTGAACATGAATAACTGTAATCTTGCCTTTCTGGCAAGTCAGGTACTTAGTGGATGGCCATTTTGTTAGGACTGGGGCTTTAGACAGAAGGTGATTCCTCTATGGAAAAGCAGGAATATTATCAAAGATGCTCTTACCCAACTGCAGTTAAAATACTAAAACCTTCCTTCTTAGTATTTCTTCTGAAACATTATCTCTAACATTATCTCCTTTTCCTCTTTGGTTGGAAGTACCTTTTCTTTCCTTTTCTTAAGTTCAGTGTGGCAGAGTCACTCTAGTGAATAGCAAATTTGTTCTGTTCTGCTTCTTTGTATACATGGAACACACACACACTTTTGAAACACTAAGGTTAAATGCTAGTCTTTTTATTTTTTATTTTTTGGCCACGCTGCGTAGCATGTGGGATCCTAGTTCCCTGACCAGGAATTGAAACCTGCGCCCCCTGCAGTGGAAGCACGGAGTCTCAACCCCTGGACGTCTAGGGAAGTCCCTCAATGCCAGTTTTTAAATCAATGGTCCCAGAAAGGCATTTATGCATGTGAGGATACAGTCTCACTTTAGTCAGAGTTACATAAAATTATTCCATGTGTGACAAATCTAGCTGAAAAGCTTACATAGGTACCCATAAATTTCCAACTGTGAGTGGTATTTTTAACCTTTATTAGTTTTGATAACGGGAGACCTAAAGACAGTGAAATCAAGTGCCCAGATGATTTCTGTATTTCATATATGTTAGTTGTTAAGAAATGATAATAAGAATTTGATAGTTTGGATTTTAGTTACTTTTATTTACATCACCAAGTGGCTGGTGGGCTTCAAATGCCTAGGATAATGTCCTAATGTTAATGTAACAAAGGAAGGGGCAGAGATAAGGGGCATGCTTATTCATGAACTTGATAACATATTTACAGAGTAGTTTAAATTGCACTGGTTTAGTTGTCTCAGAGTAAAATAAGAGGACTGGATCCAACATGCTTTGAATATGTGATATATTACAATTCTGAAGAAGTAATCATTTAAAAATAAGTTAAATGATGCCTAACTTATAAGTGTTTAGCTAAAATACAGGTACTAGTGTTGCTTTACTGAGAATTTGAAAATGTCAAGAAAAACTAAGCTTAATTAACATGGGTCCTAAGAGGTTTTGTTATGAAGTGGAGATTATGATAATTCGAATTACACTGATGTTTTAATTTAAAGCCATTTTCCTTATGTCCAATTAATTTGCTTTGGAGTATCTATATATGAATTTATAAAGTACATATATACCATAAACTTTACTAAGAACTATATAAAATTTATATCTTTTTAATTTTCTTTTTTTTTGCAATACGCGGGCCTCTCACCGCCGCAGCCCCTCCCGTTGCGGAGCACAGGCTCCGGAGGCGCAGGCCCAGCGGCCATGGCTCACGGGCCTAGCAGCTCCACGTCACGTGGGATCCTCCCGGACGCACGAACCCGTGTCCCCTGCATCGGCAGGCGGACTCTCAACCACTGCGCCACCAGGGAAGCCCTAAAATTTATATCTTTGATAGCCCTAACAGTATGCTAACTTACTACTGTGAATCAAGAAAATATCCTTTTATATTCTCATCCCAAGTCTCCCTTTTAAAATTAATTGGAAATTCTTCATTGTCTTAATGTGAAGAGTATCATGACACCCTTTATCCTTGGGGAAATTGACTCTTTTAGCATTGAATAAGGAGGTACTTTGCTTTCATTGAATATGCTTTCAGACAGACTTTAGAAAGTCACAAAGTTATTAGAGACATTGTTGGTTGTCTACCTGGAATGCATTTTTTCTTTTCCCCCTCCCTTCATTCCTTACTGAACAGAATGCCAGTTTTGTTCAAGTATCCACACGCTGATGTGATGCTATGCCATGTGTTTCATATTATGTCAGCCTTATCCCAAGGGAATGGACTTAGACTAGTCTAAACCAAGCATGGTAATTCCATCTCTTTGCCAATGATTGTTTTAGGAAATGGCTTATAACCCAGCTCTAAGTAATGAAAAGTAAAGTGAAGCCCCTTGGGGACTTTCTGAGAAACTTCTTAGTACTTAAAATAAGATCTAGGACAGATCTATTCATTTTTCAGTCTATGGAAGTTGCTGTACATGGAGGTGATACCTGGGGCAACTGTAGCCATCTTGTGATCACGAGGAGAGTGGCCAAAGGTGGAGAATGGCAGAACTGAGTGATATAAAGTTACTGGCTCCTTGATGGTCTGCTAAAATAATGAGCCCAAACTAGTCCTCTCTTAGGACTTCTTGTTATTGAGCTAACAGTACACAAGATATTTTAAGCCATTTGGATTGGGTTTTCTGTTATTTTGAGGCCAAAATCTTTTGATTGATATAACTGTAAAATGGTATAAAAATAAGTATTTTATTCCTATTTTATTGTTTTGGGGAGCACTGGTGAATATCCTTCAAAAACAGAAATCTATTTGAAGAATAAACCAAGATGTATTTTCCTGTAACATAAGCTCAGTCAAATTCTAGGTATGTCTCTATTATCTCATTCAGTTTTGCTATGGTTGGACCTCTGTTTTAAATTCCAGAAAATTGTGAGCATTCAGAAGTAAAATATGTGGGAACACAAATTTATTTTAACATTATCCAAAACAGAACATAATCAAGAAAGCAAACCAGCTACAAAAATATACCCACCAATGCATGCCAGAAATATTTTGAAATATTTTTGGAATTATGGAGTGTTTACAAATGTCTATGCCATTGATCCAGGAGTGTATAATTATAAACTGACTCATCAAAAATGTTCCAACACCATTCTTCCAGAGCTAGAATTCAACTAGTTATTATTCAATGAACATTTATTGGTAACCTATTCTCTATCTGGCATTGAACTAGAGACTGGTGATAAAAAGATGAATAAGACTTCATTAAGACATCGTCTGCATCCTCAAGTAGTCCATCCTGTGGTATGTCTATGTGATCTGAGTTAAAAATCATTAAGGAGAAGGTTCTTTCATTACATAATGGATAGCATCCTTTATGTAATCAGAATAAAAGGTAAGAAAAAACATTTTGGAGAAGAAATATGAGTTAGGAGTTCTTAGTATTCTACAATATGGAATACAGTTCAAGTAGTTACATGGACTCTGTATATATTTTAATGTTGTGCTTATGTTCTAAGCACTGTGCTAGATAGTGATTGTAGTAAGGTGTGTAAATCTTGATCCTGTGCCAGGAATTTCACAGTGCAGTATATAGTTAAGAGCATGGAACTCTGGAGACAGGCAGATGTGGATTCCAGTCACAGCTCTACTCCCATGCTAGCTGTGAATTGAACAAGTTATTTCACATCTCTATACATCAGTTCCATCCTTTGTAAAACAAGTATCATTACAAACCTACTTTACAAAGATGTTATGAGGAATAAATATTATAATGCCTATAGGATGCTTAGCTTAAGGCCTGGAGTACAGTATAGGCTCAATACTATATATATATAATGTATATGTGTATATTTCACACACATATATTGTTTGATGTTATAATTACCATATATACTGTATGTTAATATTCAATTTGGTTTAACAATTACTATAAATAAGAATTTTGAATGGAATGAATATTTCAGAAGGTCTATGCCTAGCAGAAGGGTACCTGGTCTCTCCTGAGGTTTCAAGCAACAGTTCATGGAGAAGAGAATACTTCACTAGGAAATCAGGTGAGGAGGGTAGGAGGACCCTTCTAGAGAAAAAGGCAAGGAGACATTGATATTGAGAGTTTCTAGGAATGTGATAAAGAAGAGTTTCTAAGTACTAAAGTCTGGAATTTAATATAGACAGTAGTAATAAATGAGCTAGGGCGGTTAGATTGGGCTAAGCTATCGTATAGAACTGAATGGTGAACCACTGAGTATTACTGCTTTATTATTATTAACATCGTCATTAATGACAGATGTTTGTGCGGTGCTTATTATATGGCAGGTAGTGTTCTAAATACTTTAAGTAAATGTTAATTGATTTTACCTCTACAAGGTAGGTACTATCATGAACTCCATTGCGGATAAGAAAATGAGCCCAGAGAGATAAAGAAACTTGCCCAAAGCCACATAATAATTAAATGAGCCAGGATTTAACCTAGGTACTATCTTAACCAGTGTGCTAGCTTGCCTCTCTGTGTTAGAAAGGTTTTAAGAACAGGATTAAGAAGGTCATGTTTGTGCATTGTTTTCCCAGTGAGAGCAACTGTAGGCAACATTTCATGGAACACATGTAGGCAATGAAGAGACCTAATTAAAGGAGGTTGAAGAAAGAGGCAGGAAGACCGTTCAGGAGGCTATAGATTTACCCAGAGGAGAGGTTTTGAGGTCTTGAACTATAATAATGAGGGTAGGAATGGGAAAGAGAGGTCTGAGGCAAGGAAACTGTGGATGGTAAAATTGTCAGTACACGTGATTGTATGGGGACAAAGAGAAAGAAAGGAGTCTTGCTGACTTTCTGGTGTCTTTTAGGTGGTGCCAATCATTATAGAGACTGGTGGCAAGATGTAGATTTGGGGAGAAGGTAATTCAATTTGGGATGTATTTAATATGAGATGTGCAGAAAGAATTCAAGTGGTAGACATCTGAATATCCTACGTCTAAAATTCAGAAGAGTGAGTGGGGCTGAATGTGTAAATTAGTGAATATGAGATTATCCAATGAGAGAAAATAAAGACAAAAAGAATAAGAAAACACTGTGGCATCTACGTTTCAGAAGTCAGGGGATCCCAGGAAGGAAACTAAGACTGTTATCAGAACAGTCTTAACACTGAGTGAGTGGTCAGCACCATGGTTAGAAAGATGATGTCTGTAACATTTCCATTGCATTTGGCAAAAATGGAGGTCACCTTTGTTTGGTGTCATTTCATTGGAGTGGGTGGTGCAGAAGAGTTCATGTCACAGGTTTGAAGAGTGAATAGGAAGTAAGAAAATGGAAATAGCACGTGCATCCCACTCCTTCAAGAAGTCTGTTTAGTAGGAAAGGTAATGGACAGTTATCTATCTAGGAGATGCATGTTAAAAGAGATAGAGGTGTTTGTGTGTGTGTGTGTATGTGTCTGTGTGTGTGTTATGATGGAAGAGACTTGAGCTTGAATTTCTGTATTTGTCACATAAATACATGTTTTTCATCAATAAAAATATTGTAGCAAATTAAGATCCTTTGATTAATTGAATAAATAATTATTTATTATACTTCTATTTTGTGTCATGCTAAAGCTAGGTCCTGGCATTAAAATAGTAATGGTCAGACCCTACCTTCCAAGACTACATAGTAGAAGGAGAAGCAATCACGTACAAAGCTAACCTTAAAACACTGAGTTTTAGTGGAATGGTACAGATATAAACATACTGCTTTTAGAGCACAAAGGAGGGAAAGGAAGAAGCAGAGGAATATAATGTAAGGAGTGTGGATCCTGGAGTAAGAGGACTTAATTGGATTCCAGTCCCAAGTTCATTGCTATCGTGTCCTTATGGGGCTATTAACTTTCTTTGAGCCTCAGTCGCCTCATATGTTATAGAATGGTTATTAGAACCCAAGAAGGTAATGCCTATGGAAATGTTTTCTAAAACTTTAGTGTAGCTTAGTTGGAAATGTTATTACTTAAGAGATGGAAGATCACTGAGGGTGTGTGTATGTGTGTGTGGGTGCTTCACAGCATAAGGGATCTTTGAAATGGTCTCTAATGCATGAGTGGGAGGTGGGGAGGTGTAGAAAGCAGAGAGGAGAGCATGACCAAAGGTGGGAGAGGGTGAAAATGACCCTCCTGTAGAGAGAACTAAATACAGATCAGTGAGGCTAGTGAAAGGGGTAGCTAAGTAATCTTGATACCAACTGAGGATTTTTCCAGAAAGGAAACTTAGAATCATATCAGGGAAGGTATTAAATGAAAACCTAAGGAGTTTGGACATTATTCTCTAGGTGAGTAAAGCCACTGAAGGTATCTGAGCAAGGGAAAAGCATAATCAAAGTGATTGGGGTTTTTGGTTTTTGGTTTTTGAGGCACAGGGGCAGGGAGGAAATGTGGTGTGAGGTATGTATTGAGAGGAGAAGAAAGTGAGAGCAAGGCCTAAGGCCTGGAATCAGCGGTGGGAATGGAAGGACATGAACTGGAGACATATTATAGAGGCAGGATGGATGAGGATTTATATCCAAGTGATTGGGAAGTAGTGGTGAAGAGGAGGCAGGAGTCAAAGATAACTGCCCTGGGGGTGGGTGTTCAGAGTAGATGAAGATGCCATTAACTACAGATGTTAAAATTTAATCTACAGTAGAAGTGGCTTCGGGCTGTTCTAGAAATCGAAAATTGCTGTCTTGGACAATTATGGAAGAAGCAGCATGCTATTTTCAGCATATTTGACTCTTAGTGAATAAGTAATATTATTATATTCACCAGATATTTATCACTGGTTTTACTTAAAACAATTTAGACTAGGCCTTGGAGTTGGAGATAGTGAGTTAAAAGAATAAAGTTATAAAATGACCTATTTTTCATTTTTAACAGATTTTTTTATTTCATGTTGCTTCAATTGAAACAGTGAGTGGAAAAAAATGAGTGCCTGGGAATATAATATGTTTGAGGTTCCTGGCAGATGGCACGTTTCTGATGTTCAACAGTTGTTGGTCACATACATCTAGAGCTCACAAAATTGCTGGAGCTGCAGATTAGAGAGTTGAGTTATGCTCTTTTTATGATGGTAGCTGTAGCCCTTCAGGGAGCTCTGGTCCCTTTATAAGAGCATTGAGAGTGAAAGGAGGTCAAGAATGGGAATTTGAGGGATGCCTGTATTTAACGGGCCTGCATATATAATCTTCTTTACTTAGTACTTCTAACTTAGAGGGTGGGTGTCGGGGGTAGGGGGGAACATAAATCTGTAATAATGTACAAACCACTTTTTAAATTGGGTTCTTTATAATACGTATCATATAGGATACATTTATCATATAAGGATTTTTAATGTTAATGTATCACTGTTAAGCACTGAAGATAATGTTTCTAGCAAGTCATATACAAACAATAATAGTGGGAACTTTGTCTTCAACAGTGCTGCCTTTATCTGCTGTATGTTTTTAGTTTTAATTCAGAGATCACAGAAGTAAAACTGCCTCATTTTCTGGTTCTGTGAGCTGCTATTTTGAGACCAAGATATTTGACCATTGATGTAATATTCTAGGCTATATTTGGAGTAAACCTTGAAAATCCAAACTCTTCTCTAAGTTTTACTAGGAATTCTTCATTGAAACTATGTTTGTAATGAATTACCTTCTCTGTCACATAAAATTATTCAAATGTTTCCACATGGCAGTGGTAGGACTGTGCATATTTTTGAGCACTCAAAATTTTATCTTCTTTCAGGTATCTTCTCTAGTTCAAGGTCCCAGAAATGAAATATGAAGTATTTTTAACTGTATGTGGTATATAATTTTGGTTATAAATGAAAAGAATGGCATATACATCTCAAGATCTAAAGGTTCATTTATTTTATCCACTATTGGTACGTGAGAATTAGATCCAGAGCCTCCTGATTCTTAGTATCACAACAAAATATTTACTCATTTCTATTTACTATAACAGTGGTTGGCTGATAAAGTTGTCAAATATGTCACTTGCATTAGACCTCGAATTCATCCAGTAGGGACAACATCTAACTTGTGTTTATTTCCCTAGTACTTGGAATGATGCCAGAAAATATGTAGCATGTTTAGGTAACATTTTGAATGGATGAATGGTAGAGGTCCTCTTTCCCTGTAATAGTTGATTTATTTGAAACATTATATTTGTCAGGGTTCACCAGAGAAACAGAACCAAAAGGAGACATATATATGTATATATGAGGAGAGAGAGAGAGAGAGAGAGAGAGAAAGAAAGAAAGAAAGAGAGGGGAAGATGTTTATTATAAGGAATTGGATCATGTGTTTATGGAAGCTGACAAGTCCCAATATACGCAGAGTAAGTTGGCAAACTAGAGGCTAAGGAAAGCTGATGGTGTAGTTTAGTCTGAAGACCAGCAGACCTGAGATCCAAGAAGAGCTGATGTTTCAGTTTGAATTTAAAGGCAGGAAAAAACTGATGTCCCAGTTCAAAGGCAGTCAAGTAGGAGTAAGAAGTCTCCCTTACTGGGGGAGGGTCAGCCCTTTTGTTCTGTTCAGGTCTTCAACTGATTGGATGAGGCCCACCCACATTAGGGAGGGCAGTGTACTTTACTCAGTCTACTGATTTAAATGTTAATCTCATCCAAAAATGCCCTCACAGACACAGCTAGGATAATGTTGGACCAAATATCTGGACACCCTGTGGCTCAGTGAAGTTGACACATAAAATTAACCATCAGCTACATATAGAACCTCTGCCCATATTTAACAAACATTGGTAAGTATAATCATTTTAGTTTATAGCTATATCCTTGAAAAATATTTTTAAACATTTCAAATAATTTATTTTTAAATATACTCACAGCTCTTTATATTATGCTGTGGTAGATTTTTGGCAACATGATCACTACCTACCTCATCCATTATGAGACTAATTTTGCTAAAATTGTTATTTTTTCCTCCAAATATGCCCTATTTTGTTCTGAAATGCATTCTTGCCCATCATTAATCCAAATCACAAAATTTTCTTAGTGTATCATTTCCATCCTTACACTGAAACTTGTGAAAGGAATCCGTTTCTGTTTAATTTAAAAGTTATGTGTTAAATAGTTTAACATATGTAACATGTATAACGTATGCTTACTTGATTCAAAATAGTATGAGCCCTGTAAAAAGCTAGGTTGCTCAGTTGATTACCCATCAACATCTGAGAGAGTTTAGCTACTAATAATTGAGGCGGAATGACACTGCCACAGACCTCCAGTATTAGAAGGTAGCTTAGAAGGTTAGTTAGACGAAGAGATCTTCTTTGTTGGGACATTTAAATTGGCTCTTTTGCTCCAGCAGGGAGATTTTCATCTAGGAGGAGAATTGTTTCAGGCTGTTCTAGGAGAGAAAATTGCTCTATTTGAGAACTAAGGAAAATGTAGAGGTGGTAGATTAAGTGGTACATAGTAAATTAGTAATAAAATGGTGTTCATGTCCCATCCCTTTAAAAACATCTTTAAATTGTCTGAGTAATCAGAAATAAGAGCTCAGTCAAGAAAACCACAGTACACATTTTTGTACTAAGAGTATTTTCTCCTTTTCTTTTTTCCACTTGATATTTTGATGTATTTGGTTGATAGGTAAATCCGTAAATTTTCTTATTTTTCAGTTTAGGTATTCATGTGACATTCCCTGAAGTAATTCATGTTGAACTTGAAAGTTCATGTTACATAGCCCTGCAATGTAAGCATTGTTGAACTTACTTAGGGGCAATTAATAAAAAATATTTAGTAATAATAACAAAACCTGCTAGGTTATATTGACCACTTAGTACATTCCAGCCACATGTACTTTCGCATGTGACCAGTGTATTAAACAGGTTGGACTCAAAGGGTACAAACAAGAAAAATTAATTTTCCTCTCACCCCTGCCTTACTAAAGACCTCACCACCCCACCTTATAATTGTTTTTGCTTTCATGTAACAGAATAGTCTCACTTTCAGGTATTAAAAAATGTAGCCTGTTCAAAATATTGTACAAACTTTAACCTTGCATCCAATCGAAAGGTTCTCCTCTCTTTTGAGCTTAATCTTGATCAGGAATTCTGGAACCCAATAATGAAAAAGTGTGGTCTGTTTCTTTGCTTTATTTGCTCCACCTCCATCCACGCTCTACCTGTCTCCACTGAGGTCAGGTCAAAGGAGGACGAAAACTTCATATATCCTTGACTCATCATGTTGTGGAAATTCAGCCACATCTCTTCATGTTCCAATATCATGGGCAGCTCCACCCAAGTTCCCACCTTCAGGATTCTATGGCAAGAAGTGGGCATAAATCCCTGTCTTTATGAATATCCCCAGGCTTATGAGAAAACCTTTCAAGTTCATCCAAGAACTCTCTCAGAGTTTGCTTATGGGTAGCAGCATGGGGCAACTATGACTGTTTCAAGAATTTAACAAGCAGCTAGTCTGGGAGTAATCCTCGTGAGTGACCACTTTCTTATGTGCAGCACAGTCTGAGAAGGAAGGTGAGATGACACTTCATTGTCTATTAAGATTCCCTTCAAGGAATCTTTTTTGTGGAATCTCTTTTTCAAGTACTTAGTCTTCTCATCTGGGCTATTGGGAGTGATGGTCTTTGGACTGGTTTTACCATGGATATAATTGATAACTTGCTTATTTCCCATTGTCCTCAGCTATGAAGCTACTTTCTGGGAAAACAGGAAAAGTCCCACTTCACATCTAATTACATTCATTGAAGGCTCACATTAACTCTATGAGGAAAGTGATATCTATCATCTCAGTTAAACCTGAGGAAACTGAAGCATAAAGTTTCATTACTTGCCCAAGGTCGCTCAGGTTGCCCAAGGTCACTCAGTACTAAATGGCAGCCTGACTTAAAAGCCCATACTCTTATCCACTTTATTGTGTTACTGAAACAGGACAGTCTAGAGAATTAATGATCCAATACCCTAGATGGGTGCCCAAAACTGCAGAGCAGACAGTTGTTAATACCTAAATATTGTGTCACTTTTCTAGTTCTGTTTCCCTTTCCAAAACTTCAGAATTTCTGTTAGAGGAGACATGCATTTCTTTTCTTTCTTCCTGTCTTAGAATGATTCAGACACTTCAAAATTAATCCCTAATTTTCATGTTGAAATCATAAGCATCTTAGAAGTGTTATAATATTTCTTATTCTGCTGTCTCAGTATTGCATAGCATACATCATTGGCAACTATAAAAATACTATAACAGGACTGTGTTAAAAGACAAGGAGAAACAAATTCTACAAACGACGAAGAATTTAAAATGCCCTTAACAGTGTTTTTATGTTTTCTGAAGTTTTTAAACAAATTTTATTTTGTGAACTTGAAAGTTTATTAAATTATCCCTTTATATGAATATTTTTTTTCAGAGATCAAACACTTCTTATTTGTCTTCTTCCTTACCCTCTAGGAAATTGTTAGTCTTACTGCTACACTTGACATAAATCTGCTGTTTGTTTACACTCAGTGGCATCCAGATACTTTATAAATATTGCATTTCCAAAACATATCTACTTGTAAAATGTAAACTTGGGGATTTGGCTCCAAAGAACTTTCTTATCTCAGGTGTTTTGTTCTAGTATGCTCATGTGGAGCTTATATTTAGTATTAGTTGGGTTGCAGATTTATTTCATCTTGCCTAGCAGGATCAGCTATTTCCTTCTGCTGGTTCCAATTATTATGATTATTTCCAGCCTGAGTGAAGTTTAGCAAAAGCAAATATAGAAAGGGAAAGAAAAGAATAGGCTATTCCCTTAAGCTAACATTCAAGCTTATCAGTCTTTATTTCACTGCAGAAACCATTTATTAATATTTGGAGTTAGCAATTTAATATTGATTTTGGTTTTCTTTGGTGTTCCAGACATAAACCCAAGTGTGTGCAGGGCACAGTTTAACACTGTAACATAGTATGGAAGATGCCATTTCCTTGCCTCTGACAGATAAGGCTGTTGTCCTTTTCTGTTAGAGAAGCTAGAGGGAAGATGGATTTGTATTTGTTGAGTTTTGTTGTATTCCTTGCACATGTAATATATGAAAAAGTAGAGGTTATGAGCACATATGTGTTAGTACATACATAGTAAACAGTATTTATAATTAGTTGTCTGATTACATACTTGGGGTCATTTTGGAGACTATTAAGTATTTTTCTTGTAGTCTGTGCTTGGGGCCCCAGACATTCGTGTGGATTAACCTTGTGGAACTGACAATTGTGTAGGAGTCGAGAAACTCATTCCTATAGGCTGCTTTTTTCCTCCATCTTTCTTTAGTAACTTTGTGGCACAAAAACAATTTTTCCTCTATTCCCAAGGACACAAAGGTTTGATAAAAACCTCTAAGAACTTAACTCATTCTAATAAAGTTGCCTGAAGCTTTTATATAAACTTGAGGATTCAGTGGGAGTGGAGAATAAGGTCAATAAAGACATCAAATTAGACACTCACTTTGTGAAGTCGCCTCTCTGTCATTTGTTTCCATACAGTCCTAATTGCCAAGGCTAACTAAAAATTCTGCAAAGCCTTATTTTGCCACTATGAAGGAGAGAAATGACTAAATGCAAGAGACAGCTATTGATGTACATTTAAACTAGAATATTAAAAAATTAAACCTAAAATTTCCTATTTATAAAATAAGAATTTATGTCAAGTACACAAGCATTCTTTGCAATAAATATGCTTGCCTCTCCAGAAAATTATTGTTTTCTATTTTTAATCCATTTAGCTTAAAAACAAAACACATTTTTCTAATTTTCTGAATAGTGTTCCCTGATGGAAACATTGTTTTATTGGCTGACATCATCTTTTTAAAAAAATTTAATTAATTAATTAACTTATTTTTGACTACGTTGGGTGTTCCTGGCCGCGCGCGGCCTTTCTCTAGTTTGCGGCGAGCAGGGGCTACTCTTCGTTGCGGTACACGGGCTTCTCATTGCGGTGGCTTCTCTTGTTGCAAAGCACAGGCTCTAGGCACGCAGGCTTCAGTAGTTGTGGCACGTGGGCTCACTAGTTGAGGCTCGTGGGCTCTAGAGCGCAAGCTCAGTAGTTGTGGCACATGGGCTTAGTTGCTCCACGGCATGTGGGATCTTCCCGGACCAGGGGTCGAACCCATGTCCCCTGCATTGGCAGGTGGATTCTTAACCACTGTGCCACCAGGGAAGTCCAACATCATCTTTTTTTATTTAAGCTTTTAAGTGGATAGCATTTTTGTTTTAAGTTATAACTTCTATTAAAAAAAAACACATTAACTTGAAAATAATCTTTAAGGCCAGCTGCTGAATCCTCTTGTTCATTTGGTAGACTTGTGACTCTACATTCAATAAGATTATTTTATTATTACAGAAAAGTCAATTCTAATATGTGAAAAATATAGGATTCTCTGATAAACTTATACAAAGAGCTTTTCCAACTTTATTTTGCCTGTGTTGCTAACTTCCAAAAGAAAATACCCACAAAACTCTACTGAAGGTAGAGAGCAGAAAATTTTTTTCAGCAACATTGTAAATTTTGCTAAGAAATATAGAGAAATCAAAACATTGCTTTTGATTTATTGACTTGTCAATAAGGCTTATAGTACAGTGTCTATGTTCAAGATTTATTATATATTGAAATAATTTGATTTAATTCAAACAAAATGAAAACATAGATTGAAAGCTGTTCTGTGGAATAATTTTTTTTAATGAAAGGTGGTGAAGCACTTTTTTGAATGGAAAAATATGTCCTTAATATAGAAGCATTGCAGATGTGGGTTTGGTTTTGAGGATATTTACATAGACTTGTGGAGTATATGGAACTTATAAACAGGTCAATTCTCTTATATAGCTACACATAGTCTACTTTTATTATTGTTTTTATGATTGATAAACAAAGCATGCTTAAAAAGGCTTTATGTAAAACATATCCAAAATGCCATCTACATATTTAACTATTGGAAAATATAGAAAACTAGATATTTTTGTGTTCTTAAAAGTAAGCTTTCCAAGGGATATGCCTTGGGCTAACGTGAGCAATGACAATTACGTATTTTCAGTGGAGTATTAACTCAGCTGAGTTGTCATCCAATATAATCCAATAAAGAGATGCAGTACTGATATCTTTTCAGTTGCATGTTCATTTTGCTTTGCACTCAACTTTGAAGATTCTGATTGTTCCTAGACCAGCAAGTAACATGAAAATGGTGATGATTATAATTTTGAATTTTAAAATTGTATATTCAGTGTTAAATCTAGGCATTTTAACCTTCTTTGTGTATTTATAACTTGCCAAGAATAAAGATAGACCAAGTTGTTAATAAATAATGATATTCTAAATCATCCGATCATACCAAATAAACACCACGATGGCAAGATGATAATTCTTGGTAGTGGTCATAGGATATAGAAGCCATTGTTATGGGACTATAACAGATTTAAGGTGGAATGGATTCAAGCTGGAGTGGTTTATGGAAGTAGTATTTCAATTTAATTTCAACTCTATTTCTATAAATATCCAGATTATAATATTTTCCTCTGAAGAAAAGATTTCTTTATGAATTGTAAAGCCAGATTTCTCTGCCTATTGTTGTTTATTGAATTTATACAGGTATATGTTCAGACCTGATTTTCAATCTGAAGCTGTCAAATTTTCATATAGTCTTCTCTGACTGGAACCAGTCCCATGTTTTCCAGCTGCTCTCTGTACATTTCCACATACATGCTATGTTTCATCCCTTTAAAAATCTAAATGTCAACTTGGTTTCCATTTTAGTAAGTTGTACCTCCTGGTTTCTCAGTTTCTTCTAATGGTGCCTAGTTAGATCTCTGTTGATCCCTAGTTCAACTGAACTGGAAACTTGGAAATCCATGCCATCCATCATTTTTTCTTCTGACTCCTTAATCAGTTTAATTTTGTCAGTTAGGTCTTGGTAATATTTCTTGTACTTGTTCTTTGCTTTCCTTTTCCTCTGTCAGTGCTCTATGTGTGTCCCTTCATTTCATATGTCCGTACTAATACCATAGCTTCTAATCTAGTTTCCTGCTTCTAATCTAGTTTTCAGCAAGTGACTACCAGATTAATCTGCCTGAAATAGCATTCAGCATCATACTTCTCTTTCTACTGTTCCCTCCCCCCTTAGTAAATTACCTGTAAAGGCTTAACCTAACATTAAGAACATCCCATAATAAAACCTAACAACCTTCTACATGTGAGACCATTACCCTACAGATACAGTACATCTGAGGCATGCTGAAATAGTTCAGTTTTATCTCCATCCTTTTGCCCTTCCTCAGTCAAGAATATTATCCTTTCAGTTTTGCCTGTTTTGAATTTCTGCCTGGTTCTTTTTTTTTTTTAATTAATTAATTTTTTATACAGCAGGTTCTTATTAGTTATCTATTTTATACATATTAGTGTATATATGTCAATCCCAATCTCCCAATTCATCCCACCACCACCACCGCCTGCCACTTTCCCCCCTTGGTGTCCATACATTTGTTCTCTACATCTGTGTCTCTATTTCTGCCTTGCAGACCGGTTCATCTGTACTGTTTTTCTAGATTCCACATATATGCGTTAATATACCATATTCGTTTTTCTCTTTCTGACTTAGTTTACTCTGTATGACAGTCTCTAGGTCCATCCATGTCTCTACAAATGACCCAATTTCATTCCTTTTTATGGCTGAGTAATATTCCATTGTACATATGTACCACATCTTCTTTATTCATTTGTCTGTTGATGGACATTTAGGTTGCTTCTATGACATGGCTATTGTAAATAGTGCTGCAGTGAACATAGGGGTGCATATTTCTTTTGGAATTATGGTTTTCTCTGGGTATATGCCCAGTCTGCCTGGTTCTAATGCTACCTCCTTCTCATATGATTCGTTGATGGTGCTAATCAGAAGTGTTATATCCATTATTATTTGTCTCAGTCTTAGGGCACTTACAGTGAACCTCCTTGCAAAATCCTAATTTATACGCATGCCATTTTACCTGCTGTCCTATAGAATCCTTAAGTTTGGGTATTGAAGCTTAAACTTCTTCCCAGTTTCTTTCATTACTGTCTTCATAGAATAGGTACTCAGTATTTATTGAATGAAGAAGTTTTCCTGTGTCAAGACATGAATGAATATTTGTAACCTCAAACTGCCAATTTAGATTCTAGATTGTATACGATGAATGTATATCACATACCCAACCATAGCAATATTTTATTTTTAAATGTTTCTGTAATAAAACCTTGCAGTGAGAAGATAGTGAAGTTTATTGGAAGTAAAGAATTCCTTTTTATCTTCTGTAGTATTAAAACTAACTGTATAGGGACGAAGTGAGAGAGTGGCATGGACATGTATACACTACCAAATGTCAAATAGATAGCTAGTGGGAAGCAGCTGCATAGCACAGGGAGATCAGCTTGGTGCTTTGTGACCCTAGAGAGGTGGGACAGGGAGGGTGGGAGGGAGATGCAAGAGGGAGGAGATATGGGGATATATGTATATGTATAGCTGATTCACTTTTTTTTATAAATTTATTTATTTTTGGCTGCTTTGGGTCTTCGTTGCTGTGCACAGGCTTTCTCCAGTTGCAGCGAGCAGGGGCTACTCTTTTCATTGCAGCGTGCCAGGTTCTCATTGCGGTGGCTTCTCTTGCTGCGGAGTATGGGCTGTAGGCACGTGGGCTCCAGTAGCTGTGGCACATGGGCTCAGTAGTCGTGGCACACGGGCTCCAGAGCGCAGGCTTGGCAGCTGTGGCGCGTGGGATCAGCTGCTCTGCGGCATGTGGGATCTTCCCGGACCAGGGCCCGAATCCGTGTCCCCCGCATTGGCAGGTGGACTCCCAACCACTGCACCACCAGGGAAGCCCTGATTCACTTTGTTATAAAGCAGAAGCTAACACACCATTCTAAAGCAATTATACTCCAATAAAGATATTTAAAAAAAAAAACAACTAACTGCGTAACCATTCAGGTATTCAGATTGAAGCAACATAATTTTCAAAGATGCTTAAGAACACAATTATGTAATCTGAATAGTGGAGAAGATAGGAGGGCAGTTCTAATCAAGGTAGAGGAGAACAGATTTATTGCATTTGCAACTTATGATATCATTAACGTAGACTGGAATTTCCCCTGATATCTGGATCTGTAGTTCAATAACAATTTCTTTTCAAAGAGTAAATTCTGAGGGGAACTGGCTTCAAAACCAAAATGTGAAAAGTTCCGCTCTCCCATTGTGCATCCCTAGTTAGTTTGACAAATTTATGGAGATAGATTATAAATGCCCCATGTTCTTGGAGGAGCCTACTTTTATATGCAGTAACATTTCAAAAAAGTACACTTAAAATAACTGTCTTCCATTTAATTCCTTAAGAGGGAGAAGATAGTTGGAAGCTGTAGGAAAATGAGAACCTTCCTAGTTTCATAATTTCTATCTGAGAGATAGAAAATCATTTTTTATCTTTGCTTTAGCTTACAGTAATATAGTGACAATCCTTTATGCAGGTCTCAGAATTTCTTTGACAAAGATGCCAAGGAGGAGAATGAGGAAGAAAGGTAGAGGAGCAGGAGAGGAGGAAGAAGATAGGAGTTTGATTTAGTCCAGAACATAAGTTTTTGAGCTAATGATCTCTGCATTCATCTTTAAAAAGTGTTCCATAACCAAATTGTTGGAATAATAATTTTATCTAAATAATTCCCATATTGTAGTTTTGTAGTTGTGAGAGTTTAGAGGAGTATAGCTAATAGGAGTGGAGCAAGCAGCTCCATAACAAAAACTAAAACACTGGTTCCTATAAGTCCATGAATCCACTCTCAGTTTGGTGTCAAGAGAAAGGTGCATAATGTTTTTAAAAAACATCCAGTTAGATTTTATTAAACACAGTAAATTAAACAATCATTTGTGTGTTTCTTTGAAAAGATTCTTTAAAGCGATACAGTGCCTCTTCATTCACGTTCAAACACTGAGTTTTCCTGGTGCAGCTTTTTGTTGTTGTTGTTGTTAAATAATCTGCACAATGCTTTATAGAGAGGCAAATAATTATTGGAGCCTTTATCCAAGGGTTTTGGGTATATTCTTTCTCTCTCACTCTGTCTCTCACATGTCTTTGTGTGTGATTTGTCAACATGTTCCCAATGTTATCAGGTTAATTTCTAGTCACATAACTGAGACTACAAGATTAGACTAAGACAATGTTATTTATTTATTTATTTATTTATTTATTTATTTATTTATTTATTTATTTAACTTCAAGACATTAGTGTTCTATTTGCCTGGGAGTACCAGAGACCCCCCCCATAACATTGACTTAAAAAGTTGGTTTCTCTTGCACTCAGGCATTCAGGACTGGTGTGGCAGCTAAACAGTTAAGTAGAACCCAGAATGCTTCCAGTTCTTTGTTCTTCTCTTCCCATGAATGGTCCTAGTCATAGTGATCCAGCCACCATGTGCACATTTGAAATAGCAGGAGAGATGAGAGAAAGAAGGAGCATATTTGGCCATATGTCAGTGAAAGGTTCTAGAAAGGGAGCACAAGACTCTTACGTTTACATCCTGTTGGCCAGAACTAAGTCACAATACCATATCTAGCTGCAAATATTGCTTTATTCTGAGAGGCTTAAAAAGTCAAGAGTTCTAGAAGGCACAAGGAGAAATAAATATTCAAGTTTAATATAATTATTTTTACTTTACATGATATAAGACTGTGCCATGAGGAATAAAATGATTTGCCTGATCTAATCCAGATTTTGAAGCATTATTTTTTTAATGCTTCAAGATAATTATAATTATATAATTATAATTATCCCTTCCAGATAATTCTAGAGTATTGATTCTACCACATTATTTCTATTCTGGGAAATGAAAGTTCAGGTTTCTACTGCACATTTTCACTAGCTATGTGACCTCAGATTCCTCATGTGGCAAAGCAGATCACTGAATTAGGTAACTTCTAACATTCTGTGATTTATTGAATTCATTGCCAATGTGCAAACCCCAGTAGCTCCTTGAGGAAAAGCAGTATTTCATATTGTTATTCCCAATCCTCGACAATGGTTTTGCTGGGATAGAAAAACTATTGTTAAATGAATATACATAATGAAAGTTATCTGAACCAAATAGACACTTCTCCTAACTACTACTAACTTTATACTGATGTACTTTCTCTGCACCTCTACATAGTAATATGCATTAGTTATGATGTTTTCAAGCTTAAGTTACTGAAATCCACATCAAGTCATAAACCATAAGAATATTTATGACTTTACCCAACAGAGAGTCTAAAGATAGGGCAGGATTGGTTGATTAAGTAACTAGAAGTATGTCTTCTTTCCATTTCTCTGCTATGCTGTCTTCAGTGATGGCCTCATCCAAAATAGACATTGAAAGAAATAGTATCAACTACATAATGTATATGCTATATATCTAAATATGTTTAAATAATTTTTCTAATTATTTCTTGAAAGGCTTTTCTCTCCACAAAAACTGTTTTTAGATTATATCCATGCTTAATTTTCCACCACCCAATATACATAGCAGAGATTTTAGTATTACTTCTTGAAATTACTAATGTAAGGTAAATTTTATAAAGTATATTTCATTACAGTTAATATTGTGAAATTAAAAGAGAATTTTGAAATCAGAGAGATCTGAGTTTAGATCTTGGGCAACTTACTGACTCATTCTAAATATCAGTATCCTCATCTCTAAAACAGAGATATTAAGATCTAATTCCTAGTGGTGTTGAGGATTAAATATGATAATCTGTTTAAAAATAATACATACGGGTTTTTTGTTGGTCTTGCGTGTGACAATTTCAAAACAATTTGGTTCCAAGAGAGTGCTATAATGTTGGGAGAGATTATAGTTTTAGCCAAATAATTTATTTGATAATGATATAACATTTTCACCTTTCCCTCCCTTTCTACTTTATAGGTTCCATACATTTGTTTTTTTACTTATTACAGTGGCTCAAATTTAAAAAGTGTCACTGATGTATAAGAAATTGGCTTTGGTAGGAGAGAAAATAATTCTGTGTGCCAAGCACACCCTTCCTTTTGTTTTAGCGTTATGCAGGTTTCTTTATCTGCCTTGGCATCTATATTTATTGCCACTGGGCAGTTCCAAGTTTAGTTTGTGATTGAGCCTTCCCAGAGTCAGGCTGTATTTCTGCACACTGGGAACCTGGCCTTATTCCCTTGAACAAAATCTGTAGTAGAAAAACCTTCCTAAATAAGATCAAGCAAGCCAAAAAAAAAAAAGGCAAGTTTATTGATTTATGTCTTACTGTTTGAAATTGTACAAAGCCACGAATCCAACTGAGCTTCATTTTACTTTGTTATGTCAATGTGAAACGTTTAGGATAGCTTGAGTTTATCACTATTATTTTTTATTATTAGAGTAACAAATGTGCATTTCTGTCATTTTGCATGTTTGCTTTGGATATATTGAGTGTGTTTTTTGTTGTATTTGGTATGAAGATTAAACTATGAAAAGTGTTTGAAATTTTGGAGGGGAAATATCGTAACATATAAAGTATTTTGTAGCTGCATATATATTTGATATATATATGACTTCTTCAAAGCATATCTCATGATTTGGGTTTGGATTAGGACACCCAAACAAAAGAAAAAATCTTTGCCCTAATAAGCACAGAGGAAATTATTTAGGCAAGGACAAAGAGAGTGACAGAGTTAAGCTAGAAGTATGGTATATGGGTTTAAATAATTCCATTCTATGGAATGCCTAAAGGGTCATGTAGTATTTATTAGCATATCATAGCCAGCTAATATTGTGGTTATGTTACTATTTCAGAGTTGCCAAAGTTATTGCCTTTAGCATGACTACTCCTGCCAGCCTGCTTACTCTATTTCAACATCGTTCTTCAGATGGTGCATTTGAGCACAGCTGGCTTTTGTACTGTAATGCAAACAAATGGGCCGGACCTTTGAAAAATGAAACATTCCCATTTGTTTGAATCTCAGTCAAGGCTGTGTGAATTCAGTTAGAAAGAAATACAAGAATATAAGGACACTAGTATAGAAGCAAGAAATTAGAAATCATCATATTGAAAATGTGTAAATGATATACCTAATTATTAGATGTTAAAACATGCCTGTTTTATCTTTTGACACTCAAGTGTATAGCCATTGAAACTATCTCAATGTTTCAGTCTGTGTTGTTAATGTTTTCAAGCATACACCTTTCAGAGTATTGGCTATAATTTTTTTTATATCATATTCTTCAGATTAGGGGACAACTGTGAGTGGGGACAAGTGTATGACCATAAATAGAACCACTTATGCAAGTAGACAATGTGATGGGCAGAAAAGAAGCAAGATGACACAAAACGTTCATCCACGTTTTCAGATTAGACCAAAATCTGATGCTGCTGATAATAATGGAATGCTCCTATCAGATACATTAGCTGATACCTCCATGATTTTCTTTCATCATTGCTAATGAAAGTATTTTAAAAGCAAAGTAGAACCGTCATTCTAGTTTTACTACTCTATGTGATTCAAGTTTTTCAAAGTCTTAAGTTTGGCATTTAATCTAATAATTAATTTTATCTGTGAAAAATTACTCTCACTGGTTCCCAGTTTTACATAAATGAAAAGTAAATCTGTCTGTTCATAAATGTTTGTTACTTTTGGTCCATTAGAGTAAAAACAATAGCAATAAATAAGCATCAGCTGACATATTATTAGACCTCAAATCCTCAAAATTACAATAAAAGATGTCATTTCAGCGTCCACATAAACACATTCATTTTTGATTCATCATATTGTCAGTGCCTGACAGAATAGCAGTGGTGAGATGGAAGAATGAAAAGGTATTACATGTTCTGGGCTCAAAAACTTATGTGGAGGTATTGTTTTAGTCTAGTGTATTTTGAAAAATTAAAACAGGTATTTATTAGATTCAGGAACAACCCGAATACAGTTATCTGTCCAGGTATCTAGATATCTGTAATAAAGCTTTGATAAATTGTCTTTCTTTAATCTGAGTGTGATATAATCCACAATTCCAGTGATATAATTAACTCTTTTAGAGTTAATTTTCACCTATACTAATTATAACTAGTATTTAATTGTTACTAATTAATTAATTAGTATTTTGGGGTGAAAATATCAACTCCAGTGATTGTATTTTCCAGCAACTTTACTAAATTAGTACTTTTCATTCTGCCAAAGTGGAAGAAAATAAAAGAAAGTCTTAACTTCAAATTTATGAAAACCAGCTGGTTTAGAAGCCAGTTGAGTGGAGCTTGCATTACTGAGGCCGGCATGAAGGGTTTGAGTCCACAGTGGGCCAGTTAGCTCTGCAGTGTAGATGCACTCTTCCTTGGACCTTTTTCTGAGCAGATATGTATGTGCTGATGAGCAGTGTGGGTGGTTAAGTAGAAATCCACACCATCCCTTGAAAAAGAGTCCACCAGGTGATAGTTCAGTGTCATTGTCATCACAAGATGGTATTTACATTATGGGTTACTTAATAAATATCTGTTGTGTTGGCTGAAGTTCAATTTTTAACAGAATATTTAAATATCTAAATTTATTTTGATGTATTCTCTGAAATAGAATATGATTCTGCACATTCAGCATTATTATACAAGATTGTCTCTTAGGTTTATCAAAAAAACTTTACTTAATAAAAAGAAACATCTGTTACATATATAAAATGCATATAGTTTGAATAATAGAGACTTATACATTCACTCAATATCATAGCTTTGAAATTTATATTTGCTAGGAGTGACAAATTGATATACTTGCTATGACTTTAAAGCAGTACCTTCCCCAGTGTGCATAAAGTAAGTTTTTGTGTGTGTGTGCATTTGTATCGTCTTTTCTTCAACCCTCTCTCTAGAAAAGACTCATCATTTTTATAAGACTTTCTCTTACTGGCTCTTAAACCCACTATTGTTCCCCATTTTGCAATATTCCAAAACTCTTTGCATTCTCACAGTCAAGGTTATAATTCACATCTTATTTACATCACCTCTAAATTATTACAATAGCTTCCTAACTGGTATCCTTTGCTTTTATCTTTGATTCACAGGTCATACTGCTGCCATATTGATCTTCCTGAGAGTGATGCTTTTATCAGAATACTTCCCAACTCAAAATCTCCATTGCCTCTTATGTAAATATCAACAAACATGCAAGGCTTTTATAGTCTGTCTTCAAGATACTTTTCTAGCTGTGTCTTTCAGTACCCATCTATGTGACTCTATCAGAACACATTCGTTACAAGAATTTCCTTTTACCTACAATTGCATTTTCCTTTGCCTTTTGCAACAATTTTTGCCCATATGTATTTGCAGGTCTAGGTGTACCCAGATCAGAAAATGGTTCTTCAATATCAGGTTCACTGCTGTGCTCCAACTCTTTGTCACAAGGTAAACAGCAACGAATGCTGCCTTTTGAAATATAATGCCACAAGACAGATTCAGCACATGAAACATTCAAGGTGGTTGGCTCCAATTCACACAGGCCTTCTGATTTGTTTTCCTTGTGGCTGGAACATACTCTTTTAACTTACACCATTCCTACTACTCTACCTTAGTTTGGTATCTCTGCAAGCCTTTGTTTTTGTGTGTGTGTGTGTGTGTTTTTTTTTTTTGCGGTACGTGGGCCTCTCACTGTTGTGGCCTCTCCCGTTGTGGAGCACAGGCTCCGGACGCGCAGGCCCAGCGGCCATGGCTCACGGGCCCAGCCGCTCCGCGGCATGTGGGATCTTCCCGGACCGGGGCACGAACCTGCATCGGCAGGCGGACTCTCAACCACTGCGCCACCAGGGCAGCCCCAAGACTTTGTTTTTGAAATGTCTTCCTTCTAAATTATTTGGCTCAATTCATCTGTCCCTAAGGTAATTTGCTCTGAGATTTTTGTAGCATCACATGTCTCCTGGATGACTGGTATTAAACCCTATTTAGCTCTCTAATATTGCAATTTCCCTTAAATGATGATTTATGTGGCACCCTTTGCCTCTGGGTTATTTCTAATCTGTGGTTCCAAAAGCTTCCAGACTTTTGGTATTTCTGGCCCTCAAACATATTAATGACTTCTGACTGTTGCATTTCCCCACGTTGAGTACTTAACATGCCAACTCCAGGGCATCCCATTCATTCAGGCCACCCTGTCCTGTAGCCAGATCTGCCCATTAGCTGACCCTGAATGTTAATTGTGCCTTCTTGTCTCCTTAGCTCAGGCCACCTCTTCCTGCTTTAAATATCATCTCCCTCTGTTATTTTAGTCGTCGCTGTTTATTAGCTCATATCCATGTCCTTCATGAAATTTTGGTTACTAGCCCAGCTCGTAGTGACCTCCTCTAATATTTATTGACCCTTTCCACATACTGTTTCATAGGAAATCTGGTTTTTATCAGCAAGAGATGGAAAGGTAAAGTGGTTAGTGCTTAGGTATGGAGTCAGACTATATGTAGGATATTTCACACTCATTTCTCATTTGTAGAATGCTAATAATAGTAGTAAATGGTAAAATAAGAACAATAAAAATAAAATGGTAACAATAATACTAAAGGTTTCTTTTAAGGACCAAATAATGCATTGAATTATTCAATAAATATTTATTGAGTGCTTAATATAAGCCAAGCACCATAGTAGGGATTTGTAACTGAACAAAATAGAATCATCTGTCTATATGTCAACTGTTATTGCAGTAATAATGTCAACGAGATTTATTGTGATAGGACTGTGACATTTACTTTCTTTGAATCTCTCAAATTGCTAACACATTTCATGGTATCCTCAGGAATATTTTTGTTTTTCTACCTTATATTGTTACATTTAGTTCTTATAATTTTATTGACTTTTATGCATATGTTTGTTTTATAACATATTCATACAGCCACTTTTGAGGTCATGAATAGTAAACAAAACATTCTTTAATTTATATAGAAGCTTTCTCCTAACCTGAAACCATGGCATTGAGTTTTTATGGATCCACAGTTGATGTTACTATTATTTTAATGTGCTAAAAAGGGAAAATGCAACAGAAACTTTCAGGCGCGTATGCCGTCAGGGTAGGGTCTGGCATCCTCTGTTTTATGGTTTAAATAAAAATGCCTGAACTTTTGGAGTCCTTAACAAAATATTAGTAGGTCATGAATTTAGCCATGATGATGTAATCTTGGTAGCATATGTGCAAAATAAAGTATCAGCTCCATTGAAGACTATTTTAGCCTGACTCATCGGTGGTGTCTTGAGCTGTAAATGCTGATGCTGTAATTTGTGCATAGAGAAACCACGTGTTTAATTGCTCTGTCTGAAATGCTTATTGCTCTGTCTGTTTTCTTCACTTCCACATTGATCACAGAAAAGATGAGTAATGTTGAAATTGAGAAAAGTGAGTTTGAAACAAAAATACTTAAGAATCAATATGGTTAGGAAGGGGAGTAGAAATTCTGTGGGGTTTTACAGTAGCTGAGTATTTGTGGTGAGTGGGGGCATCCCTAAGAATGCTCCACACTCTTGAGTAGTTGCTTGGTTTCATAATAGGCTGATTTTAATGGCATTAGTTATATTTTTAAAGCAATATCCATTCAGTAATATAGCATTTTAATTCTCTGAGAAAGGGTAGAGACAGAGATGTGTATTTGTGTGTGAATGTGTGCAAACCTTTCATCTTTTATATTATTTCAAAATGCAGTTATTTAAAGGTCAATTGATGCATATTTTGCTCTGCTTTCCAGGACAATAGAATCAGAGCATGCTTTTCACAGAAATGTTCAGAGGAAGATACAGGCTATCTAAAATTAGGTTAGATGGTCGTGAGCAAAGAAATCTAAGCTGCCTTATATTTAGTTCTACTGGAACATCCCACTGTGCATTGCTGTAACCATAATATGTCCTCCTGGGCCAATATGGGCCACCAATTAACTCCCTGCAGTAGATCTTTAGGTACATATAGGTGGATAGCTTATTAAAGGGAGAATTTTTTTTTTATTTGCTATGCTACCAGAGAGTACTAGAATTATTTTGAATCTTTTACTCAAATTTATTTTTCATGTCATCAGTTTTACAGCATAATAATCAAATAGCCTTTTTAAGGTTTGCATTTGCTGCTTTAATAATATTAAGATAAATATTTATAAAGCTAGAGAAAATTTTATTTAACAAGGAATACCATGCCTAACATGATTAGGGAAATAAGTTGGCACTTAATCTATAATTTAAATAGTCTTATTAATTGTTTGTTAATGGTTTACTCATTATATACTATATGAATCCTCAAAGACAGCTTCAGCTGGAAGAACAAAGCTAATTTGTGGACATGACAGAAAGTTGTCTTTGCTCATTTGAATAAATACAGCCGTGTGATAATTCAGAGGACTCAAAGCCAAAGCTACGACAGATTTCACATTTTGTCCTTAGCCAATTCCGGGGAGATAAAAGAAGAGCATACATTCTCTCTCCTTTTCCTTTTCTCTTCTTCCTTACATTTTCTTTTTCTAATAACCTTTTATTTTCTAATGGATCTTTTTCTTTTGTTCTTAAAGTAGTATTGGTTAAACAAACTTGTTATAATAGTCATCATGTCAAAAACTGAATATTTTAGGAAGCTTAGTGTCTATTTTCCTTCTCCACGAAGGATAATCTAACAAAAATGCAAAAGAGCAAGAGTTGTTTGCTAAAGGAAATATAAAGATTCTCGTTCATTTTAATATTTTTAAAATTACCATAAAAGCCATTGATGCTCCAAGACAATGAAGAATCAATAATAAATAAAATCAGTTAGGAATATAGTACTCCATTTGCCTAATGGTGAATCTGTGAGGGAAGCTGGATTACGTATCTATCTAGGAATGGGGTTGGAGTGACATTGTTAATAATTTTTCCTTAATTTCATGCCAAAGTTAACACAGAATAAAATGAGCTGAGCTAATGAATTATTTTTATGACTATTTGATAACATTATTTCGTGGGTTTGAAACTTTGCCTTTTCTTTCTTTTTTTAAAAAAATATTTATTTATTTGGCTGTGCCGGGTCTTAGTTATGGCAGGTGGGCTCTTCCTTGCCTCATGTGGGATCTTCTTTGTGGCATGCATGGGATCTTTAGTTGCAGCATGCAGGATCTAGTTCCCTTACCAGGAATCGAACTTGGGCCCCCTGCACTGGGTGCATGGCCTTTTAACCACTGGACCACCAGGGAAGCCCGAAACTTTGCCTTTTCTTATCCATTGTTGCGGCTAATGAATCTATGGGTGAGTGTCTAATTAAAGAATGTATCTTTTATATTTATGATTTGCAGGTTTACAAGATTTTATTTAGAAACATAAAATCATAAAATTGAAAGGGGCTCAGTAGATCATCATTCTAGTCCTTCATTCAAAGATGGCAGCAACCACAGCTTTTATATTGGACAGTTCCATTTGTTACAGTCTTTCAACATAATGATCTGAAATTATCTCCCTTTCTAAACTGATTGTGGTTCTGATGATAACCTGGATTTATCCAATCGCCCAATATTGGGAGTAGAGAGTAAACTTAAAGCAAGTATATATGAACAATCAGAGATGTCCACATTGACTAGCCTCTTGGGCTACCAGTGTTATTCTTTTGTCTCCAGTTTTAGGGAATGGTGATATATTGATAAAATCATGACTGTTCCTCTAAAGATAGCTTTTAACATTAAGGACATGTTATGGTCATCTATAATGGCCCTTAATTTATTTATTAACTAATCTACATAAATGTCAAAACTTTATAAACTTTATTGTTTTTCAGATATTGTATTTCATTGATTTTAAGATGTACCATTATTTTGTCTATTACTAAGAAAGAAAAACAGTGCTGCCAATTAATACATGACATGATTCTTTCTTATCACTTAGAATTTTTATTTTATACTAGTCAAAAGAAAGTTTTTTGGGTCTATATAGGCAATTTTTTATGATGATTAACACATATACACATTAAAAAAATAAAACCTACATAAAAAATTGGTTGAAATATCCCCAGACTTCTTTATATTGAGATTCTAAATTTCCTAATTACTTTTCTACTTAGATTCATTGGTGTCTTCTTTTTTTTTGTAGTTGTTGTTGTTTTCATCAAGAAGGTGTTGTAGCAGGTTTTATTTAAAAGAGAGAAAGCAAGCTCCATTGTTTCCAGAATTTTCTACCAAACTACTGGATTCTATTCTGCAAGGTTTTTTTCTTTTTCTTTCTTTTCTTTTCTTCTTTTTTTTTTTTTTTTGTTTTTTTGGTTCACTTGTTGGCACATTCAACTATGTCACAACTGCAGCCTGGATGATATTAATTTAAGCAGGATTTACTCCAGGATCAGAGGCATTAAAATGTGAAAGCTCTGCATATTATAATTGGCAGCAAATATGGCAGCATATTTATAAGAGGTAGTTTAAATTAGTTCAGCCTGACAAGATATAGGTATCTCCTATAAAATGTGTCTGAAAAATGATCAGTTCCCATTCCTCAATTGCCTATGAAGGCAGTTTCCCAAGGGCCTTTGTTCTTCATAGCCTTCTCTGTCACAAAATTCTGATTTCCTCTTCAGAGATATGGTGTCCAAGATATGGATGCAAAGATATAGTACCCAAGACCTTGGTAAATTGAGACTTAACCATTGTATCAAGAGATACTTAGGAAGATACAACTCTCAATTAATTCATCAATGGAGAACTCTGGTTTTCTCAGGGCAAAGAATAGCTTTGGAATAAATTTATTAGTTTTAGATTTCAAGCTATGCTCTAGAAAATAAAGGAATTATAATACAGTGAGTTAGAGATAATGTATTATGTTTATTCAGAAGTGATATTTGAGGGAAGCTGCCTTATTTATGTTAG
This sequence comes from Monodon monoceros, assembly GCF_005190385.1. Taxonomy (NCBI): domain Eukaryota; kingdom Metazoa; phylum Chordata; class Mammalia; order Artiodactyla; family Monodontidae; genus Monodon; species Monodon monoceros. Next base: position 21,880,450 of record NW_021703776.1, on the reverse strand, counting down.
TCAAAAGTTGTGGAAGAGACATAGTTAGAATGAATCAAAACATATGGGCCTGTGAATTTCTCTGATTTATTTAAATTTTTTTATTATGGAAAATTTAATCACACTTAAAAATAGAGAAAATAGAACAATGCAGTCTTACATATCCATGATCTACCTTCAACCTGCCTTCAACAGTTATGTGCATTTTCCCAGTTTGTTTCATCTGTCTCCACTACTTTTTTTCCCCGTCTTTGGAGTATTTTAAAGCAAATACCAAGTATTAGGATCCTGGATGCAATTCCAATGTGTTGTTGGTGTCCAAGCAATTTTCTGGACAATAGCTGCTGTCCTACAATTCAACTCAGCTCTGACACTTTCTACTTGGAGGTAGTCTTATATCCTACAGGTGAAGGGTCCAGTTCTATAAGACTGTCCCTCCCCCCGCCCCCCACCCCCCCCTTACTTCAGACTCCAGTTGCAAGTCCAGGTTCTTACCTGTGCTTCCAGCCAACCAGCTACAAATTGTAAGTTCCCACAATCCCTTCTTGGGTTCGATTAATTTTCTGAAGTGGCTTACAGAACTCAAGGAACAATTTACTTATAGATCGCTGGTTTATTATAAAAAGATGTAACTTAGGAATACCCAGATGAAAGAGATGCATTGGGCAAGGGATGGGGGAAAGGTACTGAGCTTCCATGTCCTCTCCAGGTGTGTCACTCTCCTTGTATCTCCACACATTCACCAACCCAGAAGCTCTCTGAACCTTGTGCTTTTGGGTTTTCAGGGAGGCTTCATTAAATAGGCATTATTGACTAAATCAACGGCCATTGGTGATTGACCCAGCCTTCAGGCCCTCTCCCATCCCCAGAGGTCAGGGCAGTGGGTGGGACTGAAGTTTCCAACACTAATCACTTGAATGGCTTCTCTGGCAACCAGTCCCCATTCTTAGGTGCTTTCCAAAAGTCGCCTCACTAATGTAACAAGAGATACCTCTATTGCTCTCACACTTGGGAAATTCCAAGGGTTTTAGAAGCTCTGTTGCAGAAACAGGACAAAGAACAAATATATATTTCTTATTATAAATCACAGTATCAAACCAGACATCTTATCATTTAACCATATATATTTCAGTATGCTTAATTTACATAGAAGGATATTTTAAATATAACCACCTTGTCATTATCACATATAACAAAATTACTAGTAATTCCTTAATATCAAATACCCAGTCCATGTTCAAATTGCTCTGATTGTCTCATAGATGTCTTTTGAAAATTGATTGCTTTCTTCCTTTCTTCCCTCCCTCCTTCCTTTCCCTTTTTTGTTTCCTTCCTGCTTCTCTCTCTTCTCCCCTCCTTCCCACTCTTTCTTCATTCATTCCTTTCTTCCTTCTTTTCTCATGAATCAGGGCCAAAACAAGGTTGAAAATGGCATTTGGATACAGTTTTCCTAAAGTCTTACTCTCCATCGTTTTTTAAACAAATGGGTATTCCTATTTTTTTTTAAAGAGAGAATAAAGATAACAGTGGGTTTTGAGTCAAACTTAGCTTCTACCAATAGCTGGTGTAACCAGTTATTGAACAAGTTAGTAGTATACAAACATATAGCAACTTGATTCTTTCTCACTGTTAACCCTTGAAACAAATTCTGTGGATTCTTCCCAGCTCCTAGCTTTCCTCCTAGTTTTCTAGTCACTATTAGGTATTAAAAATAGACCTTTTTCTTTCTGTTGAATAGTCTAGTGCAGTCTAATATACAACCTTATTTTCTTATTCACTTTTAAGGTTCCCCCCCACTTTAACATCCCCCCACTAGTTCAATCCTGATATATTGGGAAAAGGAACCAGTAGATTTCACCTCTCTTTTGCCCAACCTTCTTTCTCATCAACTAGCTGCTTCTTCTGGGTCTTCCAGTTTCAGACACAATGGTAAAGGAAGAAGTAAGAAAATAGAACAGTTTTAGATATCTAGTACTTTTGATCTGGTGTCAAACTGCTCTGAGCTTCAGTTGCCTCAATTTGTTTTTCTCATGAAACACTTTTGTGGGTTTTCTGATATTTTCCACCACTGACAATTTCTAACATAGGTCTCTGACTGACAATTTACAGTTTCCTCTTAGACCCTGTCTTCCCAGAAGTGCTATCTGTCGGGGGCCCTTTTTACCTTACAGGAAACCTTTTAGCAAAGAGTCTCTTTCAACTCGCAAGACAACCTCTTTTCATAAATCCACTAGGCCAAACGGAAAACATTACATCCTTGCTGGGTTCAACTGGATATATAGGCCCTTCCCAATACAGCCTGTTCTCAAAACTCTCCTCCCCCAGCCAGCCTCATATAGAGGGATTCTTAGAAATATAGCCTCCCCAACTCCAGTAAACACAGACTGGATCTTAGTTGGGAAAAGAAAGTTTTGACTTAGGGTAAGGAGAGAGTGATCCAGTGATCCAGAAACTCTGTCTGTAAACTGATACTATCCACCAATTTTTCACAACTCCTCCTGAATTCGTAGCCTTTTTAAATATAGTCTGGAGGTGAGTAATGAGCAAAAATGAAATCACATTCTCTAAACCTATCCTGAGTAGGTCTGTTATTGTTCTCTGCCTCTGAAGCCTATAAGAAGGAAAATTACAATTAACATACTTGGAATCTTGGCTACATTGTTTAACTTCATTGGATATGTTTCCTCAAATGTAAAAATCATTCAGATCCAGGCCCATTGCCAGGCCTGTATTCAATGAGTGGACAGTTTGCTTAGAGGAGACACGCCTAAAAGTAATTACCCTACTAAAAATTGGATCAGCAGTGTTACAGAGGTAAGCAGGATGGGCTAACCCTTGAAAAGCAGGAAAGGGGAGAAGAAACAGTTGTTCCAACCAAGATAGGGACACTTTTCAGTTCTCTCTCCCCCACTCTTGTCCAAGTAGCAACTATTCAATGAATATATTTATACGTAAATAAATGCCCAAAGATGTAAAGACTGGGGAACCATTCACTTATAGGACTGAGGAGGCAGATTGTTTTCATACTTGAAGATGAGGCATGTGGAATCTTTTTAGAACAAGTAGATCCATTTGCAAAATAGCCAGCTAGTATCAGAAATACCACCTCTGATCATGTACGAGGGTCAAAATAAGAGGCAAACATGGAAATCACAAATATGAACTCTAGCCTTGAGCAAGTTGTCTACGCATCTGAGCTAGGTATCACCAGTTCTTTCCTCTGTGCCACATTGTTGGAAGTTTCTGTCAAAGAAACAAGGGAAAAGTACTTGTGAAAAGAGAAGAGATCTGAGAACAAAGAACAACCTGAGAGAGCAAGGTCAAGTGCTACGAAAACCAGCTTTTATATCTCTGTCATGATGCTGTGATGCACAGTTAAAATGTGTGTGTTTGTTGAGCACCCACAGTGTATCCATTATTTACAAGGTACTATTGAGAAGATATAATGACGTTTAAGATAAGGTTATTATTTTCTTGAACTTTATGTAATAAATCAAATAATTCAAAGCAGTATATCATGTAGCCTCTTAGCAAAGTTTTTGCCAACTCTTTGAAGAATGATAGCTGTTCTCGCCTCTGATATCCTGGGAAATTTTACATAATCTATCATAATGTGTCCTCATTTTAGATTTCTCTCCCCATGATTTGTGAGGTTCCCTTGATTATAGGCCATATCTTTTATAGTCTTTGTATCACCAATGGCAAAGGCATCATAGATCAATACATTGGATGAATGGATAAATTAATAATAGATAAATGAGTGGTATAGACATGGAGTCTGAGCACTTCAGTTGTTGAACAGACTGTATGTTGAACGGGAAAGTGTTTCAACTTGGAAAATGTTGTTGGTTGAAAACAGTGGGGGCAGGAGTAAGAAATTTATCTGAGGACATGAAAGGGGATAAGAAAGAAAGCAGAAGTAGGGTGATCTTATATAACAGCACCAAATTTAGGGAGGATGAAAGAAGAAAGAAATGACACAAAGGACTTGGTCCTGAGCCAATCCACATTAGGGGCTCAGGCAGTGCAGTTGGCTCTTTTCTCATTATGTACATACACTTCTGAGGTGTAATTAAAGGAGTGGTCGTTCTCCAGCAGACAGTTCAGTTGTTAAAGGAGGTGTTTGTGCCACTAGCATAACTTGGCCCAGTATAGTTGCTTTGTTTACTGTGGTGGTTTTGATGGAAAAGTAAAAGGGCTCTGATGAATCAACAAAGGCCTCTAATTCACAGCACTTCTTAGCTTGGCTACTAAAAACCTACCACCTTTATATGAGTGAGCAGGATTTTCTATCACACTTGCTAGTAGACATATAGAAAAAATTCCCCCTTTGTATAGCAGATGGAATGGAAAAGAAGAATTACTTGGGAACTAGCATTTGTGTAGGGATATACATTAGTGTCCTGGAAGGAATGAAGCTGCATATAACATCTTAGCTGCCTGTAAAATTGCTTTTAAATATAGACTCAACCATTTTTATCCACATTCGTTCTTTGAATGAGTGTTCAGGTTGTTCAATAGTGAAATTGCCTTGTATTCCAAGCTCTGTCATGACCATTGGCAATATGCAGGACTATTCTTATCTTTCAAACGGTGACTTCAGAGAGAGATCCAAAATTCTCACACTGTGTTCTGAGATTCTTTCATTAGAGACTCAGTCATTCTTTTGAAGTTTTGAAGACATTTGCTTCCTCAAGTGGCAGCTAATGAAATGTAAACATGTCTAAAATAGCAATGATATAAGCCTTTATTTTGGCTCTCCCTTTAGGGCCATAAGCCCAAAAGGTAAGCCTGGATGGGTATCTTATTGCTCACAGAATGATAGCTTTTCAGACTCACAAAGGGCTATAGAGATTACTGAACCCTTTGCCTTCAGTATACAGATGGGGAAACTAAGACCCTGCGTGGCAAATTGCTGTGTGAAAAGTTAAATAATGATTTGATTACAGAGCCCAAAGCTAGTGCCACATCTCCTGACACTCACCACCAGTCTTTCCTCTGTGTCACACCTTAGGTCAATCCTCTGCCAAGGGGAGAAGGAAAGATGCTAGGGAAAGGAAGGGAGATTTGAGGAGAAAGAACAACCTGAGAGAGGAAGGTCAAGGGCAGCAAACCAGCTTGTACTAATGCTGTGATGCCTGAGCTAGCTTCACATGGGAGCTTAGCCATGTCACATGGAGAAGCACTGGCAAACCAAAACATAGTCCTCAGTTACGGCAGCATCAGAACAATATGCAGATTTTACACCTAATGATAGCACTTTTAGTTCTGCTGTAGAAAACAATCTTTATATACATATTTTAATATTAAAATATATATATGTTTTTGTGGAAGAAGAAAGAAATGTTAGCATCAAGCAAAAAGGAATATAAAATTATGGAACCTCTTTTTTTGTCTGGAATAGCACTTTTCTGATAAGGACAACTTGGATTAAATAGAAGCTTCCAGTAAATAAGGGCCCCATTGGCAGGCAGTACAGCACACTGCTGCCACAAGTCCAAACACCCCTCCAAGGATTACCAATGTTGTGGTTTCTGGTATCCGTGCCAACACAGATATGATTATAAAATTATTTTTAGCAAAACTCAAAATATAGCTGAATTCAGACAAGTCTATGTAAATACCATGTTCCATTTTTTTCTTTGACATGTATTCACACATTTTAGCAATTGGCATATTGGTTAAGTTGCAAATTATTTTTTTCATCTAATGAAATACAGTGATGCAAATCCTGTAAAATTGATAAAGATGTCTAACTAGCCTATTTTAGGGAAGTAATACCATGTATCTCTTTTTGTTTTAATGGAAAACTAGTCAATTAGTTGTTTCTTCTATATGGGGTATTGTGACATATTGAGCTCAGTCATACCACCTGTTGAGCAGGTGGTTCTTCCAGTGGACATCCCCATTGCTTAATACTTCCGCCCAAGTAAGTTTTTACTCGAGAGAAAATACTTTGGCAGTGAAACACCACGTGACATCACGATGTTGGTATGCATGAAGCATCCAGGAGATACACATAATACGCAAGACACTGTTGGGAGGATATAAAGGCCTGCTTCACCTTTTTCATTTTCACTTCCTTCCCACTACTTAATTACCTCTGACCTCTCAAACATGGCCTTGGATTCAAAGATAGTTTGGGTTCATATCTTGAAGATCACAACTGCTATAATTTAGCATTATCAGATTTTCAGTTTTTATAATATATAAATACATTTTAATTTAATGACCACTAAATTTGATTAAATTTTTCAATTGAAAACACTTTGGAAAAACCATGAAAAACACCTACAATATTGCTTGTACACAATAAACATTACACAGTAAGCTATCAGTAATAGTAGTAGTAGTGACTTGATGCTTTAATTTTATTTTGATAGCAATAAAAGAGCACCTCCCATGCATTTAAAATTATTTCTTCATTTATTCTTCTTTCAAAATTGTGATTCTGCTCACCAGATATTCTGTTTTGCTCATCAAATAATAAAAATAAAATTATGTTTTAAAAATCTAGCTATGTCTAATTTATATCAAACATTTAAATCAATTTAACTTTTAGCTATTAATTAGAAATATTGTCCTTTGTTTTTGTGAGGAAAAAAATGCTAACTGCTAAAATTAAATTGGCCAGGGCATATAGGGAAATGATAAGGCCTGTGAGCTTCATGCCTCTTTACTATCTCAGTTGTAAAGACTAAAATAATTTGATACTCTCACTATTCCATGCTGTATTTAGACATAATGGGAAAGAGGTGTTGTGACATATCACCCCTTTTTCTATTTGCCTTAGGATGTTTCCTATTGTGGAAGAGCTTCTCTTCAATCTTTGTTAAATTCATACTGAAATAATCTATTTATGTCCCTGAGGTCATGTATGTATAGCAACTTTTAGTTTAATAATATTTCGGGTCTCAAAAATAGAATATTTGTGGTGGCTATCACTTTAGTGTAATAAAAATAAAAGAAAATTAAGTTTAAATATACAAAAGATATTTTGATTACTCACTTTCTCTGAGAATATTTTTTAATCTTTGCCATCTCTATTAAGTTCCCAGTTGCACTGGTATAAAGGAATACTTGTTTGACTTCTTGTTCTGAGTGTATCTGATGAGTGCCATTTTTTCCTGCAGGTAGCTGTGCAGAAACATTGTGTAAATCCACTGTAGCTTGTATCTGAACACTCTTCAACCTACGTTAATACAGAGGGCTTTTTAAAAAAGATTTATATCTGAAATAACTTAAGGTTCATTTATGTGGTGACAGCTGTTTAGAATGACGTGCATTTTTCTGTTCATGTTAAACCTTGGTTACTGTATTTATTAGTTGTCTCATTACTTTCTGGCTAATGCTCAAGGCATTGGGTTGAATTCATCTTAGAATTCACTGTTTTATCTTAACTTTTTAAACGAACTAGTATTGTCTTAAGTTCTTAGATTAATAATGTACAGATCTGAAATTTAGAATTTGAAGGAAATACTGATTCCTCAGTTTGTTTTCTATCCTGAATGACACCACCAGTGTCTGCCATAAGTTCCCATTTCACTTGTTCTTGGTCCCTACTTGCCTTGCTGCATCTGTTGTTAGGTAACTGAATTTTCTAACTCACCTCGTACTTTTGATATTACATTTCTCTCTACTTCTCATTAACTCTTTTTGATATACACATTTCTGTTTAGTCACTGATTTTTTTTCCCTCATTGAGTGGAAAAAACAAACTTTCATTTTTTTCCTACCTTTTTTTCCCTCTTTTGTCCATGTAGCATTTCTACCCCATGGTATTATTCTTTGTGCTAGGTAAACTTCCAAAGTTTTATTATTTGTGCTAGGTATACTTCCAAACTTCCACTCTAGACATTCTTTTCTAATTTTGATTGCAGTCATTTATGTCCACTGTTTTATTCTCCACATTTTAGTGATGTATGTTGATATATTACTTATTTAAAATATATTTTATTCGGCAGTTTGTAAAATGGAATCAATTATTTTTTTCTCATTTATAGTAATCACAATAATAGTTTTATTTTCCTTAGGAGATATAGTGTGAAAGGAATAGAGCACATGAATAACTTCTGTTATTCTAACAGTATGCAAATCATTTAGTAGTAGTAAACTTTAGTTGTAGTAAAGTCCAGGTTAATAGGTTAGGCTATTTCTATTTATAGTTTTTGAAATGGGGCATAATATTAGCTATCTCACAACAACCATGCCAAGATGAATATGTGGAAAAGCTTAAAATGCTTAAGTGTAAAAATATTATTTAAATGCTAAGCGTTATAGAAATACATTTTTACCTACTGTCTACTGTTGGGTGGCACATATGAATTTAAAGGTTTAATGTGCATTTCATATGCCATGTATAGATGGAAACCCAAAGTTACAGGTATTTGTGTCTAATTGCTTTAGAAAAATAACAAGAGTATATTGTTCTCGGAAGAAATGTGTTTGGATTTTAGGACTACTTGAAATTTATATCTTAGGACACATTTATGGTCATATTTGTAGTTTTTTGGCCGAATTTGCTTTTCCTATCAAAATTGAGTTTTGATTGGAGAAGACTTGACCCTTACAACTGATCATAGTGTTCACAAAATATAAACCTGTAGCAGTGTTCATGAAACCATCCTCTTATACAGATAAAAAACTGAGCCCAGAAGTGTAAAGTGACTTGCCCACTTCACATAGCTGCTAGAATCAGTGCACAAATTAGAACAAGTTCACGTGATCCTAGTTAACTTACAGTTCACAGGGAACTCATGCATTTTCATTAGAACCCTCCTTGGAAATCAAGAATTGATGCTGGAAATGGAAATGTTTGTATTGAGGCAAAGGGGATACTTAAAGCTAGGAGCCAAGGTAATATAGCTTTCAGAATATATAAGAGTTACTTGTCTGCTCTGGAAAAATGACCATGTGGAGGTTTTCTCTAGGGTGGCAGTTCATACACCAGTTCCATTCCAAGGTTTATCTTTACTAGCCAGCCATCAGTTCTGAATAGGCATAGGTATGAATATTGGATTGTGTAAAATTCATCATCGTGATTCCAAAGCAATTTCATTTTGCACTGTGATTACATTTTACAAATCACAAAATAATTTACTCCTGTCTTTGTAAAATATATGCGTGTATACTTCTTTTGTCTTTTTCTTTAATAATCCATTTTTCTAAGCCGAGAAACAAAACCATCTCAAAATCATTGGTAGTACTGTGCTGTGGAGGAAGGGTGTCTGGATAGTTATAAGACCATAGGTATTTCAGAAAGCTGGTTTTACCATTTGTTTTCTGTTTTTCTTTTTTCTATCCCCTGACTTCCCACGTCAGTCTTAAATTTTAAGAGGTGCTCCTAGCAAACTGCAATAATAACCGATTGAATATTTAACTTCATTTTCAACTCTCTTTTGGGGGCATTTTTCATGTAATAGGCTGGATGATGTTCATTTCTCTTTTCCTCACAGCGCTGCACGCAGGGATTTACGTATAATAGGCACTTAATAAATATTTGCTACATGAGGACAGATGTGGAAAAGACAAATGTAAGAAATCCTTATATAATGCAAAAACAGAAAATTCAGACCCTGGCAGATCTAGAGTTGATAATACTGCCTTTTTTTCAGGAACTCATTAGCTATGAATCTGCTTATTGACATAAACTTTCAAAGTCTCCCTATTCAGCCTCCCAACCTATAAAGAAATCCTCTCCTAAATAGAGCTTACAGTTTGCATTCTCCATTTTTTCACTAATAGACAACTACTGCCCAGAAAGCACAAGTCTCATTCCCAGTAGTCTAGTTGTTTAAAATGTAGCTAAGGAAGGACTGCATTCTTATAACTTGTGACCCTCTGGCTATAATTGCATATTTTGATTGAAATAATTTTAAAACTATCACCTTTCCTACATTATAAACCTTCAACTATTCAAAGTCATTTGAAATGTTTTTCAGATCCCTTATCATCTGCCTACAGTATCTTGTTGTACTCTAATATGTTACTATTTATATTCTCCTATTTGTATCTTGCCTTTATTTAAATCTACTAAATAAGTATTTATGATTTCCAACTGTAGAAGAAATGCCATTATCAATACAGAAAACTTCCTTAAACTATCTTTGATAGAATTTACACAGGGAGTTTCAAGGTTCCTAAATTGTTAGCAACTTTATTCATTCTGATGATTCCATATAGTCAAATGCATAGGACTGGGGAAAAACATATCTTATCTTCAAATAATATTATTTGGTAGCTTAAATTATTTTTTTTAACTTTATTTTATATTGGAGCATAGTTGATTAACAATGTTGTGTTAGTTTCAGGTGTACAGCAGAATTACTCTTATGTTGTCATAAACTACAAAGGATTCCATTTCTTTGCGTTGTGATTATGAGGCCATTCTTGCTCCAGAGTGGAGCCCTCTAGAGGGTAATGTGATGTGTCTCTTATCAGCACAAAGGATGTTTTAGGCTCTCCAAAATATTAGATCAGCCAATCATTGATTTTCTCTGACCCAGTTTACCTAAGTGATTTATATGGAAGTTAAAAGTTTAGTGTCTAAAATTACTCCTGATATTGAATCTGTTTTTTAATTTGCTTTAGGTACCATGGAACTCATTTAAGTTGAGCTTTCATTGACTTAAAGGTCTAGATGCCATGATTATCTCTATACAAATATAACAAGGAACATACTGGAGCTCTTGAGGTATGAAGAGAAATGTTCAGTAACCATAGAAAAACCAGCAAAGTTAGGGTGAAGTGTCTAGTAATAAGAGTTAATAAAGATTGCTATCATTTTCTGAATTTAAAAACTATGAAATTTGGCCAATGCTGTCTGAGCACTCTGTTCTTCCTTTCCTATTCACTTAAAATCCTGAGAGAAAAGGTTAAATTTTGACATGCAGAGAGGAATAATAAGATTCTCTTATACACTTTACGAATGATAGCACTTTGAGCAGGTAAACTCCACTGGCCTCCTTCAAGCTAACACCTAACATTTCATGGCCTGAGGCAAAAGTACAAATGGAGGGCTGTATGATAAAAGTCTAAATATTTAAGGTTATAAATCAAGCTAACAAGCTTTTAAATTATATGTTATCTGTCTCCTGTCTTAACAAATACAGCTTTGCAATGAGTAGGAAGGAGAGGTTCAAATTTAGAATTTTCTGTCACCTTACACTTTCATGCAAGAATCTAATTCCCTTTACGGGCCCATGACCTGCCCCTTTTCTCTTTTTATCCTGCTTCCACTCAGCACCACGTGTGTACTCACATGGGAACCTTAGCCTGCATGGCCAATTTCCAGCTATACTTCTAACCTCTGACAAAATGCCCCCTCTGGTCTCCCTTGGGCCTAGGGGTATACACGTGTGTAATGAATTTCCCCTTAGGATCAGGATGGACTTAAGATCCCTGGAAGTAATTTCAGAGCCATTTAGAAAGAGAATATGGGAGTTCCTGGCACCCAGAGAATGATCTATATAAAAGAATATGGGCTTTGGGTGTGCTAGACCCTGGGGCCTGGGGAGGGTTGTGACTGGAAGGAGATCAGTGTCTGTGGGCCTAGGACAGGGGACCCTCTTGCCTGAGTCTGACTGATCTGGCTTTTTAAAACAGTGTCCCCCAGAAGTTGTGCCTAGGAAATCTACGAATGTGTGTGATGAAGACAGAGTTGGCATTGTGATTTCTGCAAAGATAGGTATTCATATAATTCAAAAAGCAGTGTCAGAGACAGAAATGAATGCAAAAGCCTATGGACAGGGAATGAGCTATTTGTTCTTGATCTTCTTTATCATTTACCTTGATCAAAGTTTCAAGGTAACTTTGAATAGTGTTTATGAATAGTGATATTAATAAGACTGTACAAGAACTTACCTATTATTGGTAGAAGAATTGAGAATGAAACTCATAACTGTTGTGTCCTTGTCAGATGTCGTTTCTCCAGTTGTTGGGATCATAGAACTAGGCCATCAGATAGTCTGAGAAGCAGGTGGCTGTGATTAGTTTCTTAGGTAAACATTAATGTGGTCATCCCTGTATATGGGAGAGTTAAAGGGAGCTTTATTCACTTCTCTTGTTGGCCGTTGAAAATGGCTTTGGCTTCTCGTCACCAAATCCCAGCAGGTGCCAAAGTGCTGCAGGTTTCCACATTTAATACTGAAGTTTTCATCTGTAGAAATTCTTGTCATATACTGATCTGTCAGTGGAGTTGCTCATGTTTTGTATAATATAACCATCTCTGTCAGATTTCATGTTGACTTAGATTTACATTGTACTCACTTTATGTTTGAAAATATCTTTTCTTCAAAATTGTAATAGTCATTTCAAAATTGGCTAGATTAAATCTAAGATAACTTGTGTGTGTGCTTAGGAAGTAAAACATGAGTTTAGATTTTGAAATTTTCATTTTTGGCATGCATAGAGCAGGATGTGGCCTAGTTTCAAATGTTTATTTGAAACAAAAATTTAACTGGAATTGAATACTGTGCTTTCTGGGAGGGGTTCGTAAAATTTTTGACTGTGGTTATTTTTGCACCTAAAATATGTATTTCTACACTTCATCCAGAAATTAGCTTTTAATAATTTTAAAGGGATTACTGCCGAGCTTTTTTTAAAAAGAAAAAAAAAAAAGAAGGCAAGAAAGACTTTCTTCAAGGTGTTTGCACTTTGTATTTTCTGTTATCAATGAAAATATTCATGTAGTCAGAAAACTAATAGTTGGCATATCAATTTATTAGATATTAAGAAAATATGCTCTAAATCTCCATTTTTACATACTGTCAATAAACTTGACATAAAGAGAAATCTCCAATAAAAATACAAGTAATGAATATATGAAAAAACCTTTTGGGCTATTCTTTGGAATGTAGTCTTTAGTAGAGAAACATTATTTAATATTTCCCTTACTTTTTAATTATGCACTGACTCAGAGATATCAACAAAAAGAAGAGCAAAATTTTTGAGTGCGTACCATATGCACGTGTGTGTGTTTGTGTGTGTGAGGCGCTGTCCTAAGCACTTTATGTGCATTATCACATTTAATCTTCACAACAACCCTAATGAAATCAGTGCCATTTTAATCCCTCTGTAACCAAAGAGGAAACTGAGGCGCAGAGTCTCAGTGATTTGCCCATGATCACACAGTAGTATGTGGTGGAACTGAAATTTGAATCAGTCACTGATTTTCTTCATATTGCCCTTGGAAAGTTATGGAATTTATAAAGCATGATAACCTGACACTGGAAACATTTTATGTGCAGAAGTAGTGAGTAGAATAGTAGTTGTTCATTTTTAAATAAAATTCTGGATTTATAAAGAAGCACCAGACTTAGAAGAGTTTTGCCATTGACTGGCTGTGTGGTGTTGAACAAGCCATCTCACTCTTTCTTGAGCTTCAGTTTCCTCATTTATAAAATATGGAGAGTAATATAAAATATGGAGAGTAATATTGTTTCACAGAGTTGGTAGCAGATGAAATTAGATACTGTGTAGCCTATTTTCTTCATAATAATTTTAAAAACATAGGCAGATATAGAAGACAAATTTCCTGCCCTCCTTCCTCCTCTGTCTCTGAGCCTCAGATTTCAGTGAAAAAATGGGAGAGTTTAGTCAGATGGCATCACAGTTTTCTAGTGTCTCTGTAAAACTGTGGTTACCACAAAAATTGCAGCTTCTTCTGAAAGTCCATTATTTCATTGCAACTAATTTAATAACCAGTTATTTCATTAAAACATAATCATGCATTTTGAAGACTGTATTTTTATAGTTATATTCATAGAACTGTAGAGCTTAGAAAGAACTTAAAAGGGTATCTACATAATTTAAAGTTCTAAGACAACTAGAAGTGTATCAGGGTTTTGCAGAATCCTGTGTTAAGAGATTTTAACGTAACCAGTTCTAAAGTTCATAATATTTGCAACCACAGATGTTCCTTTGTCCCTTATCTAAACCTCCCTCGCAAAATTTAAGTCTATTCTTAACTTGAGAGATATTCAGTGAAGCTGGGGCATACCTTAATTGAATTTAGCCAAGTCACTTTTCAATGTTTTTGTCTTCCTACTGAGAAAAGCTATTTTCTATCTTTTTTGTCATTTCTTTAACTTTCAGAGGCTTTCTGTTTTATCATATGTGGAGGCCCAAACTGATCAGTAAACATAAAACAATAAGTATATCTTCCCGTTTCTACATAGGTCTCATAAAAAAAAAAAACTCAGCATGTTTATAATAGAATACCAATATACTAATAATTTCTATGTTTATTCATTACTGTCATCATTTTGGAGTTCTATATTATCATTTGTTCTCTGTATCTAAGTTTAGATTTTTATCCCAAAAGCCAATCTGGCATCTAAACAACTCTAAAACATTGAAGTCATGTGCCTTTTCCCCAATTTAGTTAAAAGTCAACAAATAACAAGCAGGTAATATGGCATAGTTATAATTTATTAGAAAATGACAGGTAAGAATAAGCCCACATTTTTGTTACTCTTCAAGTAAGGATATCCTATATCCTGCCTGAAAAATGATGTTGCTAGAATGAGAGAAGTAGCATATTCTTCAAATTATTCATTCAGTATGTTTTGATGTGACACCATGTAGGTGATACTAAGTGCCTTTAAAACAAAACACCTAAGAACTGGTTTGTGTGTATATTAACCATGGCCTATGTTCAGATGGAAAAGAGTGCATATGATGTATATCTATACACAAATCAACAGTATTTGTTGGGGTGTTTTCACTATAAATACCATTTGTACTTAATAAAGCATAGCACATATTTTGCCTACTCATCAAGAATGAATATAAAAATCTTTGAAAATTTCTACTTAAGTATAATTAAAATATACTTTAATGATACCAGATATTCAGCCTAGGGTTATGAGACTTAAACAAATATGTGAAATACATTAAATATACCCGTAAGTAGTCTTGTGTATTTCTACCACCACAACCAAAGTCTGGGGTGTCAGATGACTGCGCTTCACTTAGCACTGAGTGTAACCACCATAATGGGCGTGGACACTTCTAAAGAACTGCTTAGCATTTGGAAAGCTGTGCTTGTAGAATATGCATACGTATGCTACAGTTAGAAGAAGAAAATTGCACGGTATACCAAGAGGGTGTGTCATGAAGGAAAACTGTTTTTATCAGAGAGGTTCAATTGTATGAGTCCAAAGAAAAAATGTATTTTAAAGCACTAGGAATTATAATGTATACTGTAAAAAGGAAAAACACAGTTGCTGAAAATCAGCTAAGGAATACTATTTCAGCCATTTCAGTTTGTATTAGGGAATTCTGTAGCGAAGCCACAGGGCAAGGATTTTATTATGCTGCTGTTCCATACATTTATCCCTTTGACTGTATGTTAACTGTAAGCTATAAATTACTTGCCTTTACAGATAGCTATTGTAACTCTAAAGATGAAATGCAAAGTCAGCACTGTGGTCTTTTTTTTTTTTTTTTTAAGGAAAGATTTCACCTCAAAGTGTAATTGATTTTCTTCTTCCAAAGTATTTATTTTTATATTTACACATGTATTTTAATGTGCATATATACCTTATTTTTATATCAATGCACACAATAGAGTGTTGAAACATGATCTCACTAATTCAGCAATACTACACACTTCAGTAACATTGTTGTTCTGCACTTCTGCAATATACATCATTTTTGTGAGAACCCTTCTTCGTGTTCCCCATAGTCATGTCTGTTTATTGAAGAGAAGGATAGCTGAGAAAAAGGAGAGCGGAGAGAAAAATGGCTTTATATTGAGACAGAACAGTGTAGGGGTTCACGAATACAAATTCATAAACTCACATATATTTTCCTGTTTTTCTTATTGGATCCAGTAAAATTGGACTACAATGTTCTTCCAAAGGTTTTGAATATATATTTAAATAGATTAAGACTAAATGGGCACTATACTCTCTTTTTTAGAACTGTAATTGATAGAGATATAGCAGACTTTGGTCTTATAAGTAATAGATAATTGAAAAACAGTTTGATTTCTTAATTTTTACACAGATCATTTTCAGGCAAGTGCTTAATACTTGCTGCAACCTTCACTTTAAGACTGCATTTGATGTATCCGTGTTGAAAATGTAATTTATTAGAATATAGAAGAAACATAGACTTGGTAGTTAAGTATTAGGGTCCTTCAAAGAATTAAAGTTTCTCAAAATAGAGCATAATCTACCAAATAACCAAGAGACACATGGAGAGACTCTATGCAAATAGGATTTCTTCTAGAAGCATTTCAATTGCCATAATAGCTTTTCCATTGTGGGTCTAGAGTGTGTGTTTCCAACAGTGTAATAACTATTCCTAATCTTCACCCAGCCATAAGGGTGCTCTCTACAACCCTGACAGTCATACTATTGAACCTACCATCTGCTAAGAAACAAGCGTCCAGACCTGCATGAGTTGAAATAATGCAATCAGGTAAATGGAAGGAGACCTCAGATTCAATGATTTTGAATGAGACAGTATTTGAAAAACAGGAAGTATTTTCCTGAGTTCTGTTATGAGAGAAGGAATATTTTGAACCTAGAATATCTGGGATAATTTAGGGTTTTTAGATAAAGAAATTTTTAGTGAGCTCTAAGGTAGTAACAAACTATATTTATAAAGGATAAATAAAGGATTTATAAAGGATATTACTGGTATGGAAGTAATTGATTTAGGTTTAGGAAACACTGCTTCCTGTCCAGATGAATTAATCACTGATGAAAAACAGCACTACAGGATACTTATCCGAAGCTCAATTATACTTGGCTGCTTTCTATCAGGGAAATCACAGGCTAGAGTGAAATTGACAAATTTGGGGATTTGTCTCAGGACATGCCTCTCACAAACATCAGAAGCCCAGAGAGGGAACTTCAATATGGCGGAGAAGTAAGACGTGGAGATCACCTTCCTCCCCACAAATACATCAAATATACATCTACATGTGGAACAACTCCTACAGAACACCTACTGAATGCTGGCAAAAGACCTCAGACCTCCCAAAAGGCAAGAAATTCCCCACATATCTGTGTAGGGCAGAAGAAAAAAGAAAAAACAAAGACAAAAGAATAGGGACGGGACCTGCACTTCTGGACGGCAGCTGAATAAAGAAAAAAGAATGAAAAGAATTGAGGACAGTCTCAGAACCTCTGGGACAACATTAAGTGCACCAACATTTGAATGATAGGGGTCCCAGAAGAAGTGAAAAAAAAAAGAGACTGAGAAAGTATTTGAAGAGATTATAGTTGAAAACTTCCCTAATATGGGAAAGGAAATAGTCATCAAGTCCAGGAAGCACAGAGAGTCCCATACAGGATAAATCCAAGGAGAAACATGCGAAGACACATATTAATCAAACTATCAAAAATTAAATACAAAGAAAAAATATTAAAAGCAGCAAGGGAAAAACAACAAATAACATACAAGGGAGTCCCCATAAGTTTAACAGCTGATCTTTCAGCAGAAACTCTGCAAGTCAGAAGGGACTGGCAGGACATATTCAAGGTGATGAAAGGGAAGAACCTACAACCAAGATTACTTTACCCAGCAAGGAACTCCTTCAGATTCAATGGAGAATTAAAACCTTTACAGACAAGCAAAAGTGAAGAGAATTCAGCACCACCAAACCAGCTTTACAACAAATGCGAAAGGAACTTCTCTAGGCAGGAAACACAAGAGAAGGAAAGGACCTACAATAACAAACCCAAAATAATTAAGAAAATGGTAATAGGAACATACATATTGATAACTACCTTAAATGTAAATGGCTTAAATGCTCCAACCAAAAGACATAGACTGGCTGAATGGATACAAAAACAAGACCCATATATATGCTGTCTACAAGAGACCCATTTCAGACCTAGGGACACATACAGACCCAAAGTGAGGGGATGGAAAAAGATATTCCATGCAAATGGAAATCAAAAGAAAACTGGAGTATGAATTCTCATATCAGACAAACTAGACTTTAAAATAAAGACTATTACAAGAGGCAAAGAAGGACACTACATAATGATCAAGCGATGAATCTAAGAAGAAGATACAATAATTGGAAATGTTTATGCACCCAACCTAGGAGCACCTCAATACATAAGGCAAATGCTGACAGCTATAAAAGTGGAGATCAACAGTAACACAGTAATAGTAGAGGGCTTCAACACCCTGCTCTCACCAATGGAAAGATCATCCAAAATGAAAATAAATAAGGAAACACAAGCTTTAAATGATACATTAAACAAGATGGACTTAGTTGATATTTATAGGACATTCCATCCAAAAACAACGAATACACTTTCTTCTCAAGTGCTCATGGAACATTCTCCAGGATAGATCATATCTTGGGTCACAAATCAAACCTAGGTAAATTTAAGAAATTTGAAATTGTATCAAGTATCTTTTCCGACCACAATGCTATGAGACTAGGTATCAATTACAGGAAAAAGTCTGTAAAAATTACAAACACATGGAGGCTAAACAATACACTACTAAATAACCAAGAGATCACTGAAGAAATCAAAGAGGAAATCAAAAATACCTATAAACAAATGACAATGAAAACACAACGACCCAAAACCTATGGGATGCAGCAAAAGCAGTTCTAAGAGGGAAGTTTACAGCAATACAATCTTACCTCAAGAAACAAGAAACAAACAAACAACTTAACCTTCCACCTATAGCAATTAGAGAAAGAAGAACATAAAATCCCCAAAGTTAGCAGAAAGAAAGAAATGATATAAAGATCAGATCAGAAATAAATGAAAAAGAAATGATAGCAAAGATCAATAAAACTAAAAGTTGGTTGTTTGAGAAGATAAACAAAATTGATAAACCATTAGCCAGATTCATCAGGAAAGAAAGGGAGAAGACTCAAATCAATAGAATTAGAAATGAAAAAGGAAAAGTAACAACTGACACTACAGAAATACAAAGGAACATGAGAGATTACTACAAGCAACTATATGCCAATAAAATGGACAACCTGGAAGAAATAGACAAATTCTTACAAAAGCACAGCCTTCTGACTGAACCAGGAAGAAATAGGAAATATAAACAGACCAATCACAAGCACTGAAATTGAAACTGTGATTAAAAATCTTCCAAAAAACAAAAGCCTAGGACCAGATAGCTTCACAGGTGAATCCTATCAAACATTTTGAGAAGCGCTAACACCTATCCTTCTCAAACTCTTTCAAAATATAGCAGAGGGAGGAACACTCCTAAACTCTTTCTAGGAGGCCATCATCACCCTGATACCAAAACCAGACAAAGATGTCACAAAAATAGAAAACTACAGGCCAATATCACTGATGAACATAGATGCAAAAATCCTCAACAGAATACTAGCAAACAGAATCCAGCAGCACATTAAAAGGATCATACACCATGATCAAGTGGGGTTTATCCCAGGAATGCAAGGATTCTTTAATATATGAAAATCAATCAATGTGATACACCATATTAACAAATTGAAGGAGAAAAAGCACATGATCATTTCAATAGATGCAGAGAAAGCTTTTGACAAAATTCAACACCCATTTATCATAAAAACCCTCCAGAAAGTAGACATTGCGGGAACTTACCTCAACATAATAAAGGCCATATATGACAAACCCACAGCGAACATCATTCTCAGTGGTGAGAAACTGAAACCATTTCCACTAAGATCAGGAAGAAGACAAGGTTGCCCACTCTCACCGCTATTATTCAACCTAGTTTTGAAAGTTTTAGCCCCAGCAATCAGAGAAGATTAGGAAACAAAAGGAATCCAGATTGGAGAAGAAGAAATAAAACTGTCACTTCATGTCACTGCAGATGACATGATAGTATACATAGAGAATCCTTAAGATGCTACCAGAAAAATACTAGAGCTAATCAATGAATTTGGTAGAGTAACAGGATACAAAATTAATGCACAGAAATCTCTTGCATTCCTATACACTAATGATGAAAAATCTGAAAGAGAAGTTAAGAAACATTCCCATTTACCTAGGATAAAGAATAAAATACCTAGGAATAAACTTACCTAAGGAGACAAAAGACCTATATGCAGAAAACTATAAGACACTGATGAAAGAAATTAAAGATGATATAAACAGTTGGAGAGATACACCATGTTCTTGGATTGGAAGAATCAGTATTGTGAAAATGACTATGCTATCTACAGATTCAATGCAATCCCTATCCAACTACCAATGGCATTTTTCACAGAACTAGAACAAAAAATTTCACAATTTGTATGGAAACACAAAAGACCCCAAACAGCCAAAGCAATCTTGAGAAAGAAAAACTGAGCTGGAGGAATCAGGCTTCCTGTCTTCAGACTGTATTACAAAGCTACCATAATCAAGACAGTATGTTACTGGCATGAAAACAATTATAGAACAATGGAACAGGATAGAAAACCCAGAGATAAACCCACGCATCTCTGGTCACCTTATCTTTGATAAAGGAGGCAAAAATATACAGTGGAGAAAAGACAGCCTCTTCAATAAGTGGTGCTGGGAAAACTGGACAGCTACATGTAAAAGAATGAAATTAGAACACTCCCTAACACCATACAGAAAAATAAACTCAAAATGGATTAAAGACCTAAATGTAAGGCCAGACACTATCAAACTCTTAGAGGAAAACATAGGCAGAACACTCTGTGACATAAATCACAGCAAGATCCTTTTTGACCCACCTCCTAGAGAAATGGCAATAAAAACAAAAATAAATGGGACCTAATGAAAATTAAAAGCTGTTGCACAGCAAAGGAAACCATAAACAAGGCAAAAAGACAACCCTCCGAATGGGCAAAAATATTTGCATATGAAGCAACTGACAAAGGATTAATCTCTAAAATTTACAAGCAGCTCATGCAGCTCAAAATGAAAAAAAACAAACAACCCAATCCAAAAATGGGCAGAAGGTCTCAATAGACATTTCTCCAAAGAAGATATACCGATTTCCAACAAACACATGAAAGAATGCTCAACATCACTAATCATTAGAGAAATGCAGATTAAAGTTACAATGAGGTGCCACCTCACCCTGGTCAGAATGGCCATCATCAAAAAATCTACAAACAATAAATGCTGGAGAGGGTGTGCAGAAAAGGGGACCCTCTTGCACTGTTGGTGGGAATGCAAATTGATATAGCCACTATGGAGAACAGTATGGAGGTTCCTTAACAAACTAAAAATAGAACTACCATACGACCCACAAACCCACTACTGGGAATATACCCTAAGAAAACGATAATTCAAAAAGAGTCATGTACCACAGTGTTCATTGCAGCACTATTTACAATAGCCAGGATGTGGAAGCAACCTAAGTGTCCATCGACAGATGAATGGATAAAGAAGATGTGGCACATATATACCATGGAATATTACTGAGCCATAAAAAGAAATGAAATTGAGTTATTTGTAGTGAGGTGGATGGACCTAGAGTCTGTCATACAGAATGAAGTAAGTCAGAAAGAGAAAAACAAATACCATATGCTAACACGTATATACGGAATCTTAAAAAAAAAAAAAAGGTTCAAAGAACCTAGGGCCAGGACAGGAATAAAGACACAGATGTAGAGAATGGACTTGAGGACACAGGAAGGGAGAAGGGTAAACTGGGATGAAGTGAGAGAGTGGCATGGACATATATCCACTACCAAATGTAAAATAGATAGCTATTGGGAAGCAGCCACATGGCACAGGGAGGTCAGCTTGGTGCTTTGTGTCCACCCCTAGAGGAGTGGGATAGGGAGGGTGGGAGGGAGACACAAGAAGGAGGAGAAATGGGGATATACGTGTATGTATAGCTGATTCACTTTGTTATATAGCAGAAAGTAACACACCATTGTAAAGCAATTATACTCTCATAAAGATGTTAAAAAAAATAAACTTGTGGGAAAAAAAATACATCAGAAGCCCACTGAATATGAGAAGATTACAGACTTCTTTGCAGCCAGTAAGATGCAAGTGGAAAATATGGGCCTTGAGATAGAAACTGAAGGGACAAAATAAGGAAAATGAGACACAGTCCAAATAAGCACTGGATAGTTGCTCTATACTAAACTTCTAAGAAAAAATATACTGGTGTAGAAACTAAACTCTCATTTGTGTAGTCTGCTTGGTGTCATTTCTGTTTGATTTAACAAAATAGTAAATTGAAATCTGTAGCTCTGTTTCCAATGATAGATTATTTGTAAATTAAATGTGTTTGTTTAAAGTTCCAATGTCAGAATTCTAATTAGATATTGTCGAAGGAAGGTATTTGAATTTAGATGGAGCCTGCTGACTTTATTTCATTGCCATGTCCGATTAGTTGTGCTGGTTACCACATTACAATCAAAAAGTAGATAAGCTTAGAAAATCATATGACTGTGGCCTCATACAGAATAGTTAAGTGACTATTTCTCACCCCAAAATATATGTATTAACGAGGTAAAAAGAAAACAAAGTTTAAAATCACATGGACAAAAATGTGTGGCAATAATTTTCTGTTGTGATAGGTAAGGACATTCTTAGCATAAAAATAGGGGAAGATATTGGGGAAGAAAGTTGAGATATTTGATTGTCTAAAATTTTAAAACTACTTTATATAGAAATATAAAGTATTTTATATAAAATATCATAAATGACATCCGGAAATAAGATATTTGCAATAAATAGGATAGCTTAAAAGCTAATATACTTAATATATGGTGAATAATTTTAAATCACAAAATGGTATACACCCCAAGAAGGGCAAGAGTGAGGGAGGATGAGTGAAAGGCATGAAGAAACAACTCATAAAAACAAATAAAAATGATTTTTTAAATTAGCAAACAAAGAATTGTTAATAAAAACAAGTGTGTGATCATTATTACCTATCAGATTAGTAAAGATCAAGACGTGTTAGTGCTAAATACTGATTGGAGTATGGGGAGATCAATGCACATGTGCATCAACTCCAGGGAGGGAGTTTAAAGTGATTTTTGGAAATCAGTTTAAAGATATTCACATTTTTTTAACCCAATAACCATAAATCTAGGAAGCCTACTTATGGAAATAGAATTATATGTAAATACTGATGTAAAACTATTGCAGTAAAAGACTAATATCAACATAAATTTTAATAGCAGGGAGGGTGTTAAATTAAAACAGGAAAATTTAAGCAACTATTAAAATAATAATTTTAAAGATAATTTAATGACATGAAAATATGTCCCTGTTGTATGAAAACAGAATAAAATCTATGTTATGTCAATTTTATTTTTAACATATATTAACACATGTGCATATATAATCTATGTACTTATATTTATAGATACTAAAATAAAATAAGCAGGAATTATAAATAATTGATAACTCCTGAAAAGTGTATCATGTGGATCAGTGTTCTAATTTTCAAATTTAATAAAACTCATAATATATATTACTGTTGTAATTTAAAAATAAAGAAAACATTATTAGAAGAATAAGAGTAGTGTTTTATTTACATCTTTACTAGGGCATAAACAAATCACTTTAATTCACATTCTAATTTCTATCACTTTTGAATGTTCTTATAATTTTAATTCATAAAATGTACTTAAAGATATCAACCTTCAAAGTGTCCCATTTAGTGCATGTGCAATGTGACTGTATCTTCCAGGTCAGTGCTGTCAGTTTTAAGAAGCATAATATGTATGAATTCTGTGAATAACGTTCATTGAAGAGTAAGCCTTTTATAATAGAAGTAGTTTCCATTGGGCCCTAAATTACCACTTCTTATATTTCATAGTTTGTTCACTAATGTTGAATTCTTTGTGGTAGAGACTTTAATTTTCTTCCTATCCAGTGGTAATTAGTGTAATATGGGTAATTAGGGTAATCTTCACACCCATAAAATATTAATTGTCATAGTTATGATTAATACTCAATTTCAAATTGGAGCTGTGTATGGCCACTAGAAGCTTCATGCAATGGTACACAGTCTCATTTCCTCAGCAGCAGTCTTTCTCAATAACTGAATTATATTGAGTATCATCTAAAGAATGAACTCAAGGACCTAAGAACAAATACTTCCTTAAATTTTGGATCCTAAGCGCATTCCTTGCCTCTCCCTAGCCAGGCAGATTTTCTTGGTCAACAGGCAGTTCTCCCTGAGATGATTCAGCACCTGATTTTCTTCCATCCTATGGCTCTGCCACCACTGGGACTTCGCTTTACTCTGTATCCATCAGGTAGATGGAAAAAGAGAGCATGGAATGGGCAGACACTGTCTAAAAGCACAACCTGGAAGGGACACCCAGTTTTATTGCTATGGATGAATTGCATGGCTAGACCTAACTATAAGGGATGTTGGCAAGATGTAATCTAGTTGTGTGCCCAGGCAGGAAAGGAAGTAGATTTTTGGTGAAAGCTAGCAGTCTGTGATAATTCTAGTTGCTGTGCTAAATGATGGGGTAACACAGATGAATGATGCAAGTCTCTAGACAGTAGAGAACTCCCAGTCTCATAGGATAGAGACAACTAAGTACATACAATTGGAAAAGGTCAATAGATGCCTCTGTACAGGCTTTTCTATAGAGCAATATCTGTAGATTCATAGTTTAATCTATATTTAGACAATCTCTTTTGTTCATTCATTTAGTCATTCATTCAGCAATCTCTTCACGTTGAGTAGTCTGCATAGCTGCTCTAGAGTATACAAAGAAAGGTGTGAGAAAAACGTACTTGAATGCATGAAACAAATAGGATCTAACTGCAAGTAACATAGACTCACACACCTAATTTTATATTGAGGTTTTTATCTGTATATCCTGAAGAAATTAGAAATAATGGAATGTTTATGGCATATGAAAATTATCTTAATAAAAGTGGCTAAATGTAAATAGAACCTTGATGGAATTACAGAACTTTGATTTTTAGAGATGAGGATAGGAGATGGCACTCTAAACACGAGGAGTCATGTGAGTCATTGTACATTGTACAGTGTCAGCACAGAGCTCTTTGGAGAATGGAGAAGTCAAATCATAGGACATGTTCATCAGAATGTGTTTCTGTACCTCTGTGTCACATTGTGGATGATGAGACTTTCCTGTTTTACCACTGTTTTCAGATACCAGTCATAAGCCTTCTGAAAACCATCATTCTACACAGATTCATAATCATTATCAAATTCTCTGTCAAAATTTTTTACTTCTGATTATATTATTTCACACAATTACTATTTTATATTCATTGTATAATTACATGGGTTTCTGTTTAACAGCTATTTTCTTCTCCTTTTATCCCAGATAAAATTCTTAAATACTGTATCTCACTTCTACATTTATTTCTGAGAAGAGATGGCTTTCTCTAATTAGCCTTTACTATTTTTTTCTTTAAACTTTGGGCTAATTTTTTGTAATCTACTCAGAGAACCTGGACCAATTGATTGCAATGGCATTTTTTTCAACTAAATATTATCAAACCTAAGAAGCAGATAATGTCTATGCTCCAGAGAGTACTATAGCTATGACTGATGTTTTTCTTAAAATTTCACATTACTGTCTATTCAGAAAATTGAAGTGCTAAAAATTAAAATCATAAATTGTGCAGAACAATTTATATTTTTAATACTATATGTTCTTCAAAAGACTTGTCTTTACAGTCTGAAAGAAGTTGTATGTTTTAACTTTTATTGGGGGCCTTAGAAATTTAGTTTGCTTCCATTCTAGAAAAATAAAATCAATGAGAAGTGAAAAAGAATTGTTTTGAGAGTGTATGGTGACAACTTTCTAACATTAAAAACAAATACTGCCATTTAAAGCAGTTCTGTTTCAACAAGATCAGTGTGATTACTGTTTGTAGAATAAAGAATTGGGGCATGGCATGGCCTCAGCAAGGAGGCTGTGCAAGGGGCTGGCTGTATGTATGAGACACTCTAGTCCACCAATTTGAAATGCAGCAGTCCCCCGCCAGGGATGTTTTCCTCCAGTGGATGCCTTAAATTGCGAATAGTACCAAACTCTGTGTGTCTGTGTGTGTGTGTGTGTGTGTGTTTCTTAGACATACATACCTAGGATAAAGTTTGATTTATAATTCAGGCATAGTAAGAGACAATCCAAATGGCCAGCGTCACTATTCTGGCATTTTAGGGCCATTGTTACGTAAAATAAGGGTTACTTGAACACACACTGTAACACTGTGATAGTAGATCTGATAATACAGACTGCTACTAAGTGACTAACAGGCAAGATAAGCTGGTCAAAGGGACGATTCACATTCCAGGAGGGACGGGGTGGGACTGCTTGAGATTTCATCATGCTGCTTAGAACAGCATGCAATTTAAAACTTATGAATTCTTTATTTCTGGAATTTCCCACTTAATATTTTTGGACAGTGGTTGACTAGGTAACTGAAACTGCGGATAAGTGGAGGACAACTGTACCTACTTTATAATTGTACATTGAAAACCATTTGCTCTCTGTACTGTAAATATGTATCTTTGTACAGGATTTGATTCATGGTATATCACATATGTCTAAAATATGTCAGAAATTCTTGTTAGAAGTAACAGGTTACCAGTTTTATAGTATGCAACGACATCCTACTTAGAATTGACAACCAAGTAATAGGAATAAACAGAAATCAGTATAGCCAGGTGGATTACCTGTGATAATTATTCTCTATTAACTCACTCTTATTTCTACCTACATATATCATTTGCAGGGGCAGTAGCACATAATCCAAGTGCAGGGAAACAGAGCAAGCTCTTCTTCCAGTGAATGTCAGCATAGATCACAAGGGATATGAGCACAGGGGCCTGACACTGTTAGCTCTCATGCCCAGGAGAGCTTACCCAAGTTGGGCATATAAGAATTAGACCCATGTCTGGGTCTAACTCCAGGGAAAGAGTCTGCAGGGAACCAGATGAGGACCCTTGTCACCTCCCACCCACCTTCATTCTGGACTGGGGAACAAGTGTGTGACTCTAAGTCTTAGTAAAGAATTCTTATGTAAGAATGACCTGGGAAGTTCAAACATGCAGGCTGGACATACACAGTAGGGGTTTTAAGTAAGATGGCTCCAACTTGATGATCATTAGCTCTTTAAGCTGGTCACAGAAAAATGATCCCATCTGAAGGCCATGCTCCGTAGTAGCTCTGTAGATAACCAGGCCTGGCTCTGTTTTTCTTAGGCTTCAGGAGAAGCAAAGCATAAAAGTTACATCTCTGACATCTGCATCATTTTGGGAGAGCAGGAACTGACCATATTTTTGTCACCAAAACAGTAAAATGTGGCCAGATAAAATACTCTCAGACATTCAACTTGTTAGAGGAGGGCAGTAGGGTATTCAAGTAACAAAATGCCATTACATTTGTCTTAGAAAGTAAATTATGTATAACTGATTCACTTTGCTGTATACCTGAAACTAACACAACATTGTAAATCAATTATACTCCAATAAAAATTTTAAAAAGAAAGTAAATAATTTATTAGTGTGAAACAAACAAAGTTTGTGGGATTTCCAAGAAAAGGAAGCAAACTTTCACATGTGGCAAGAAATTTACTTCCAAATGTTAATATACTGAAATTGATGTAATTATGTTTAGTATAGATATGTAAGAATGAGAATTGTCTTTTCTGGCTTTTTTCCAGCTATATTTTAATTTCTTATGAAAAATCATTTATAACATTAGTTTATTATCCCAGTATAGCCGTACCAAAGGATAATTAAAACATTATAGAATTCTGATTTTTCTGAAAATTAGGAATTGATTTTGTTTTGCCTAGATGAATCATGGCATGAAAAGGAGAGGAATGAGAAAGCTAATTTTAAAGAAAAAATGCTTTGCAAGAATCTCTTTTTTTCTTAAACATTGGGTGCTCTCTTTGGTAATTACCATTTTACTTACACAGCTTATCCGATGCAAAGTTCTTAGATGTTACTGGAGCCTATTATTACTGGATTCTACCATTTAAATCTTTATAATAATCAGCAAAATGGGAGAATACAACTTTGCTGCTATTTAATGAAACAGATTTCAACTTCTAACACACTCTGCAGTAATTTAAAGATTATGGTCAAGTTTCCCAGCCAAGCAGATACTGCAAATATTAGTAGCAAAAAAAAAAAAAAAAGAAAAAGACTTGGGTATTATGTTTTTTGTTTGTTTGTTTTTTTTATGAAAGCCAGTCTCTTCTCTACCTTAGTTTATATTATGTCTCTGTGTTGTGATTTGTGAAAGTGGAGGGAAGATGATTGTCATCAAATTCTAGTAAAATATGTGTGTGTTAAGTCTATTCTTTTCTCTGTCACCCATAGCCTTGGGTCTCTCAGCTCATCCTGAGAGAACTACTCAGCATGACCCTCATTCCTTCTTGAATTTAGAAAGTTGGAATCAGGCCTTGATAATGTTTGTCCCAAATAGAACTTAATAAAAATTGAGTGAAAGTAATCACTTTTAGCGTGCTTTTTTTCCCACTTTATTTAAAATATTTCTTTTCCAAAAATTTTGCAGGAAGCCTAAGTTGGCCATAGTAACAATGAAGTCTAAAGCCAGTATACATTTTCTGTATGTCTTTTTGTTCTCTTTTTAGTTTCTTTTGAATCTTTGTATAATTTCCTATAAGCCACAAGACTACATTTTTTTTATTATTACATAACCTATATTTGCAAAATTTATGGATTATTTCTTTAAGCCAGCTCTCCCTACTTCCTCTAAGTACAGAAAAGAGCCTTGTTTGCACTCCTTTTCCAAATTATCAGAGGCATTTGTGCCTTATTCTGGTATCTTCATTCATTCATTCATGCATTCATTCAGGAAGTCAACTCTGACATCTCAACTCCTGGATGTTCTGAGGTCTCCCAAGTTTCTTTGTATGAAAAACTGTCAGGGATGAACAGGAGCCCTGCAAAAATTGTATATGGTATTAACATATCATAATTCCTGTACCTACACTTCCTATGTTGAATTTCATGTGTTCCTCACAGTAGGACGTTTGACAGATTTAGGATACTGTGAATTGGGCTGTTCATCCTGGGCCATAAGTCTCTGCAAAACTGAGATCTGTGAACTCGGAATAGAAAGTGTAGGTCATCACACACAGTGTAGTGTAGTTCTTTCTGCCAATTCAAGGCAGAGAGGTTGGAAGCATCCATCCCTACACATCTCTTACACTAAATGTTGCCCTTGCCAAGATTTTACTCCATTTTACCAAGACTTCCTTGGCATGAGTTATGCCTTGAGTTTGCAAAACTTATGCTTTGAGGTGTAGGAAGTGGGGATTGTGCTGAACTCTGCCCTGAGATCAAAATCTTTATGGGTGGTGCTTTGATTTAGTTATTGCCACACACCTTAGTTATAGAAAGACCATTTTTCCAGCTCCTTCCAAAATTCTCACTTTGCCTTTTTTTTTTTTTAAGATTTTTATTTTTTTCAAGCATTTTCCTTTTATGTGCATAAGGCTCACCTTTAAAAAAATTTTATTAGAGTATAATTGATTTACAACGTTGTGTTAGTTTCTGCTGTACAGCAAAGTGTATCAGTTATACATATGTCCAATTGTTTTTAGATTCTTTTCCCATATAGGATATTACAGAGTATTGAGAAGAGTTCCCTGTGCTATGCAGTAGGTCATTATTAACTATGTTATGTATAGTAGTGTGTATATGTCAATCCCAGTCTCCCAGTTTATCCCTCCCGCCAACCCCCGCTTTCCCCCGGTAACCATAAGTTTGTTTTCCACATCTTTGACTCTATTTCTGTTTTGTAAATAAGTCATTTGTACCATTTTTTTAGATTCCACATATAAGTAATATGATATTTGTCTTTCTCTGTCTGACTTAACTTCACTCATTATGACAATCTCTAGGTCCCTCTATGTTGCTGCAAATGGCATTATTTCATTCTTTTTTATGGCTGAGTAATAGTCCATTGTGTATATGTACCACATCTTCTTTACCCATTCCTCTGTTGATGGACATTTCAGTTGCTTCCATGTCCTGACTATTGTAAATAGTGCTGCAGTGAACACTGGGGTGCATGTATCATTTCAAATTATGGTTTTCTCTGGACATATGCCCAGGATTGGGATTGCAGGATCATATGGTAGGTCTATTTTTAGTTTTATAAGGAGCCTCCATACTGTTCTCCGTAGTGGCTGTACCAATTTACATTGCCACCAACAGTGTAGGAGGGTTCCCTTTTCTCCACACCCTCTCCAGCATTTATTGTTTGTAGACTTTCTGATGATGGCCATTCTGACCAGTGTGAGGTGATACCTCATTGTAGTTTTGATTTGCATTTCTCTAAGAATTAGTGACTCTGAGCAGCTTTTCATGTGCTTTGTGGCCATCTGTATGTCTTCTTTGGAGAAATGTATCTTTAGATCTTCCACCCATTGTTTGATTGGGTTATTTGTTTCTTTCATATTGAACTGCATGAGCTGTTTGTATATTTTGGAGATTAATCCCTTATCAGTCGCTTTATTTGCAAATGTTTTCTCCCATTCTGTGGGTTGTCTTTTGTTTTGTTTATGATTTCCTTTGCTGTGCAAAAGCTTTTAAGTTTAATTAGGTCCCATTTGTTTATTTTTGTTTTTGTTTTCATTACTCTAGGAGGTGGATAAAAAAAAGATCTTGCTGTGACTTATGTCAGAGAGTGTTCTGTCTATATTTTCCTCTAAGAGTTTTATAGTATCTGACCTTACATTTGGGTCTTTAATCTATTTTGAGTTTATTTTTGTGTATGGTGTTAGAGAGTGTTCTAATTTCATTCTTTTACATGTAACTGTCCAGTTTTCCCAGTAACACCTATTGAAGAGACTGTCTTTTCTCCGTTGTATATTCTTGCCTCCTTTGTCATAGATTAGGTGACTGTAGGTACATGAGTTTATCTCTGGACTTTCTATTCTGTTCCATTGATCTATATTTCTGTTTTTGTGCCAGTACCATACTGTTTTGATTATTGTAGCTTTGCAATATAGACTGAAATAAGAGCCTGATTCCTCCAGCTCCGTTTTTCTTTCTCAAGCTTTCCTTGGCTTCAGCTTTTTTTGTGTTTCCATACAAATTGTAAACTTTTTTGTTCTAATTCTGTGAAATTATTTTCTAATTACTAACAGATTTGTTAACAAATTTTCTAATTTTGTTCTAATTCTCTGACTTTTCTTGACAACCTTTTATATATCAATGTCTTGATCATCTCATATAGAAAAATAAAACTTCCTTGATTTAAATTGTGACCACAGTTCATAACTGACTTCTGAATAGCTATGATTGCTGTGGTTGTTTAATTTGCTTTACTGTTTCATTCAACCAAGACATACATTTTTCCATTGAATGGTTTATGTCACTTTATCTACAAAATTCTAAAACTTTTCATATGGAGAAGACCATACCTGGTATGAGTCATACAGAGTTGCCTTATCTTTGAAGAAAAGAAGGCTGTACCTGAAGACTTTGTTCTGCTCAGTACCTTCCATTCATAGAAGAATCGTGTTGTGAGTTTCTGATTCTTCTAGTCAGTCAGACATGCTTAGGAGTCATGTTACCCCAGACTTAAAAATGCAAATCTATGTTATCTTACCTTCATTGTTGTATCCCGACCACTGGACATGGAATTTATACTTATTACATTAAAATATAAGATCCATGAGAACCTCATACAGTTTTGTTCATGAACATTTCCTAACTGCCTAGAATAGTTCCTGTCACCTACTAGGTGCTGATATATATTTGTGGAATGAGTGACCTCTTCCAAGCATTTGAATCTCAGTTTTCTGTAGGAGCCTGCCCTTGCTTCTCACTCTATCTCCCAGTGTCTAAGCTGCTGGAACCATGGATATAGCTCCAAACCCATGAAACCCAGCCCTATTCCTGCCAGCCCTAGGCCTATGGAGAGTAAAAGGAAATTCAGATGGGAACTTATTTCTCCTCCCCATTAAATACACTAAGATTATTTTCATTCATACAGAATCCATTGCAAATTTTAAGCCAAATATAGTGAATTATTTCTAGCTTGGTTGGAAAGAAACATCTTAAAATATGGGAGAAAGTTATAATTTTTCTCAAAATGATTGGGAAAGAAAGAATTTCTGATACATTTAATTTTTAAAATAGAAAAATGCTATCTACATATGCATTATTTTAAGACATCCTTTGTGGTATGGTGTTAGCTACCCAACAATTAATAAAGACAAGATAGGAAAGGCAAGCACCAAAAAGGCAATATGATACAAAATAATAGCAGCACATTGATAGGTTAATGTTCTTCTCTTTCAAGTGATTTTTATTTTCACTTGATATTTGAGAAACTTGATTTTATTTACTAGGAAAGTTACAATTGAACTATTCTACAAGCAATTTGCGGCTATTTATTACCAATTTCTTCTATGGCATGCTGACCAATATTTTTGAAATAACACAAATTTGAGATTATCCTGTATATCAATGTTGAAGGTAAACATATGGAATATTTTAATTTATTGATAATGATGTACGAGGATAGGAGATATGCACTTCATTTGTTAACACATTGGGTACCTTGATTACTCAATGTGATTATGCAAAAACATCTGAAGTAATCTTTTTTAAATTTTTAAAATTTTATTTTTTTATACAGCAGGTTCTTATTAGTTATTTTATACATATCAGTGTATATATGAAGTAATCTTAAAGTTAAGTCTTTATTTTTAAAAAATCCCTATTTTAGTTCTTCAGTGAAAACTCTTCCAACGTATACAGTGAAACTCTAAAGTAATGTCTGAATTTCTAGTAAGCATCCAGAATTTAAAATTCAAGAAGTTTTATCAAATTACTTTAAATTATTGGAAGGTTTTTTACATATTATAATAATGCTGTCATTGCTACAGTCCTCTTTTGAAATTATTATTATTTTATATTTGAACCTTGCCTTGGGCCAAGACTAGAAATGATTTTTTTAATGACTTGGTTTATGTGGTTCATAAGGTTGAATCTGATTTGATTACAAGACATATACAAGAAATTACTTTTTTAGTTAAGACTCTGATATAAGCCTGATTATTATTTTTCTTATTTTCCTTTTTCATAAAAGTGGAATTTAGAATGTACACTATGTGACCTCCTGGTCTATGAAACTGTTTGCCTTTCTGTAAGATTCATTATTAAGTCAAAAGGTGAGGCAGGCCCTGTCTGAATATTATTCTTATAAAATAAAAATAATTATCTTGATTGCATTTATATTTTTTATTTTACCATAATTTTAATATTTTCCTTTGAAAATGAGTTAACCCTTCAATGTCCAAGTAAGCATCAATTTACTCTCTAATGAACTAAGAATAACCTACTTGATAAAAGTCTCATGTTGTGCAGATGTCATTGTTAGATGACAGTAAGCTCAGTTTGCAGTTTTGTAAGTACGGACATATGGTGAGCTTTCTTTTTTGTCTGTATTGATGGATACTTGTGTATAGTTATTAATTGAGGTGTTACTGTAGTTTGAAAAGTGAATATGCTTAACTTATGATAGCTTTTATTTGACTTAATAGATAGCTTAGGCATTCATCAACAATAAGGGTCAGAGGTTTAGGAGATGTGTCAGCATGTTGTAGCAAATTGAATGTTGCCGTAAGAAAAATGGATGATCTGAATAAGAGAGAATTATACCAGAACCAAAGGAAGAAAAAAACAAAACAAAACTATGATTATGGTCTGAATCTAGAAATGAAACTAGGCTGGATTCTAATTCCATAGATAGCCTAATTTCAAATTATATCTTTCTACATATAACATCATCTAATCAATGGGAAAACTATTATTATTTTAGTTTAGAGAAATGTTGTCATCATTAGTTATTATCTACAATATGATTTTTACACCTTTGATATTAAATGCTATAAATGATTCATATAAAAAATGTTCAAAGTTTATAAATCAGATATTTTTAAACAATAAAAAATATTGGACTGTTACGGTTCTTGGTATGGTTTGTTTTCTGAAAAATATTTCAAAATTTTCATCACATTTCAGATTTTGAAAAAAGAAAGAAAAAGAAGCAAATAAGGAAGGAGAAGGGGAAAATATCTAAGCCCACAGAAAAATTAGAGTATATTCTTCTATGAACGCTGGCCAATTTTATACATGCTCATAGGTGGATACTGAAGGGTAAAGTTTAAATTTGAAATTAAATTATTTAAAGCCAGACATATATACAATGGGATATTCAGCCATAAAAAGAAATGAAATTGAGTTATTTGTAGTGAGGTGGATGGACCTAGACTGTCATACAGAGTGAAGTAAGTCAGAAGAGAAAAACAAATACAGAATGCTAACACATATAGAATCTTAAAAAAAAAAAAAGTTTCTGAAGAAACTAGGGGCAGGACAGGAATAAAGATGCAGACATAGAGAATGGACTTGAGGACATGGGGAGGGGGAAGGGTAAGCTGGGATGGAGAGAGGGGCATGAACTTATATACACTACCAAATATAAAATAGATAGCTAGTGGGAAGCAACTGCATAGCACAGGGAGATCAGCTCGGTGCTTTGTGTCCACCTAGAGGGATGGGATAAGGAGGGTGGGAGGGAGACGCAAGAGGGGGTAGATATGGGGATGTATGTATGTATAGCTGATTCACTTTGTTATACAGCAGAAACTAACACACCATTGTAAAGCAATTATACTCCAATAAAGACGTTAAAAAAATTATTTAAAGCCAGTAGTTAAATTTAGCACGTAACATGACTATAATAAAAAGGAGAATGTAGAAGAGAAAAAAATTATAATACCAGGGAATATGGGCCAAAACTCCAGAAGTAGAAAGAGGGGGCACAATAGTTTCAGAAGAAATTATTTTATTTAAAATTGATAGTTTGTTCATGCAAACCACTGATGGTAAATAATGCTACTTTCAGAGCAGTGTTGATAATTCAGAGTTAGAAAATAGTAAACAAATTGTAATTCAGGTATATGATAGAAGGGATAAAAAAGTTGGACACCTAAGTGGTCATCAAAATCCTTGGAAGAACAAATGGTGGCAGAAGTGACTGTGGCCTACCTAGAAAAGCAAGTGAAAAGGAGAAAAGTAAACAATTCTAGGAACAAGCAAATGTGGAAGTCCTACTGATGTAAAGAGAAGAGATAATTCCTGCCCAGTTCTGAGGCTTACATTGTATGTGGAATCTCTGGACAGCAGAGAAGCTAAAGTCAGATGTTAGTGTCCTCTGAGTTCATGCTAACTAAATGAAACACAGCAATAAAAATTGACGAGTGGTTTCTGGTGAAGTGAATACAGTTTTAAGAGTGAGATATCCTGGACTGTTTATATATGCGTGTATATACACATACATTTGTAAGTACACGTACAAAATAAGTATATACAAAAATAAACTAGTATAAACATTTTAAAATTATGTATTAACAATAATGTACAACTTAATTGCTTAGTGTTTTAAGTAGAAGTGCTTATCTCAAATTTTACTTACTGGCAAAATTTCTGGAAAGGGATTTGCCGGACAGTGTGAGTAGAGTTGTTTATTTCATGAACCTAATTACATGAGGAAATTAATGAAAAATATCAATATCAATTATTATGACATCTTAGAATAACCATGGCTTGGCTGTTCAGTCAGTTTGGCTGATTTAGAGTATCAGCCCCAACTGTTAATTAAGAAGAGTAACTCACTAAGTAAAAATAAATTTTTCTTTTTTTTTCTTTAACTTATTATAATGACCCTTGTTTGCTTCGGATCTACTGTCAATCACAACCAAACTGTCTTATTATTATTTAATCCCAAAGTACACTATTTGGTACTCTGAATTTTTGTGTAAGATTGTTAAAACAGATATTTCATTTCAAAATTTTGAATCCAGGTGGAACGTTTTTTAACCATTATAATGATTGTGGGTATAAGTGCGTAGACAGCATCTCAACATTAATTTGTTAGATGCATCTCTATGTAATATCTTTCAGATATTCTTGTCAATTTTGACTTAACTATTCTGATTTTACTGATCAGCTTTAGAAATTTGCTTAGATTTTATACTCCTAGAATAAGTTATTATAAATCATGTTACTGTTGCTTTTGAGATCCCAGAGTTGGTGAGACAAAAATATAATAAGGTTATATATATTTTTCTACTTTGAAAATGCAGGTACTTTTATAAGGTCAAAAATAGGTAAGGGAAATAGAGATTTCTGTTGTGTCATGAGAGAGTACTTTTTTAATCCTTAGGACTATAGGTATTGTTAAATGCAATAGAGTAGGCTCTACCTTCACTAATTCTGTAATGTAAGTGTGAAAGAAAAATATTTTTAAAATCAAACATTAACTTAAATTTTAAGTCACTTTGTCTTAAAGCATTTTTATTATACCCAAACATTATTCCATTCTTGGTCCTGAAGAAGTATAATCCAAATTTACTAATGTTGTTAAGTAGTACTCTAGGTTAAGCACCTCCCTCCTTATTTTTTTTATAACAGCCTTATACTTCTGCAGCCTTGAACATTATAGCTTCAATAGGTACCTTACTGCCTTCTAGTCCATTACAGTATTCCATTTATTACACTTTCTGTACACATGCTCTCTTGTACTACTGCAAACATTTTAGTGTGCTTAGATCTTTTAAAATTCCTTTAAACATGCTTATGTCTACAATGCTATAAAGAAAATCATAAATAAAGGGGTTGTTAGTTTGTTTGAAACACCCATTTTCCTACAAGATTCCCTGTACAGTTTTTTGTGCTAATTACCAGTTAATTTAATACAACTATACTTTCAAGAAGATACATAGTCACAGGGTCTAATGGGAAACTGTGAAATAATGTACTATTTAGATATTTGTGAAAAACTAGATTTCCATCTGTATGAAAATGTTCAGCATGTTTCTCTAACTTTGAAGTTTCCATAGTTAATACAGATGAAAACTTTTTCATTCTACATATTATAAAAGGATAAAGTGCCCTAAGAGTTTCATTCATTCGTCATTAAACTTTGAAGACATTTAAAATGTTGTCAGCTTTTGGTTTGCTGTGTCATGCTAAGGAAGCATCCTTGTATCTCTCCTGTGCTAATCAGTTGATTATTTTGTCAAAATAAGCAGAGATTTTTTTTCTTTTGACTTACTGGTGCTGGATTTTACTATTAGGAGATTTTCTAATATTAAACTGTCTTTGCATTCTTGGCCATGATGTATTGTTTAATTTGAAAAATATAAATAGGTAAGACTATACTATAAATAAATGCAATCTTTGATTCTTTTGTTTTGGGATGTAAAGATTAAAATGAAATCAGAAATGAATGAATTAGAGACATCACAATTTAATACATACTTTGTGTGGTAGAAATTATGTAATTACAAGCAATATGTACAGTTATTTCAATGATGGATTATATTTTACATTTTTTCAAAATGCTCTGTCATTCTCAGAGATAACTGTGGAAGGAAAGGATTAAATCACAGAAATTCATTAAAAGAATTTATGGACCATGTACTACAGAAGAAAACTTTTGCCTTTAGCAACATGACTGGGTATTTAAAAATCCTATTTTATACCTGTATTAATTATATTTTGATATTAGTTGGACTCTTCTTAAATATATTTTTTGAAATTTTTATTAGCCATATCTATGGTACTAATGAGAATTCTAGTTCAAATAAATAAAGAGAAGGCAATCTATGATTACTTTTTTTTTAAGTTAGAATTTAACTTTTATTTATTTAATTGGCATTCACATTTCCCTCTAAGGAATCCTGTACTTTATCCATAGTGTTTTCCAAGCTATACTAAAGAAAGAACAATCTGATTATTTTCTGCTTAACTGTCTTCAATTACTCCCCATTTCCTACCAACTGCCTCTTACTGGCATGTATTTGTAATCTGTTCCCCACCTTGCTCTTCTCCCCTCTTCTCCCTTCTTTAAAAATTTTTTTTGAAATAGAAGTATAATGGATTTACAGTGTTGTGTTAGTTTCAGGTGTACAGCACAGTGATTCAGTTATACATATGTATATATATCTAGTCTTTTTCAGATTTTCTTCCCCTTGTAGGTTATTATAAAATATTGAGTAGAGTTCCCTGTGCTATACAGAAGGTCCTTGTTGGTTTTCTATTTTATATATAGTAGTGTGTATATGTTAGTCCC
The DNA here is from genome assembly GCF_005190385.1 of Monodon monoceros. Classification (NCBI taxonomy): domain Eukaryota; kingdom Metazoa; phylum Chordata; class Mammalia; order Artiodactyla; family Monodontidae; genus Monodon; species Monodon monoceros. Next base: position 21,842,418 of record NW_021703776.1, on the reverse strand, counting down.
AAACTCCTAATTTATTCTTCCCTGCCCTTTCCCATTTGGTAACTGTAAGTTTGTTTTCTATGTCTCTGGGTCTATTTCTGTTTTGCATATAAGTTCATTTGTATTTTTCTTTTTTAGACTCCTAAAGGAAAACATAGGCAGAACATTCTTTGACATAAATAGTAGTAATATCTTTTTGGATCCATCTCCAAGAGTAATGGAAATAAAAACAAAAATAAACAAATGGGACCTAATGAAACTTAAAAGCTTTTGCACAGCAAAGGAAACCATAAACAAAACCAAAAGACAACCTACAGAATGGGAGAAAATATTTGCAAACGATGTGACCAACAAAGGATTAATCTCCAAAATATACAAACAGCTCATACAGGTCAATATCAAAAAAAAAAAAACAACCCAATCAAAAATTAGGCAAAAGACATAAATAGACATTTCTCCAAAGAAGACATACAGATGGACAAAAGGCAGATGAAAAGATGCTCAACATAGCTAATTATTAGAGAAATGTAAATCAAAATTACAGGGAGGTATCACCTCACAGCAGTCAGAATGGCCATCATCAAAAAGTCTACAAACAATGTAAGCTGGAGAGAGTGTGGAGAAAAAGGAACCCTCCTACACTGTTAGTGGGAATGTAAATTGGTACAGACGCTATGGAGAGCACTATGGAGGTTCCTTAAAAGACTAAAAATAGACCTACCATATGACCCTGTAATCTGACTCCGGGCATATGTCCCTAGAAAACCATCATTCAAAAAGACACATGCACCCCACAGTTCATTGCAGCACTGTTTTCGATAGCCAAGACGTGGAAGCAAGCAAAATGTCAGTCAACAGATGATTGGATAAAGGTGTGGAACATATATACAATGGAATATTATGCACCCATAAAAAAGAATGAAATAATGCCATTTGCAGTAACATGAATGGACCTAAAGATTATCATACTAAATGAAGTATGATTACTTATTATTCAATGTAATTTCAAAGAGAATGAGATGAAGCATCATAAAGCTGTTGTGGAAAACAATAGCCCAAATATCCTCACAAGGCCTTCACAGATCAAAATGGAGAAAATTGGATTATGAGGCATTCTCATGAGGCAGAGAGGAATGGTTACCAGTGGTCCTGGCCTTGCCAAATTGTGTCTTCACTTCTGTTTTAAAGTATCTGCCTTAGACTAAAAGTGTAGAAAAACTAATATTTTCAATGCTTATTTCAATCCTATTGTGTTTAGAAAATTGTGATCTTTTTTCAGATCTTTTGAAAACAATTTAGAAATAATTTTGTATTGTTGTTAGAGAGGGATAGTAAATTGAAGAGATTCTTTACAGATCTTTTGAAATGTATGACACCTTTTGTCTTTTATTTCTGAGTTTTGGTTTAATTGGATAACATGGCAGTGATTAGATAATAAATTTGTCTTTTTTAAAATGGCAGTGAGCTATGCCAACTTGATTTTTTTTTATTAAATTCAGTTTTTTTATACAGCAGGTTCCAATTAGTTATCCATTTTATACATGTTAGTGTATATATGTCAAAATATAAAAATAACTTTTTAAAGTTATTTTTAAGAAGTGAAGTTATATTCCTCAAAGAAATACAATTGTGAAGAGCTAGGGATCAAGGGTTATTGTTTAACTAACTTGTTTAACCCTTACACAAACCCAGTGGACAGGCACTTTTATTATTCCCCTTATAGGAAACAGAGGCAAAAGGGTGTTAAATAAGTTGTTCCAGGTCACCAGCTGATAACAGATTGAGCTGTGATTCAGGTCCCAGTAAGTCTGGCTCCAGATTGTGCATGTATTGTATAATCTTGTGTTGATATTCTGTGTCTGAAAACATGTCCCCAGAATGTTATGGTGCAATGTGATTTATCATGAGATTCTAAATATTGAGAATTAAATTGGGAAAATTCATCATAACATATTTCCTGGGGAGAATAAGGAGAAAAATATTCTGTTAATAAACAAGTTTTGATCCACTTTTCTATAGTGAAATTGAGCTATAATAGAATTCCCACTAGATTATAATTCAAAGAGACTTCTGCCTTTTTTTAAGGTAAAACATTCATCATAAAATGAATGTGAGAGACAGTGAGATCTTTGTTTAGATAAATAATTTATGGTTGAGTGTAAAATGGTAAGATTTAGATTCAAGACTTAAGGACAGATTGGGAATTATTTCTTCCTCAGCTTGCCAAAAGCTGTTAGATTCTTACAGAGGGTACTGAAGGAAACACTGCTTCTCCCTGTTCTCCAGCTCTATCAGGACTAACATCAATGCTGTCATGATGGAACATTCAAACTGTATTTTTAGAGTAGAACAAATATAAAGGAGGAGACAAGTATTATAAAAATTTAAATTTCTGTTTTAATAATACTTTTAAAAGAGTACTTATTGCTTTGTTACAGCTAAGATTATTAATAACGCATTTACAATATAGTAACATATTTACAAGGGAAATATTGGAAACTAAAATGAAACTATATCTATACAATTATGTTAACAAACTTGTATTGAACACTTGGCACTTTGTCAGAATCTTTCCACTGCTTGTATCATTTAATCTTCACCACTCTCCTCATTCATTTTACAAAGGAGGAAAGAGAAGCCAAAACAGTTGATAGGACTTTAACAAGATTTAACTCAAACCCAGTTCTGCATAATCACAAATCTAGTTGATTGTAGAAATTTCCACCAGCGTCATTAATCATTTACTGATGTCTATGGGTCATTATGTAGCTTGCATTACCAAACACTGCATAGAAGCTGCACCATTTTGTATTCCTACCAACAGTATACAAGGATTCCAATTCTCTGCATTCTTGCCAATACTTGTTATCTCTTGTCTTTTTGATGATAGCTTTTCTAACAGGTGTGAGGTAATATCTCATTGTGTTTATGATTTGCATTTCCCTGAATATTAGTGATGTTGAGCATCTTTTCACTTAGTGGCTGGCCACTTGTATGTCTTCACTAGAAACATGTTTATTCAGTTTCTCTGCACATTTTTAATTGGATTGTTAGCTTTTTTTTTTTTTTTGGCTATTGAGCTGTGTGATTGTATGAGTTTTAAGATATTTTGGATATTAACCCCTTATCAGATACGTGATCTGCAAATATTTTCTCCCATTCTGTGGGTTGCCCTTTCATTTTGTTGATGGTTTCCCTTCCTGTGCAGGAGCTTTTTAGTTTTATGTAGTCCCACTCATTTGTTTTTGCTTTCATTGCCTTTGCTTTTGGTGTGAAATCCAAAAAACTCATTGCCAAGACCCACATCAAGGAGCTTACCCTCTATATTTCCTTTTAGGAGTTTTACAGTTTCAGGTCTTAAATTTAAATCCTTAACCCATTTTGAGTTAAATTTTGTGTGTAGGGTAGGCTACGGTTCCAGTTTCATTTTCTTGCATGTGTCTGTACAATTTTCCCAATGTCATTTATTGAAGAAACTATCGTTTTCCCATTGTAGATCCCTGTGTCCTTTATCATAAAGTAATTGACTATTTATTCATGGTTTTATTTCTGGGGTCTCTGTTTTGTTCCCGTGAGCTATGTGTCTGGTTTTTTGTTTTTGTTTTTTTTTCAATTCCATATGCTTTTGATTACTTTAGCTTTGTAATATAGTTTGAAATCAGAAAGTGTGATCCCTCCAGCTTTGTTGTTCTTTCTCAAGATTGCTTTAGCTATTTAAAGTCTTTTGTGGTTCCATGCAAATATTAGGATTGTGGGGTTTTAATTTTTTTTTCCCTATATCTGTGAAAATACATTTAGACTTTTGACAGGGACTGCATTAAATCTTTAGATTGTGTTGGGTAATATGGCCATTTTTCACAATATTAATTCTTCCAGTTTATGAGTTCAGAATATCTTTCCATTTATTTGTGTCTTCTTCAATTTTTTCATCAATATAGCTTTCAGTGTATAGATGTTTCATTTTCTCAAATTTATTCTTAATTTCATGCTTTTTGATGCAATTATAAATGAATTGTTTTCTTAATTTCTTTTTCTGATAGTTGGTTGTTAGTATATAGAAATGCAACTGATTTTTGTATGTTGATTTTTATCTTACAACTTTACTGAATTCAAATATTAGTTCTAGTAGTTATTTTGGTAGGAGTGGAGGATTTTAATAAAGTGGATAGGATGATCTGGTCTTTGGATACCATTCAGCTTCTTTTCCCAGTTACCCCTGTCATTTCTCAATGGACTCATGATCAAAGTGGTCCTGTTGGCAGGGTTGGAGGTAATCTGTGGGTTACACAATGTGAACTTCTACTTACCAAGCTGATCTGGCTACTACTGAGTGCCCAATCTGCCAGCATCAGAGACCAACAATGTATTGTACACTTAAAAATTTGTTAAGAGGTTGGCTCTCACATTAATTATTCTTACTACGATAAAATAACATTCAAGAAATAAACATTGCATAGAGGAAAATAAAAATTCTAACATATCTTCCTAAAGATTAATGTATTTTAGTCCTTGCAGGACAATATTTAAGTATGAAAGAACTACAAATATCTCTAAGTACCAAATAGAGAGTGTACTGAAGTCTAAACATAAGCAAACCTTTTAAATGTTATATAGCAAAATCTATAGCATATGAACTGAGTTCTCAGGAAAATAGTAAAGACGGCCTGGAATTTGTTGTAAAAATGAGAGTATTATAAATTTTGCTTTAGAAAAATCAGGAGAAATGTTGGGGTAAAGAAAGATTACAAAGGAGAAAGTATGACTATCCAGGTGGTAGATCAATTTAAAAAAAGGGAGTAAAGACATGTATGTTAACTGCAGGAAGATTACAGTTTAACATCAACTCAGATGAGCAGCATTGATTTTGGGTCTAATATATGGCCTTGAGTCCTCAGATTTGAGACACTGGACCAAACTGGTAATTTGAAATCCATGGGCAGAAGTTTGTTAGCAATTTTAAATGTAAGACATCACTAAGTTTGTTGGGTGGCATAGTCTAAACTATGAACTTTTATAAAAATGAGAGTAGCCCATATTGTCAAAAATATTCTGTACTAAGAATTGATTACTTAAAACTTACAATAGTATTTACTGCCATCATTTGAAATTAGTATTCTGTTAATAGTAGGCAAATAGTTACTTATACTTTGAAGCAATATATTTTCTTAAGTAAACTAATGGTAGCTTCCTTTGTTGAGTTTCTGAACTCTACTTTCCTCATATATGACTTATATATAACTTTAAGAAGACAACTTCTTATTTAGAGACAAATAAGTCAATTCAAATAAATGGTAAAGGATTTAAAAAACATTTAATAGAGGAAAAATTCAAGTTAATATTAAGTACAAATCCAAAATAGTAATGATGGAAAATCAGAACTAGGCTTCAAATTCAGCTATTATTTCAAATCACTGGTAATCCAGTAATACTTTCCTACCCTCAACTCTCCAGTAGGGCAGCAAACTTGGAGGTAATGCAGGGTATTTAATTCAAGAACTAATGGACAAGAGCAAGTGTAGCCCTTCTGCAATGTGACTCATCTTTTTGCTGACCAGAAAGAATGTTCTGTCAGCCAGCAATAGCTATAAAAAGCAAAATGTTTAGCATAACTGTTAGAGAGCAGACACAAGCACAAGAAAAAATAAAGAAAAGGAAAAAAGGGTCACAAGAAGGGAAAGTTGTGAAGGCCTTAAGTGATAAAGGAGTAGCAAGAAGTTCTTTGAGAAAGAGAGTAGAAAGGGGAAAGAATGAAAAGCTGCTGGAATTATGCAGCAACGTGGGGACGTTAAGTACAAGTCAGGCACCAGTACCTAAGACCCCTCTGTGCAGCCCTGAGGGACTAGCTAGAATAGCCACAGCGTTGAAGGGTGTGGAGTGTGGCCTTCCTCCAGGGACTGTTTAGAAGCTATGGAGTCAGTGCACATTGCACACTGGTTTCATCACACCTAATTTGTGTTCAGAATACTTTGTTTTGTAAAATATGAAAATGTACAGTGTAACAAGCATTATCCTCATAGGCTGAGGCATAAATATTTGGTGGCTGAAGGAGTTAATTTCAAGTACAGTTAGCTCTTGTTTTCAAATTTAAAAACAAATTATATATTACTATTCTTTTCTATATTCCCCCAGACGTTCCTATTTCAGATAGTAAAGTCACTTAGTAAATATTTATTGAAATAGTATCTTGACTGCATGAATAACATACATTGTGATCAGAACATAAAGACTTCGATGTTCCTCCAGTTTGAAGGAAATATTAAATTAATTGTTAGAAAATGTGTAGAAAAATTATGTTGGTTTCTTATCTTCTTGACAGTATTTCCTGTGTGGCCTTACGAATATAAATGAAATTATCTTTCCATTTCAATGGAATGCCTGCCAAACAATGAAATAAGATATCCTGTATATTTCTTATTGTATCAAAAATGAGCTCAAGGGGGACCTTCAAGATGGCATAGGAGTAGGATGTGGAGATCACCTTCCTCCCCACAAATACATCAAAAATACATCTACATGTGGAACATCTCCTACAGAACAACTACTGAACTCTGGCAGGAGATGTCAGACTTCCCAAAAGGCAAGAAACCCCCCACGTACCTGGATAGGGCAAAAGAAAAAAGGAAAAGCAGAGACAAAAGAATAGGGATGGGACCCTCACCACTGGGAGGGAGCTGTGAAGGAGGAAAGGTTTCCACACACTAGGAAGCCTCTTTACTGGTGGGGATGGGGGTGGGCCAGGGGGAAGCTTTGGAGCCACGCAGGAGAGCGCAGCAACAGGGGTGCAGAGGGCAAAGTGGAGAGATTCCCGCACAGAGGATCGGTGTCAACGAGCACTCAGCAGCCTGAGAGGCTTGTCTGCTCACCCTCTGGGATGGGCTGGGGCTGGGAGCTGAGGCTTGAGTTTTGGAGGACAGATCCCAGGGAGAGGACTGGGGTTGGCTGCATGAACACAGCCTGAAGGGGGCTAATGCGCCACAGCTAGCCGGGAGGGAGTCTGGGAAAAAGTCTGGACTGCCTAAGAGGCAAGAGACCATTATTTTGATTGCACGAGGAGAGGGGATTCAGAGCACCGCCTAAACGAGCTTCAGAGACTGCTGAGAGCCGTGGCTATCAGCATGGACACCAGAGACACACATGAAACACTGAGGCTGCTGCTGCAGCCACCAAGAAACCTGTGTGTAAGCACAGGTCACTCTCCACACCTCCCCACCTGGGAAACTGTGCAGCCCGCCACTGCCAGGGTCCCGTGAGGCAGGGACAACTTCCCTGGGAGAATACATGGTGCACCTCAGGCTGTTGCAATGTTATGCTGCTTCTGACACCACAGGATTGCCCTGCATTCAGTACCCCTCTCTCCCCCTGGCCTGAGTGAGCCAGACCCCCGAATCAGCGGTTCCTTTAACCCCGTCTTCTCTGGGTGGGGAACATACGCCCTCAGGGACCTACCCACAGAGGCGGGACCAAATCCAAAGCTGAACCCCAGTAGCTGTGTGAACAAAGAAGAGAAAGGGAAATCTCTCCCAGCAGCCTCAGGAGCAGCAGATTAAATCCCGCCAATCAACTTGATGTACCCTGCATCTGTGGAATACCTGAATAGACAATGAATCATCCCAAAATTGAGGCAGTGGACTTTGGAAGCAAGTGTAGACTTGGGGTTTGCTTTCTGCATCTAATTCTTTTCTGGTTTTATGTTTATCTTACTTTAGTATTTAGAGCATATTATCATTGGTAGATTTGTTTATTAATTCGGTTTCTCTCTTTTTAAAATATATATATATATTTTTTTCTTTTGCTTTATCTCTTATTGTGAATGTGTATATTTATGCTGCTTTCTGTGATTTTGTTGCTATAGCTTTGCTTTGTTATCATTGGTGGATTTGTTTTTTGGTTGGTGGCTCTCTTCTTTCTTTCTTTTTTTCTTTGTAATTTTTAAAAATTTTAATATTTCTTTAATTTTTAATTTTAATAACTTTATTTTATTTATTATTATTTTTCTTTCTTTCCTTCTTTTTTTTCTCCCTTTTCTTTTGAGCCGTGTGGCTGACAGAGTCTTGGTGCTCCGGCCGGGTGTCAGGACTGAGCCTCTGAGGTGGGAGAGCCGAGTTCAGGACATTGGTCCACCAGAGACCTCCCAGCCCCATGTAATATCAAATGGCAAAAGCTATCCCAGAGATCTCCATCTCAATGCTAAGACCCAGCTCCCCTCAACGAGCAGCAAGCTACAGTGCTGGACACCCTATGCCAAACAACGAGCAAGACAGGAACACAACCCCACCCATTAGCTGAGAGGCTGCCTAAAATCATAGTAAGGTCACAGACACCCCAAAACATACCACCAGACGTGGTCCTGCCCACCAGAAAGATAAGATCCAGCCTCATCCACCAGAACACAGGCACCAGTCCCCTCCACCAGGAGACCTCCACAACCCACCGAAACAACCTTACCCACTGGGAGCAGACACCAAAAACAATGGGAACTACAAACCTGCAGCCTGCAAAAAGGAGACCCCAAACACATTATGTTAAGCAAAATGAGAAGACAGAGAAATACAAGCAGATGAAGGAGCAAGGTAAAAACCCACCAGACCAAACAAATGAAGAGGAATAGGCAGTCTACCGGAAAAAGAATTCAGAGTAATGATGGTAAAGATGTTCTAAAATCTTGGCAATAGAATGGAGAAAATACAAGAAACTTTTAACAAGGACCTAGAAGAACTAAAGAGCAAACAAACAATGATGAACAACACAATAAATGAAATTAAAAATTGTCTACAATGAATCAGTAGCAGAATAAATGAGCCAGAAGAACGAATAAGTGACCTGGAAGATAAAATAGTGGAAATAACTACCATAGAGCTGAATAAAGAAAAAAGAATTAAAAGAATTGGGGACAGTCTCAGAGACCTCTGAGACAACATTAAACGCACCAACATTTGAATGATAGGGGTCCCAGAAGAAGAAGCAAAAAAAAAAAGGGACTGAGAAAATATTTGAAGATTATAGTTGAAAACTTCCCTAATATGGGAAAGGAAATAGTCATCAAGTCCAGGAAGCACAGAGAGTCCCATACAGGATAAATCCAAGGAGAAACATGCGAAGACACATATTAATCAAACTATCAAAAATTAAATACAAAGAAAAAGTATTAAAAGCAGCAAGGGAAAAACAACAAATAACATACAAGGGAATCCCCATAAGTTTAACAGCTGATCTTTCAGCAGAAACTCTGCAAGTCAGAAGGGACTGGCAGGACATATTCAAGGTGATGAAAGGGAAGAACCTACAACCAAGATAACTCTACCCAGCAAGGATCTCCTTCAGATTCAACGGAGAATTAAAACCTTTACAGACAAGCAAAAGTGAAGAGAATTCAGCACCACCAAACAAGCTTTACAACAAATGCTGAAAGAACTTCTCTAGGCAGGAAACACAAGAGAAGGAAAAGACCTACAATAACAAACCCAAAACAATTAAGAAAATGGTAATAGGAATATGCATATTGATAACTACCTTAAATGTAAATGGCTTAAATGCTCCAACCAAAAGACATAGACTGGCTGAATGGATACAAAAACAAGACCCATATATATGCTGTCTACAAGAGACCCATTTCAGACCTAGGGACACATACAGAATGAAAGTAAGGGGATGGAAAAAGATATTCCATGCAAATGGAAACCAAAAGAAAGCTGGAGTATGAATTCTCATATCAGACAAAATATACTTTAAAATAAAGACTATTACAAGAGACAAAGAAGGACATAATGATCAAGGGATCAATCCAAGAAGAAGATATAACAGTTTTAAACATTTATGCACCCAAGATAGGACCACCTCAATACATAAGGCAAATGCTAACAGCTATAAAAGGGGAAATTGACAGTAACACAATCTTATTAGGGGACTTTAACACCACAGTTTCGCCAATGGACAGATCATCCAAAATGAAAATAAATAAGAAACACAAGCTTTAAATGATACATTAAACAAGATGGACTTAATTGATATTTATAGGACATTCCATCCAAAAACAAGAGAATACACTTTCTTCTCAAGTGCTCATGGAACATTCTCCCGCATAGATCATATGTTGGGTCACAAATTAAGCCTTGGTAAATTTAAGAAAATTGAAATCTATCAGGTATATTTTCTAACCACAACACTATGAGACTGGATATCAATTACAGGAAAAAATCTGCAAAAAATACAAACACATGGAGGCTAAACAATACACTACTAAATACCAAGAGATCACTGAATAAATCAAAGAGGAAATAAAAAAATACCTAGAAACAAATGGCAGTGAAAACATGATGACCCAAAACCTATGGGATGCAGCAAAAGCAGTTGTAAGAGAGAATTTTATAGCAATAAAATCCTACCTCAAGAAACAAGACACATCTGAAGTAAACAACCTAACCTTACACCTAAAGCAATTAGAGAAAGTAGAACAAAAAAACCCCAGAGGTAGCAGAAGGAAAGAAATCATAAAGATCAGAAATAAGTGAAAAAGAAATTAAGGAAATGATAGCAAAGATCAACTAAAAGCTGGCTCTTTGAGAAGTTAAACAAAATTGATAAACCATTATCCAGACGCATCAAGAAAAAACGAAGACTCAAATCAACAGAATTAGAAACGAAAAGGGAAAAAAAACCCTGACACTGCAGAAATACAAAGGATCATGAGAGATTGCTACAAACAACTATATGCCAATAAAATGGACAACCTGGAAGAAATGGAAAAATTCTTAGAAGAGCACAACCTTCCGAGATCGAACCAGGAAGAAATAGAAAATATAAACAGACCAATCACAAGCACTGAAATTGAAACTGTGATGGAAAATCTTCTAACAAACAAAAGCCCAGAACTAGGTGCCTTCACAGGCGAATGCTATCAAACATTTGCAGAAGAGCTAACACCTATCCTTCTCAAACTCTTCCAAAATATAGCAGAGAGAGGAACACTCCCAAACTCATTCTACGAGGCCACCATCATCCTGATACCAAAACCAGAAAAAGATGCCAGAAGAAAAGAAAACTACACACCAATATCACTGATGAATATAGATGTAAAAATCCTTAACAAAATACTAGCAAACAGAATCCAACAGCACATTAAAAGGATCATACACCATGATCAAGTGGGGTTTATCCCAGGAATGCGAGGATTCTTCAGTGTATGCAAATCCATCAATGTGATACGCCGTATTAACAAATTGAAGGAGAAAAACCATATGATCATCTCAATAGATGCAGAGAAAGCTTTTGACAAAATTCAACACCCATTTATGATAAAAACCCTGCAGAAAGTAGGTGCAGAGGGAACTTACAACAACATAATAAAGTCCATATATGACAAACTGCAGCCAACATCGTTCTCAATAGTGGAAAACTGAAACCATTTCTACTAAGATCAGGAACAAGATAAGGTTGCTCACTTTCACCACTCTTATTCAACATAGTTTTGGAAGTTTTAGCCACAGCAGTCAGAGAAGAAAAAGATATAAAAGGAATCCAGATCGGAGAAGAAGTAAAGCTGTCACTGTTTGGAGATGACATGATACTATACATAGAGAATCCTAAAGATGCTACCAGAAAGCTACTAGAGCTAATCAATGAATTTGGTAAAGTAGCAGGATACAAAATTAATGCACAGAAATCTCTTGCATTCCAGTACACTAATGATGAAAAATCTGAAAGAAAAACTAAGAAACACTCCCATTTACCATTGCAACAAAAAGAGTAAAATGCCTAGGAATAAACCTACCTAAGGAGACAAAAGACCTGTATGCAGAAAACTATAAGACACTGATGAAAGAAATTCAAGATGATACAGGTGGAGAGATATACCATGTTCTTGGATTGGAAGAATCAATAGTGTGAAAATGACTATACTATCCAAAGCAATCTACAGATTCAATGCAATCCCTACCAAACTACCAATGGCATTTTTCACAGAACTAGAACAAAAAATTTCCCAACTTGTATGGAAAGACAAAAGACCCCGAATAGCCGAAGCAATCTTGAGAAAGAAAAGTGGAGCTGGAGGAATCAGGCTCCCAGACTTCAAACTATACTACAAAGCTACAGTAATCCAGACAGTATGGTACTGACACGAAAACAGAAATATAGATCAATGGAGCAGGATAGAAAGCCCAGAGATAAACCCACCCAACTCTGGTCACCTTATCTTTGATAAAGGAGGCAAGAATATACAATGGAGAAAAGACAGCCTCTTCAGCAAGTGGTGCTGGAAAACTAGACAGCTACATGTAAAAGAATGAAATTAGAACACTCCCTAACACCATACACAAAAACTCAAAGTGGATTAAAGACCTAAATGTAAGGCCAGACACTAAAAAACTCTTCATGGAAACATAGGCAGAACACTCTATGACATAAATCACAGCAAAATCCTTTTTGACCCACCTCCTAGAGAAATGGAAAAAAAACCAAAAATAAGCAAATGGGACCTAATGAAACTTACAAGCTTCTGTGCTGCGAGGGAAACCATAAACAAGACGAAAAGACAACCCTCAGAGTGGGAGAAAATATTTTCAAACGAAACAACTGACAAAGGATTAATCTCCAAAATATACAAGCAGCTCATGCAGCTCAATATCAAAAAAAAACAAACAACCCAATCCAAAAATTGGCAGAAGACCTAAATAAACATTTCTCCAGAGAAGATATGCAGATTGCAAACAAACACATGAAAGGATGCTCAACATCACTAATCATTAGAGAAATGCAAATCAAAACTACAATGAGGGGCTTCCCTGGTGACGCAGTGGTTGAGAGTCCGCCTGCCGATGCAGGGGACACGGGTTCGTGCCCCGGTCCGGGAGACTCCCACATGCAGTGGAGCGGCTGGGCCCGTGATCCATGCACGCTGAGCCTGCACATCCGGAGCCTGTGCTCCGCAACGGGAGAGGCAATAACGGTGAGAGGCCCGCGTACCGCAAAAAACAAAACAAAACAAAAAAACTACAATGAGGTGTCACCTCACACCATCATCAAAAAATCTACAAACAGGGCTTCCCTGGTGGCGCAGTGGTTGAGAGTCCGCCTGCCAATGCAGGGGACACGGATTCGTGCCCCGGTCCGGGAAGATCCCACGTGCCCCGGAGTGGCTAGACCCGTGAGCCATGGCCCTGAGCCTAGGCGTCCGGAGCCTGTGCTCCGCAACTGGGGAGGCCACAACAGTGAGAGGCCCGCGTACCGCAAAAAACAAACAAACAAACAAAAACAAACAAAACAAAACAAAAAATCTACAAACAATAAATGCTGGAGACGGTGTGGAGAAAAGGGAACCCTTTTGCACTGTTGGTGGGAATGTAAATTGATACAGCCACTATGGAGAACAATATGGAGTTTCCTTAAAAAACTAAAAATAGAACTACCATACAACCCAGCAATCCCACTACTGGGCATATACCCTGAGAAGACCATATTTCAAAAATAGTCATGTACCACAAGCTTCATTGAAGTTCTGTTTACAATAGCCAGGACATGGAAGCAACGTTAAGTGTCCATCGACAGATGAATGGATAAAGAAGCTGTGGCACCTATATACAATGGAATATTATTCAGCCATAAAAAGAAGTGAAATTGAGTTATTTGTAGTGAGGTGGATGGACCTAGGGACTGTCATACAGAGTGAAGTAAGTCGGAAAGAGAAAAAGAAATACCATATGCTAACACATATATATGGAATCTGAAAAAACAATGGTTCTGAAGAAACTAGGGGCAGGACAGGAATAAAGACGCAGATGTCGAGAATGGGCTTGAGGACATGGGGGGGGGTTAGGGTAAGCTTGGAAGAAGTGAGAGAGTGGCATGGACATATGTACACTACTAAATGTAAAATAGATAGGTAGTGGGAAAAAGCTGCATAGCCCAGGGAGATCAGCTCGGTGCTTTGTGTCCACCTAGTGGGGTGGGATAGGGAGGGTGGGAGGGGAGACCCAAGAGGGAGGAGATATGGATATATATATAGCTGATTCACTTTCTTATACAGCAGAAACTAACACACCATTGTAAAGCAATGATACTCGAATTAAAAAAAAATGACCTGATAATACCCTAAAATATAGCCATTTATTAGCTGTATGATTTTGGACAAATCATTTATCCCCATGGTATCTCAGTATCCTGGTGTGAAAAATTGCTCAATGCTACCTCATACACATTTTATGAGTATTAAGTGAGTTAATATTTGGAAACATTTAGACAAGTGACTGCTACAGAGTTAATATATAAGTCTTTGCTATGATTAAAACTTGGGTTAATTTCTAAATGACTTTTCCTATTGTTGTTGTCCCCTATCTCCAGATAATTAGATCAAAGCTTAGTTACTCCACTTAGCTTTCATAACAGCCTGAACAGCATCCAGTAAATCAAATGCCTTTTCCATATTTACATCACATCTGGTGAAGACAGAAATCATGGGATAGCTTGACCCCGAAAATATGAGAACTGAGAAGGAGTTGCATCTGTCTCCTCCATCTGTTTAACCAAGATTTCTTAATTATCTGTAAAAAGATCTCTGCTCTGAATCACTAACTGTTCAGCTTAATGAACTATATTTCATTTCTACAATAGAGCCTTGTGCATTCGTAAAGATTATCAACTTACTGACTGGTGATATTTTCCATGAGGACAAGGAAGGCTAACAATGACCTATATGTTACCCACATGCACTGTGTTTTTAATGAGCATGATTAAAGCTCCTACTCCTGGAGCTTTTTGTTGTTTTATCTGTTATCTCCTGTTTTCATTGTAGACACTCAGTTTTCCAAAATCAAGTCCCTGTCACTAATTGTTCCCTCCAGTGATGCTTGTCTGCTGCTGATGTTCTGAAGCAATTGATGTTGATGTTGCATTGGTTCACATTATACTTCTGTTTGCCCTTGAAGCTTTTTGGCTGTCCATCTTGTGCTTGATTGCATTCCTCACCTCATTATGTAGCAGCTGCTTTGGCATTCTTTTTTTTTTTATTTTTCATTTGCTTCGCTTGCTGAAATGTAAGAACTTGGCTTCACTGCCAATATTATAATAGTGTTCAGAAGTATCATTATTGATTTTGATATTGATGCTGTCTGATAATGAATGGCAATGAATCTTCTCCCCAAGCTGAAAACACTTTTATAAATGAGTCTAAATCTCTTGCCATTAGTGCTCCTTGGGAGGCCATC
This sequence comes from Monodon monoceros, assembly GCF_005190385.1. Classification (NCBI taxonomy): domain Eukaryota; kingdom Metazoa; phylum Chordata; class Mammalia; order Artiodactyla; family Monodontidae; genus Monodon; species Monodon monoceros. The sequence continues at coordinate 21,827,242 of NW_021703776.1, read as the reverse complement.
ATTTCACAAGCTGGCTGTGTAGTTAGAAGCTAGAGGCTCGTTGTGCTACAGATTTTCACATCTCCTATTGTGGAGCTGAATCATAAGAAATTTTCCTTCAGTTTGGTAGCATGACATGCCTGTGATAATTTAACACTTGAGAGGATTTCATTTATAATCTTGCTTTGGAGGATCAACATAACTCCCATTTCACAGACTATATCTAATATATCTGACATTTAAAACATGTAGTTGTTAGTTATTAAGGAACATGTTTTTATGAGGATGAAAGATGAAACTTTTAAAAAAGTTTCCTTTAATATTTAGAAAGGGCTTCTTTCTCTTAACCCCTCTCACACATTTTACTTATAATATTTGTCTTGTGTGTGATTCTTCCCTCCTAGTAGACTCAACCAAACAGAGGATCAAGTCCTCAGTAATTTTTGCATTTACCAAGCAAATACCTAATAAGAAATGCTGAATAATGATTTGCTGTTTCTTTTGTTGATTATATGTATTATATAATAGATGTTATATATTAACATATGTAGTTAAAATCCATTCATCTATGGCTTTTTAATTTAAAATATGTAAAAGTTGTGCCAAACGTATACTTTGGATCAACGATGAAAAGAAAGGTTTTTTTTAGGTAGACTAATATATTAGCCTGTAGTATAAGAGAATAATTTTAACAGCATAATTTAAATCAATAGTATGATGTTGCATATCAATTTTCTCCAGTAATGTAAAATGTATATTCAATAGGACCATTGCTTGGAAGCAGTGAGATTAGTTTGAGAAAAAAATATATTTATGTTAAATCTTTCAGATACCTATAATTGAAGCCTATTATCTTAAATGTTCTGTAACTTTATACTCAAACCTCTCAGTTATTCAGACTGTCCTTCCTCCTATAACATGAACCGCTATACTCTTTGTTTTACTGCCATTTTCTGGATTCCTCAATGTTTGTTGTATTCAGTGTGATATTGAGTCAAGGCCATCCCAACTATCAATCCAAGCAGTAGGAATAATTAGACCTGTCTAGGTTATTTCACAAGATTATCATGAAAGTCAAATGAGCTTATGTTTGTAAAAATACACTGTTAGGGCTAAAGTTCCATATGTATTTGGGCTTTGTTTTCAGAGCAGGTGAGGGATAAACTAAACAAAAAGACTATTTTCATATGATGATTAAATATTTTTGTAGCTCATTCCTTTTGGTCTTATTTAGGTTTTTTAACTATACATACACAGTAGGAAAGTTGTTCTTCCAAAGTCAGTGCCCAGTTCTACAGTTAGGAGCATCACCAGTTACAAACACATTACACAGCTTGCTCCATGAGCGATCAGTTAGCCCCTTGTTGATAGAGCCAGGTTTACCCTCTGAGTATATGACTTAGCAATCTTACCCCAAAATATATTTCTGATGAGACTTCAAATTCTACTGTTCATTTGGTCATGTAGAATAAAATTATACTCAATACACATGCATTTATCTTTCCTTAAATCTTATTTTTTTTCTAGCTTTGTTGAGGTATGATTGACAAAATTGTAAGATATTTAAAGTGTACAATGTGATGATTTGATTACATTGTGCAAGGAATCCCCACTGAGTTAACTAATATATCCACCATTTCACATATGTATATATATATATTATTTTGGTGGGAACATTTAAGTTTTACATTTTTAGCAAATTTCAATTATACAATACAGTGTTATCAACTATAGTCACCATGTTATACATTATATTCTCAGATCTTACTTATCTTATAACTGAAAGTTTGTACCCTTTTACCAACCTCACCCTATTTCCCCCACCACCCCCAGACCCTGGCAACCACTTTTCTAACTCCCTGTTTCTACAAGTTTGACTTTTTAAATTTTTTTAAAAAATTTTAGATTCCACATATAAGTAACATCATGTGTTGTTTTTCTCTGTCTGGCTTATTTCACTAAGCATAATGCCCTCCAGGTCCATCCATGTTTTTGCAAATGACAGGATTTCCTTCTTTTTTAAAGCTGAATAATATCACATTGTGTACATATCTATCTACCTGTCTGTCTATCTATCTCTCATATCTAGACTATCTATAGATGGTATGTATGTATATATATATATGGTATATGTATATATATGCATATTATTCATATATATACACACATATATGTGGTATGTATATATGTATCTATTGATAGATATGATCAAAAACATTACCAAATGATAATATTTTAGTTGCTAATTTAGCAGTTAGCCAACTTACTCCTTTCTTTGGATAAAAATAATTTAACCTCAAATGAAGTATTTGTCATCATTCACTTGCAGTAACAACTATAAATATAAGCTCTTTAATCTCTGCTGACTCTCTCATCAGACATTTGATTTTTGAAGCATTTCTCAACTTTCCCAAAACAGGGTGTTTCCTGAATTTGATATTGAATGACTTTTAATGTGTTTAGAAACTTTAGAGACTGACAGGAGCCTATATTTAGTTGTGGTGAAAGTGAAAGGAAGGGACTGCGCAGAGTAGTAAAATGAAGAATCCCTGAGGAGAGAGAAGCTGGTGAGGGAGCAGGGAGCTACTGAAAATTGGGTGTATAATGTATTTCCTGATACATTCAAAGAAACCTTCATAACCATTCATTCAATGATTCAATAACTATTTGTTTGGTGCCTTCTACATACAAAGTTAGTGTTCTAGCTATTGAGGTGTAGTAGTGAATATAATAAATAAAAATCACTGTTTTGGAGCTTACTTTCTAAATCTTATGCTCTAAGTCTATTCTATTTTAAGTCTAGTCTATCCTACTACATATTCAATAATTATCATTTAGAACCCTCCAGTGGATCAATTTGTAATGTCTTTCTGTCCTCCCACTGCGAAGCTTTGTCATTCTTTACATTGCTTCCTGCTAAACTCCTGTAAGTTAGGTACCTGGTTCATCAGTTAGCTCCTGGCTTAGTTTCATTCCTTGAATTCTTAGTATCATAACCTTTCATATAAAATGATACTCCTGTGAAGTGAAAATATTAACAAGCTCCATTTTGGACAGGGCTTTGGACCCTGGCCCCAGCAGCTCTTGTACACTGGTTTGCTAATCTCTCACAATTACACCAAGCACTATATATATGTTAAGTACGTGGTAGTGGAATCAGACAATGTAGGTTCTGACCCTAAAGTTAGACCTCAGTGTTTTATCTATAAAATGGCATAATACTAGCAGCTACCTCGTAGGATAATACTTTCATGTACTTTTCTATTCAGTGAAGATTCCAAGATGTTAAGACACTCTTGTTTATAATTTTATTTTGGAGACTGCTCATGGACATTAATAACTAAAATACTACAGAGAAAATGATAGAAGAGTAGACACAATGCTGTGGGGTTTTAGAAAAAAAAATATTACGCTGTCTAGAGTGACCAGAGAAGACTTCGTGGAAAAATTGGAATATCCATAGACATTAATGGATAATTGATAAGAGCATGATGTTTCTTATTTTTTTGATTTCTCACTCCAATACTTATTCATTAGGCTAGATATAGCTACACTTACTGGAAATGATGGAATCCCCAAAAAAGTTGCTTCAAAAGTGAGAAAAATTGGCCATGATACAGTTTAATAATTTAGTTTTGATTTTGGTCTTTATCTGTAATCCCTCTTTGGAAGTGAAAGATAGTAAAGTTTGAAGGAGAAGAAGCGATGTATTTCTATCTGTTATGGACTTTTCTGCTGACATATTATGCCTTCTAATTTGAGGCAATAGTGTGGGGATCAGGGTAATACTCTTAATGCTCAAGCAAAGCAGAGCCAGATTTCTATACTCGATCTTTTCTACGATGACCGTACATTAAAGAGAACTAATGCAACTCACCAAAATGAGCAAGTTAATTATTTCTGAATCATGGGATGTGGCCATTGTTCCCAGTCCTGCCAAAAAGATTTTTGTTTTAAGTGTTAATTGATCATTTTCCATTTCATAATTGATTGAAACACTGTAATCTTTATTGGTATAAGTATAATGATTCAAAACATACATCCTTTTTAATAAGTATAAATTTTAATAAAATAATTCAAATGCTTTCCAAAGCAGCACGTTAGGTTTTCCAATTCCCATTAGTTGACACAGAGAATGTATAGGTGTTTCATTGATCCTTATTAAAAATGTAATTAGATTATGAATATGGTAAAGTCTCCACTGCTTACACAAATAAGGGCATGAACATGTGAGCAAACTCTAGTGGTTAAAAAAAAGTAACAACTGTTTGTAATGTGAATGTATTGTCCAATCTCTATTTGTAGATATGTACAATAAAATGTTTAGGGATTCTTGTCAAAAAATAAAAAATAAAAGACACAAAATATCTAACTTAGAAGTAGGTGCAAATTGTTCAGCTACCACATCTGTTCCTAAACAGGAATACATATAATATCATGATTACATATCATAACATATTATGATTACCACTAAAAAGAATGAAATATATTAATATGCACCTTTTAAAGAGAATGTATCTGCAGAGAAATAGACATAATATATGAATATAAAGAAATGTAAAAATACTGTTTGACAGGCTATATTAAATTTACTCTTGGAATAGGAGAGGGGAATGGGGCTAGGGATGAAGGAAAACCTTAAATATATCTATGATATTTTCTCATGTAAGACAAAACAAACATGATCAACTATCAATTTTGAGTAGTAGGTGATATTTTGATACTCATCTCAATTTTGTGAGCATCTTAAACACACGTGTGTGCATGTGTGCATATGTATTACTTATTCCACATGCAACAACTAAACAAAAAACTTGTCTCATCTTTTATCATACCTCATAGATTTCCAATTTTAAATCGTACTGGGAGCTGTATAAGCCTAGGAAAATAACTCTGGGATCAGGATATAATACATACAAGTTTCAATGCCTGCTGCTGTCCATATCCTGGTAGCATCATGGAGGCCATTCTGCATTTGCTATAACAGGTTTTTATACCAGCATCAACCAGAGTTCCTGACTGAACAGAAAATGTGTAGATGAGGAAAAATGGAAAAAGCCTTTGTATTTCTGTTGAGTGTATCATGTATGTTCCATGGTTAGGGAAGCCAGAATAAGCTGAACTGTTTCATCAGAGGTGATGCTGTTAAAAAAAAAAATTAGGAAGTTCTGCTGGCAGAACAATCTGTGGAAATGGAGTAAAGAAAAATGGATTAGGTCCATGTGCAGAACTGTCAAACGCTTTGAGAAGGAATGCTCGTATTTTTACCCCCTGGGACTTCACAAGAAGTTATTTTCTGAGTTTGAGGAATTGATATAAAGCCTGCCTATAAAACTCCACTTCTGAAGTGTAGGTTCTATATTTTACAGTAGAAATGCTTAGAAATAATCCCTATTTCTCCTTAAAAGAGAATCAGAATTATTCCTGGCTAAATGTTTTCTAATTTACTTTTTGTGTGTAAGTTACTTAAAATTTACTGTTTTTAGAGTTATTCATTTCACATATGAATGCTTTTCTCTTATATTTTGGTCAAGAATGATCTTTAAAATATTTAACCTTCAGAGATAAATGCCCAAAATGATCACAGAGATGGTGATAGTGGGGTAGCACCTTGCACTTTGTAGCTTAGGTGACTAATGGACTTTATTTAGGCATTTAAAAAGTCAAGTAGCACTTTTTTTTTTTTTTTTTTTTTTTTTGCGGTACGTGGGCCTCTCACTGTTGTGGTCTCTCCCGTTGCGGAGCACAGGCTCCGGACGCGCAGGCTCAGCGGCCATGGCTCAGGGGCCCAGCCACTCCGCGGTATGTGGGATCTTCCCAGACCAGGGCGCGAACCCATGTCCTCTGCGTCGGCAGGCAGACTCTCAACCACTGCACTACCAGGGAAACCCAAGTAGCACTTTTTAAACCAAGCATAACTGGAATTATTTTTTCTCCCCCATCACTTGAAATAAATGAATTCAAGGACTGTTTTTTTCCTAAAAAAAATAGCCCTTAACCACATATATGGTAAAGGACGTGATCCATCTGCAGGGAACCAAGGCTATACTGAAAATCTGTATCATCTGAATCCTTCCTGGGTAGGGTTGTTCCAAGAAACCCACTAAGGGAGCTGGTGGTCACAGAAGCAGCTATGAAAGAAGAGTAGTAGAGCTGGTCATGGGTGAACTTTTCCCTGGAGAAATGACCAACTGGGAAATGTTAAATTAAAATGGGAAGTATAAACCAGAGAAGAGAAAGTAGTCATTAAAATAAGAAAAGGATGGTAGAAGATTAAAATGTGAGTAAAATAGAAGAAACACAAAAGAAAAAGAATAAAATATACCTGAAGATAAAAACATTAAATATTTAAAAAATCAGTGATAAAGCAGGTAATATCCAAAATAAAAGAAATAAAAATAGAGAACCAATAAAGTAAAAAAAAAATGTATGAAAATTAGGATGATGCAACATTAATGATTGAATTAGGAAATATAACAATGAAAGTAAGATGTAAATAATAGGGTTAAAATATAAAAGATATTTTTTTTTCTTTCAAAAACACTCAGCAATTACAAAGATTCATTAGCTTGGAGAAAGGCCATATAAGAGCAGAAAATCTAAATGTATAAATGATGGTAGGTAAATTCAATTAGTAACTAAATCATATAGAAGAAAAATTCAGTTACTGATTAAAAACTAGCATATATCACAGCAATAAAAAATTCTCATGCAAGGCTGAGATAACTTTATGTTAAGAACTGGAATATTTCCAGTACACCTGAAACTAATATACTATTGTATGTAGACTATATTTCAATTTTTAAAAAAAGAACCAGAATATTCCCTTAATGAAACAAAAGCTAAAAGAGTGAAGAATGAGAAAGAGAACAGCAATAGCAATGTAAAGAAATGCAACTACAGGAATGCCAGTAGTGTGAGTCCTTATATAAATATTTCCATGGACATGCTTCTCTTCTTGCAAAAAACATCGGAAAAGTCAGGAAGAACTCCAAACGGTGGAAAATTCTGCAGGCAAAGACACTACTCCTGTGACCTTAAGTGAAGATAAGCAAAGCAATCAGTACTTCCTTTGGCTGCTTATGAAATCTTGTACTTCTCATCTGGTTCTGTGCTTTTCTAGGGCCTATTTTGGTACTGTATTCCTTAGCTCTGCCTAGTTTCTTACATTAGGGAATATTTCCCATACCAGGATTCCTCAACTCCATCTTGTCAGGCAGAAGCCTTCCTCGTCAGCAGAAGTCATTATAGGGTCTGCAGTGATTCACACAGCACACACAGTATTGGTCTTTCTGGTGCCAAAAACCTTCGGTGTTTTTAACTTTCTACTACACTGCCTGGTCATCTCTGTTCCTTCCATCCCCCAAAGAACTCAATTTTCTTTAGAATTATCTTACTATTAAAAGGTAATAAAATAAAAAGTTAACAACATCAATGGTGCATTAAGATTCTCTCCTTGAGTAAGACTTCCCACTGATTAATTCTACACCAGCCGTAGAGTCTTCTCAGAATTGACCAATATCAAATAGTTAAATATCATATTGCCCATGAGTTTAATTCATAAATTGTCACATACTCATGGTCATTTCTAGATATTAGCAGCAGCACTGTTCTTTTAATTTCTAATCTTTGAATTCTTGCAAGGGGTGGATAAGTAGAAGGAGGAATTTGGTCTGTAGTTTTCTTGAATTACCAGGATCAGTTAATTTTAATTTTTGAGACTCTCAGCCTTCCTAGCAGGCTGTGTTTAAAGTCAAGTTCTTCTTTGCCTAAAACGGGAGAATTCTTTTAATATTCAGGTTAAATCTGAGTGTTTGGAAAATCATTTCTGTAAGTTGACAGGAAACATTTTAAAATGCAGTTTTGTGGACTCCCATCTTTAATAAAGATAAGTTTGTATATGAAAGAAATCCTTGTTACATACCAGGCATAAATTATTCGGTTGTGTGTGCTTGCTTAGCATCACAATGTATCTTATGAAGAAATTCTATTTTAATAGGTATATGACAGAAAAGGAAAACTTAGTAACAGTGAATCTGGAATGTAGTAGGAATTTTTAATTTAATTAATTGAAATTTTTGAGATACAGATTCATATGGTGTTGTAAGAAATAATACAAAGATTCCTTGTTCACTTCACCCAGTTTCCTTCAATAATAACATTTTGAAAAACTATAGTATACTATCTGAACCAGATATTGACATTCATACGATCCACCAATATTATTTACATTTTTCCAGTTTTACTTGGATTCTTTTGTGTGTGATTTTGTGTCTTAAGTTGTATGCAATTTTATCACCTAATTAGGTTGTTATATCCACCACAGTCAAGATACTGAACCACAACGATCTCTCCTATTGCTCTGTTAGGACCCAGTCACCTCTCCCCACCCTGTTTCTGATCCCTGGCAATTCAACTGCTAATCCATCGTCCTTTCAAAGATGTTATGTAAATGGAATCATACAGTGTGTAACATTTTGGGATTGACTTTTTTTGTTTTTGTTTTTTTGTTTTTGCGGTACGCGGGCCTCTCACTGTTGTGGCCTCTCCTGTTGCGGAGCACAGGCTCCGGACGCGCAGGCTCAGGGGCTATGGCTCATGGGCCCAGCCGCTCTGCAGCATGTGGGATCTTCCCATACTGGGGCATGAACCCATGTCCCCTGCATCGGCAAGCGGACTCTCAACCACTGCGCCACCAGGGAAGCCCATGGGATTGGCTTGTTTTTACTCAGCATAATTCCCTGACAATTCATCCAAGTCATTGCTGGTATTAGTATTTTGTTATTTTTTATTGCTCAGTACTACACCACTGTGTGTGTGTGCGTCTGCATGCGTGTGTGTGTGTATATATATATATATATATATACACACACACACGCACGCAGACGCACACACACATACACACTACAGTTTGTTTACCATTCACCTGCTGAGGGACATCTGTGATGATTTCAGGTTTGGGCTATTATAAATAAAACTGCTATGAGTATTCATTTGTAGGTTTTTGTGTGAACATAAATTATTATTCCTCTGGAATAAATGCTCAAAAGTGCAAGTGCTGAGTTATGTGGTTATTCGGGTTTAGTTTTATAAGAAATTGCCAAACTATTTTCTAAACGGCTGTAGCATTTTACATTTCTTCAACAATGTGTAGTTGATCTAGTTTCTCCACATCCTTTCCACCATTTAGTGTTGTCACCATTTTAAATTTTAGCCGATAGGTGTATAGTGCATAACCCTGATAGTCAGTGATGTTGAACATCTTTTTATGCGCTTTTTTGCCATCTGTATATCCTTTTTGTTGAAGTAGATGTTCATGTCTTTTGCTTATTTTCTAAGTAGATTGTTTTTTCCCTGTTGAGTTTTGAGAGTTTTTTACATGTTCTAAATACTTGTCCTTTGTTATGTATGTGGATTGCAAATATTTTCTCCAAGTCTCTAGCTTGTATTTTCACCCTCTTCACATAGACTTTCACAGAGCAAAAGTTTTTTTTTTTTAATTTTGATGAGATCTAATTTATAAATTTTTCCTTTTATGGCTTATGCATTTGTTTAAGAACTCTGTGCCTAAAGATTTTCTCTTATTTTTCCTAAAAGTTCTTTTCCCAAACTTATTGAAATATGATTGACATGTGACATTGTGTAAAGTTAAGGTGTATCATGTGATGATTTGAGATGCATATATATATATATATATAGAAAAAAGATTACCACTAAAAGTTAACATATGCATCATCTCACATGCTTATCTTTTGTGTGTGTGTGTGTGTGTGTGTGTGTGTGTAGAAGTTTTAAGATTTATTCTCTTATCAACTTTCAACTATACAGTACAGTATTGTTAACTATAGTCACCATGATGTATATTAGATAGTCAGAACTTATTCATCTTACAACTGTAGCATCTTATAACTTCTACCCTGTGACCACCTTCACCCATTTTCCCCATTCACCCACCCCTGGCAATGACCAATCTATCTCTATGAGTTCAGTTTTTTTTTTTTTTAGATTTCACATGTAAGAGAGATCGTGCAGTATTTGTCTTCCTTTGTCTTATTTCATTTCATTTAGCATAGTGCCCTCAAATTTCATCCATGTTGTCACAAATGGCAGGATTTCCTCTTTATGGCTGAATAATATTCCTCTGTGTATATATGTGTGTGTGTGTATGTGTCTTTATTCATCTCTCAACGGACCTATAGGTTGTTTCCATGTCTTGGCTATTGTAAAAAAATACCCCAGTGAACATGGGGGTGCAGGTATCTCTTCAACATAGTGATTTCTTTTCTTTGGATATACACCCAGAAATGGGTTTACTGGATCATAAGGTAGTACTATTTTTAACTTTCTGAGGAACTTCCACAGTGGCTGCACCAATTTGCATTCCACCAAAAGTTAACAAGAGTTCCTTTTTTTCCATATCCTCACCATATCTCTTTTCTTTTTTATAATAGCCATTCTAAAGGTGTGATACCTCACTGTAGTAAGTTTTTTTGGTTATTTTATATTTTCACTCATGATCCATTCTGAGTTAGTGTTTGTATGAAATTTGCATCAAGATTTTTTTCCTTTGCCTAAGATTGTTCAGTTGCATCGACACCATTTGTTAAAGGTTATTCTTTCTTCATTGATTTACTTTTGCACTAGTATAAATAATCAGTTGAGCATATTTATATTCAGGTCTATTTCTAGGTCTTCTATCCTGGTCCATTGACCTGTTTATCTATCCCTTCACCAATATCACACTGTCTTGATTACTGTAGCTTTATAGACAGCTTTAATATTGAGTAAACTGATTCATTTTCCTTTATTTTTTGTCAAGATTGATTTAGCTATTCCAAGGCATGTTCCTTTTCATATCATTTTTAGAATGAGCTTGTCTATATCTACAAAAACCTTGCTTGGATTTTGATAGGAATGTTTTACTATGCTGTCTTCCATTTTACAAATAGAGTGTGTCTCTCTATTTGTTTTCTTTTATCAGCATTCGGTAATGTTCTGTTTGAGGAAGCTTCTTTAGCCAATCTTTAAGAGTAAGTCAGCTAGTAATAACTTCTTGTAGTTTTCTATCATCTGAGAATGTTCTCAATTCCTCTTCTTTCCTGAAAGGTAGCTTTATCGTTATAAAATTTCTGGCTGGTAGTTTTTTCTTTTAGCAATTGAAAAATATTGTGTTACCTCCTTTTTTACTCTGTGGTTTCAAATGAGAAATCCACTAGTGTTTGAACTGGAACTCCCCTGTAAGTAATGTGTTATTTTTGAGGTTTTGTTTTGTTTTGTTGTTGTTTTGTAGGTTTTGTCTTTCATGAAATTTGGAGAATTTTCAGCCATTATTTCTTTAAATATTATTCAGTCTCACTATCCTCTTCGCTTTCTGGGGTTCTGATGATATAAATGTTGGATCTTTTGTTTTTGTCCCACAGTCCCTAAGGCTCTGTTCTTTTTTTCTCCCTTCCCTCAGTTTATTTTCCCTCTGTTGTTCAAGTTGGATAAATTCTATTTTTCTGTCCTCAAGTTCCTTAATTCTATCCTCACTTATTGCCACTTTACTATTGAGCCCATCCAGGGAGATTTTTATCTCTGTTATTGTGTTTTAAGTTCTATACTTTCTATTTGATTCTTTTGCATAACTTGTTGCTGATATTTTCATTTATATCAAGAGAATTTGTAATTGATTCTGTAAGCATTTTTATGACTCTACTTTAAAATTCTCATCAGATAATTTGAACAACTGACTCATCTCAGTGTTGACATCAGTTGGTTACTGTTTCTCATTCAAGTTGTGATTTTCTTGGCTCTTGTTATGAGAATGATTTCCAGTTGTATTCTGGACATTTTGTGTATTATGTTAGTAATCTCTGGCTCTTCTTTCAGTCTTTCATTTTAGCTGGAAGTTACCCTTTTTAGATCTTGCACGTGTGTTGTGACCTACTTTTGTCCACTGCAGTTCCAATGGCAGTTTTTCAGAGTCTTTACAGTGTTGCTATTGTCTGCTCGGTTTGTCTTGTGCCATTGGAGTTCTCACTGTTTCATGCCACTGCTGCCTGAGGAAGTAAAAGGGGTTTCCCCAGGTTGGACCTCCAGGTATCTCTCAGTGGAAGGGAATGTGTGGTGGGATCCCCTTACCAGAGCCTCCCCCATTTCCCTGATATCTCTTGGGTAGTGAGGAGATCCTCAGGCTACCTGGGACAAAGATGTTTCCTAGACCATGTCACTTACTGTAACTGCGTTCCTTTTTCCTCTTCTGTCTGTTTGTTTCCAGTAAGACTTTGATTCAATACTTTGTAAGCTTTTACTACAGACGTCTTCATGTATTGAATATCCCTAATTAATAAACATTAGATAATTCCTTGTTTAATCAAATACACAGTGTGCTTGGTTTTCCACACTTCTATGTGTGTGTGTGTGTGTGTGTGTGTGTGTGTGTATGTGTGTTTGTGTGTGGGGGGGAGTTTTAGGTGGAAAGAGATGAAGAAAAAGTCAAAATAGCAATAGCAGAAAGATGTTTTTGTAAACAAAGTTTTTTCATGTGGGGTCCCACTGGCTCAGATTAAGAATGCCTTTTTTAAAAAATAGGCATCCATTAATTTTAAACACAACATATTTTCACAGCTGACCTATCATCGTATCAAGATCTTGAACAACATAGAATAGACTCAATTTGAAATAGATAAGTATTTAAATAAGCGATCTAGCTTAGTAACTCTACTTGCATAATTTTTATGGTTTGCAAGTATTTTCCAACACATAATCAGATGTAGGCATATAAAAATATGTGAAAAACAAGGAAGGTGTCAATATATTTATTTTTACAGCTTAAAAATATTCAGAGAGGTTAGATAGCCTATCCAATATTTCTAAGCTAGTAAATGAAATGGTGGGGATATGTATTTAGGTCTCATTTTATGCATGTGGGAAGTGATGGGATCGCATTTCCTAAAGATTGTTTTGGGTGAAAATAGATGATATATGCCCATTTTGAACAGAGACAGAAGCACATGACAAAGACTTCCATAGGTTCTTTCCAATTTCTCTTAGTTTATGTATTTAACTTTGCTAACAATTAACTAAAAAGCTGAGTGCTTGCTTGAGTTTATTTTTCAAATCTAAATTTAACAATAACGCAGGGGCAATCTTAGGAAAAACATTAAATTGATGGCACTTATTTTTATTTGCTTATTTTTATTTTCTGATAAAATAAATAGTTTTCTTAATAGGCAAACAACTTTTTGAGGGTCAGCATAATCGCATCCAGGATTTAAATGCTGTTTCTGAGCTGGAAGCTAACTCTGCTGTGTGTCCTGCATAAGATGCCTGGTTCAGTGAGCAAAATGTGCATCGTGTCACTTTGAAGATAAAGTCATGTCTCCTAGGATGCATTGTCAACAAGCCTGATGAGATAGATACAGTGTTGGTGCTCTGATTCTCTCTTTAGTTGTGCTTTGACTTTCGAGTCCTTTCGGTTATTCTTTATAGTCTGAAGAAATCACAGCTTCTGGCTCTTCTGTACTGTTTGACTAGTTATAGAAGCCTGTCAGTTTTCCAATACTGAAAGAATCAACAAAATAAGTGAAATGACCTCGGGCATTATTTCGGATACCCATTGTAATCATCGCTAGGTTTAAACTTGAGGGTTATAGACAGAATTGCACATTTAAACGTGAGAATTTCTGTTTTGGCTGACAGGCAAAATTGGAATTTGTTAGACTCTCCTTTGCTTAATTTTGGACCTAGGGAACGAGTATTACTCATTGATTTAAAGAGTAATCTCTTTAATAGAGTAAGACCCCATGGCAAAATCCACAGGGATGTGCTGTGTATCTAGTCCATGTGAGTCATGCTATGGGTTATAACATAGTTTTCTTAAAACACAGTGGCATATTGTCTGTTTCTTTCATTGTAGAAATAAAGGTCTTCTCTGACTGTTTATCTTTTTTTTTTTCTGTCAATGCCAGTGTTTTAGTCAGGTTTTTCTATGCTTCAGAAAGTCATTAAGCTAGTATCACTTAATTTTAAATAGTGGTTGCTTTTCTTTTCTTTTTTTTAAGGATGAATACATTGTAGAGGTTTTGGAAGTTGAGAAGTTTCTTAGATCAAATTGCCTTTCCTTAAAATTAATTGGTGCTGTGAATAAGAAATGATTTGGGTGTTTTGTTTGCTTTTCATTTCAAAATACTTTCTTGTTTTTCTTCCTTAATGTTCAAGTTGTACAGAGTAAACCCTGTATTGGTAATGACTTACTAAAGATAGACCCTCTTCCACTCTTCTTATTAGTTGTAATTGCTGATGTAGATTATTGTGGGGCTGAAAGATTTGTAACACAGCAGGTTATTCATTAGCAATTCTGGGATGAAAACTCAACAGAAAATCATTTGAATCTAATGATTGTTTTAAGTTATAACTGACTCCATAATGCATGTATCATTTTAAATTCCTAGATACTCTATGTATTTCTGTTCCTGAATTAAAAGCATTCCCAAATAACCCATTCTACATATTATTATTATACAACTCCTATGAATACCATTGTCTAAGTACAACAGACAACACAAAATTACATCCTTTCAGAAGATGTACACTGTAAATATATATGTAGGCTTTTTCAATTCTAGTAATTTCCTAGGATATCCTCTGCAATGTCACCTTCTACAAACAATTTAATTTTTCAAAGGACATATATTGATATGCATGATCATATTTGTAAAGACTCAGCATATTGTTTACGAGTCAGAAAATGTTACTCTCTCAAATATGTTAATTTAGTATCTTTCAAAATACGAAGTTTAACCCCATTGATACCATGTCTTAAAATGCTTATGTAGGGACTTCTCTGGTGGCACTGTGGTAAGACTCCATGCTCCCAATGCAGGGGGCCCAGGTTCGATCCCTGGTTGGGAAACTAGATCCCACATGCGTGCCTCAAGTAAGAGTTCACATTGCCACAACTAAGGAGCTGACGAGCCGCAACTAAGGAGCCCGCCAGCTGCACCTAAGACCCAGCATAACCAAATTAATTAATTAATTAATTAATTTAAAAATGTTTATGTATCTGACAGTTGTTTTTTGTCAGTATAACCAATTAATTCATGAAACAATAGGAGATTAATAACCACATTTTTGATAAACACAATGGTTGTTTCATTTAAAACAATATATATATACACATATATGTATATATATATTTGATTTGGGAAAAATAAAAAGTCATGGAAGTGGCAAACACATTGTGTGAAAGCCACAACTGTCTGGATTGCCTTTTGATTAAGCCACTGACTCAAATTTGATGAAAGCAATAATGTCTGTCCATTGTTTTAATTAGGGTTTCTAAGTGTGTTCTTTCCAGAGGCAATAAGCTTGTTTCTTAAATGTAGATACAATTTAGAATGTATACCTCAAACACTACTAGAAATTTAAGAAAACCATAAAACTGGTGGCTAAAAGGCCACAGAGATCAACAGAAAAGTTCTCACACTTTAGTGATTTTTCTTTAATTTTCTTTACATTTCCTCTCCTGTTATTTTTGTAGTTCCTTTCTCTGGCAACATACTTTGAGTCTCTGAGTATCCATTTCCTCAACTTTAAAATGGAGGTATTAATAGAACCTACCTCATAGGGTGGATGAGAGGATGAAATAAGTTAATGTATGTAAAAGTGCTCTCAGCATACTAAGTACTAATCCTGGCCCTGGAAGGGCTTAACAAAATTGCTTCCTTATACAATTTGCAAGACCCTGCTCCCAATTCTAGAACTTGTTCAGTATTCTAAAACTCAGCTACTATGAGTCACTCTTGGTAGAGCTTATACATTATAAACTGGATTTTCTAAGTTGAATGTTCCTTGAATCTGAGCATTGTTATTGTATTCCCAACCTCATCTGCTGGGATAAGTTTCTCTTAGATCTGAAGCTAATGGTTGCTGTACCTCCTTTGTGAATAATGTTTCTTTAAATTCTACCGTACCTGATGTGGTGCAGTTTAGTCCTCCAGTAATAGCCCTATGGGAACAGGGCTCCCAAGATGAGCAGGGTTTGGGCACCAGATTGTAAGCTCCTCGTATCTCCCTCATACCTCCCAGAGATGCTAAGCATGATCTGAGCATCTCCTTGTTAAAGATGTTTCTGAATTGGCTGGAAGCCTGAGCTAGATGACCTCTAGGAGGGCTTCCTACCAGTCTGTGACCAATCTGCAGCAGGGTCAAGGAACGCAGGGATTTACAAGGCTGTGTTTAGCAGTCCACCAATAGAATGTTTCAAAGTGATTTCTGCTTGACTGACCACCATTTCCAAAATTACCACTCAGTTAAGATTTCCCCAAATGAGGCAAAGCTGTTTGTGTACGCTTCAAGTCATCCATGTCTAACTTTGCATAACTGACGTTCTGAGCTTTGTGAAGAGTTTATAAATATTCAAAGATTTATTTTTGGCAGTCCTATAGGCATGAAGAGTTGCTAAATGTGTTGTTCATTTAAAAGATAGTGATGCTTCACTTACTTTCTCGCAATAGGTACGTTCTTTCCACCTTTAATTTATATATAGCTTTATCTTATAGCCTCTAGTGCTGCAAAAATAGTAGTCAGCATTCCTGAAAGGGAGGACTACACTTCAAAGAAAAAAACCAAAACATAGCTAATTACTGTGATTTTTGATTTGAATAAATAGATTAATAAATTTAATCTACTCCAATATGCCCTGTGACCGTACAACTTGGAATCATTGAGAACAGTGAAATAGTTGGCATTTTTAATCACTCATCACAATGCCTGGCATTTTAAAATATTGAAACCACAGGAGGAAATACTTAAGGTACGTGTCAATCTGTAAGTGCTTTGGCTTTTGTGAATTCTGCACAGTACAGACTGATCTGTGTTCTTTAGAAAGTGTCCATCTTTCACATTGAAATGCTTTAAAAGTTTGGAAGTATCCACAAATTGTAACAATTTTGTACATTTTCACAATACTAGAGCTTAATTTGATGTTTTAATCATTTTAATTAAAAAAATCTATTTCAACCTAAAGTGATGCATCTGACATATGATAATAATTCATCTGTAGTAGTTATGGAATTATGCTTAGAATAGTCTGTTTCCTTTATAATTTTTCTCACGCATGGGTAAATAGTCAGTAAATTATTCCGTTTTCCTTCCAAGCATTCTTTTCATTGACAAACGCCTACAGGCTAGTAAATGGTGAATTTGACATCACTATTTTGGTATGATTCTGTGATGACTTCTGTTATACCTAATTGTAAGTGATTAAAATTTGTAAAGAGAGAATTTTAACTTTAAGAAAATTTTATCAGTTGTCTAAAAAGGCAAACCAGAGCCACCTACAATATTTTGATTCACTGTAAATCCTGGTTCCTTTAATTTCATCTGAATCCCTTAATTCTGTGATATCTTAAAATGTCAGATATATAAAATGACGGATAATTCTTTACCATCAACTGTACATTCTAACAATCTAGTTTACTTTTTTTATGTTAGAGTATATTATTTATTTGTTTTATACAATAGTTTTTACTTTTGGAATCAAACCCACTGTTTTATTTTCAAATCTATGTTAGTCTTTAGGCATGTGGGAATATTCCATAATAAAAGTGACCTAGTAAAGCTGTGTTTCATGAAATAAAATCAATTAATTACATGATAATATTCTAATACTTTTTTAAAAAGCTGTTTAAACTTGGTTCACTTGCCTTGTACAATCAACTAAGCAAAGGGTTTTCCTTTTTTCCAAGGAATCTTTCTGAGCCACACTTTTAAACACAGAAATATTTAATAGTAATTTCTCAGTAACAGAGCAAAATATTTAGAACTCAATAGGAAGAAAAGGGAAGTGGTTCTTATCTGAATTCAAAATTTAATAGGAAAAATGACTCCATTTAATCCATGTCCTTGAATCTTCCTCAAAACTAATCCTACTGTCAATTTATTTTTCATTCAGCTCACCCTCTTAAATATTTAAGCCTTTGTCACTCAAAAATTCAAAGGAAGATGTATGCCAAGAGTTCTTTCTCTAAGTTTTTTTTTACATTCTTAATTATAACGAAACTGTAAGGTGGGAGAGGAACTGATTTTGGAGATTAATTTGAATAATAAGAAAATTGGGCAAGGTCCTAATTATCATTTTCTCTCAGTTATTTTGTTCTTGATAAATATATTTAAATTATGTTGTTACAAAATATATCTGAAAACTAAATAAATTCTATTCTTGTTTAAGGATTTACATAGGAAGCAGAGTGTATGAGGTTGAGGACAAAAACCTGAGAATCTAACAACCTGTTCCATCATTACCAGATAATCTTGACTGTTTGCATGTCTCTGGCATGATTGTAAAGATTGAGCTGAACACATTCCCAGGATCTCCAGCCTTTAAGTCTCAGGAGCATTGTGTACACCCTAGAAAAATGTGACGGTTTTTCTCTTTTTAATTTCATTATATGGCTTCCCATATTTATGCACTGGTTTTGTTTCATTTGAGCTACTAGGAGTGCGAATCCTCAAAATGCCTACTATACAGTCTTAATTTCAAATTCTAGATCTTAGCATCAGTTTCTATAGCCTAAACATGAGAGAAGGAAACAAAATTGATTGCATGCCTGTTGTGTGCCAGGAGCTGTGCTAGACTATGCATCTTTCGTCTTAACCCTTAAACAACAGACCTGTGAGGTAGGTGAGTAGTCTCATTTCACAGATGAGAAAGCAGACTCTGAGTGTAAGTACCTAGTCCAAGGTCACAGAGCAGTTAAACAATACAGTTGGGATTAAAAACTCAGTATTATTGACTTTAAAGCATATTCATAAATTTTTATGAATATCGATAAATGGAATGGATCAACAAATTATTAATATACTGCTACATTTTATAAGTTCATAAAATTTAAGGATAGCATGTTTTATGTACAAATAAAATATTACACGGGAATGGTGAATGAAAAGTAATGGTAAAAATTATTTTACTTAAATGTGAGAGTTGTCTTTTTTTTAAGCTAAAGAATTTAAGACTTCCTGAATATTTATCAAAATTAATGAAGTGGAGCAGAGTTGTTACTCTCTCATGTTGACTTAAATTGGTTGACTTCCTCTGCATTGCACATTTTGTCTAAAAGAGAAAAGAGCACAAAGATTAATGCACATATGTTTTATGTTGTTAAAGTTTCAAAAGTGATAAAACTGTTTTCACAATGGATTAGAAATATTTTCCTTCTTCTGGAAAAAAGTCATGAACTACATAAATATAAAAATCAAAAGTGGCTGTAAATGATGAATGCTACACTTTCTCTGAAAAGTTATTTTTTTCTGATGGGAGAAAAAAATCAGAAAACTGATCTTTTTGCTTTGTATAAATTTAAATGAAAATAGTTTCTGGACTTCCTTTCAAATTAATATTCAGCACACAAATTACTGAGCACTTACTATTGTATCTAAGGCAATATGCTAGTTGCTGGAGATACTAAAATTTATAAGACATAGCTTTGACCATCAAGGACATTACAAAGACTAGTTGTATTTTTTGGTCTAGCATGTTGGGTAGTTATAAATACAACCTGAAGTTATCTAATAGCATCAAACAGTTCGGCTAGTAAATACAAGAGTTGAGGCAATGTCAGAGCATACGTACTAATTAAATGGTCTCCCCTTATTACCATACTCTAATTACATTAAATGGTATCAGAAGTATAGTTAATTTTCACTTCAAAAGCCATTGTATTCTTTTATTTGTATAATTAAACTACAAGAGCTGTAATACATTCAGACAGAGCTTGTACAGGATTACTTAAATGATAGCATTTTGCTTTGGGACAAACAAATAAAACATCTCCAGAAAATGCAAGCAATGTGTTAATTAGGCAATGTTCACAAATTGTGAAAATGCTCATTTATATCATTACTAAGATTGTATTTCATTTGCCTATTTATTTTTTATCAAGTATACCATCTTAATATTCTTGGCCTTACATTTTTATAGTAGAGTAAAAGATTGTGCCAACTAGCACACTTTTAAATCAGATTTTACAGTTCAAATTTTCCCTGATAATCTAAGGCTAATTTATTGTCATCAGGGAATGATGTATATAGTGATGCTGATTGGTATTGAAACTCCTAAATAATATGGCACTAAGTATATGTCCACACATACAAAGATATACATGAAATATTCCCAAATAAAAACTGTACTCATATTTTATCCATGATTTTAGTTTTCATGTTTCTCAGACTTTTCAGTTGAAGTCTACTGAAGGGATAAATAGGGTGTAAGTCTAAGGAATCCTTTCAGTATTAGGTGTGTTAAAATTAATGGGAAAGTCAGGTCTTTCAAGGGAAGTTCGGTCAGTTGGAAATGCAGGAATGGGGTTCAAGGAAGAGATATAAAGTAGAAGAGACCAGAAAGGAAGACCAGAGCTCTGAGGGATGAGATAATCCATGCGCTGTGTAGGCCTTGTTGAAAAGCTAAGAGGAGAAGTTAATTACTCAGTGTCAATTAAGCTGTGGAGACTAAGTCCTTAAGGTAAGGGATGAGGATGATCCCCAGTGTAGCAGAAGTGAAGAACAAAGATAACATGGAAAGAGTCACTGGGTTATGGAAAAAGAGGGGTCGAGGCTAGGGTAATTAAGGCAGGATTGAGTAGGGGGAAATGAAAACTTTTAGTGCTTATTACATATCAAATAATTTGATAAATTATAAATAATTAAATACGATAGTAGATTTGACAGCAAGGTCAGATGAAGTTTTGTTTGTTTTAGTGTGCTTTTTTTTTTTCTATAAGATGTTTATATGATAGAAGGACACTCACTTATTATGTCAAAGAGCATATATTTATGGAACAGATTCTTTGTAAAATAAAACATTATTTAAGCTACGTTAGGGCTAAAAGAAAATAATAAAGAATAAGAAGCTTTCAACTTAACATAGGAAAAATGAAGATTATTGGGGTCAAGAATTGATGGGATCATGGCCACAGATAAAGAAATGAGACTACTTACAGGGAATCTGAGAACCAATGACTCAGGAAGTTAAAGAGTTCTAGTCTCTAGGCTCACATAAGATCTTTTATAACAGTGTATTTGTGTTACTTTCATAGTTGTGGATACAGTGAGAAATAACTATATAGGAAATATCCCTTGCCCTCAAGGAAGTGTTGGAAAACTCACTCACACACAGTGTTCTCAAGCCAGTGTGTATTTGTGTGAACCAATAGCTCTACAAAAGCAGAAGGAGAGATCATGTCTGCTTAGGGAGACCAGGTAGGGTATGAGGAAAGGTTTGACATGGGCTTGGCCTTAGGAATGGGAAGTACTCCAACAGTAGTAAACTAGGGGAGGAGCAAAAGCCCAGGAGTGTATAGTGCTTAGCAAACCATAAGTTGAATAGAAAACTAGAAGCATAGATTTTGCTTAGAGGATTTCAGAGGGTCTTGAGTACCTAGAAAAGGGTTGATGCTTTATAGGGCAGGCAGTACTGAGCAGGGGAAAGCAGAATCAAAGAGCTGCTTAGGAAGATTTCTCTCACCACAGGTCTTAATAGAGAAGGGGAAAAAAAAGAACTCGTGGTAAAGTGTTATCATCTGAAATTGTATACTCTCAAAATACACCTCAGATTGTGTACTCTGAAAATGAAACCTCAAAAGTACGCTGATTTTTCTGAGAGGTGAAATGTTCATAAGAAATTATGAGTATTTACAAGGACAATTGAGGAGAAGTAAAACTACTTGTATTAATAAGTGACTTCCTAATGAGAATAGAAATATAAGTAGGAAGTGCTTTGTGGGAAAGACCATAGGAAATGAAAATAAAATGATGGTTCTTACTTGCTAATTAGGACAGAATGGCACCTTCAGAAAAATCACAGTGGTTAGTATTACTGTTCTCTCCGGGAGGATGGACTCTTTTGTTCATCTCGTCCAACTGAGGAATTGTGTATTCTTCCTTTGAATTTGACTAATTAAATGTAAGAATAATTTTAAAAAGAGAAAAATGTAGAAATGGTTTACCAGGAGCACACTAATAATGAAAATCATTGCCAAGTTATTTAGTAATATTCTTATATTTTTCAACACCTCTTCACGTTTGGCAATTTCCTGTGCAACCTTGGAAGTAATGGGTAAGAATAATCTCCTTGGCTGGGAAGTAACTGATCCAAATTGAATGAAAATCTTGAACTCTGGCATATTTAAGATGCTCATTATGACCGCATATAAAAAAGCTGTTACTGGCATGTGAAATCTTCAGAACCAAGTAGTGATTGAACCTCAAAGGTTTATTTTTAAAGAAGACTCCTTATTTTTCATAATTCTTAGGTTTTTTAGAATATATCCAGGAATGAAGCATTATGGAAATTTATCAATTCTTAAACTTAGCAAATTCAGTTAGTAGCTTTTTTTTTTTTTTTTTTTTTTGCGGTACGCGCGCCTCTCACTGCTGTGGCCTCTCCCGTTGCAGAGCACAGGCTCCGGACGCGCAGGCTCAGCAGCCATGGCTCACGGGCCCAGCCGCTCTGCGGCATGTGGGATCCTCCCGGACCGGGGCACGAACCCGTGTTCCCTGCATCGGCAGGCGGACTCTCAACCACTGCGCCACCAGGGAAGCCCAGTAGCATTTTTTTATGCCTCAAGAGAATATCAAAATCCAGGCTCCAAGATTTGGACTCTTTTCTTCTAATGTGGATACATGTATGAATTTTCTAGGACTGCTGTAACAAGGTACCACAAAGTACCACAAACTTAGTGGTTTAAGAACAACATAAATTTATTGTCTCACAGTTCTAGAGGCTGAAAGTCTAAGATCAACGTGTTGGTAGAGTTGGTTCCTTCTGAGGGCTGTGAGTGAAAATCTCCACCATGCCTCTTATTTACTTTCTGATGATTTGATGGCAATCTTTGGCATTATTAGCTTATAGTAGCATCACCTTGATCTCTATCTTCATCTTCACATGGCATTTTCCCTGTGTATGTGTCATTGGTGTCTACATTTCCTCTTTTAATAAGGATACCAGTCATATTGGATTAGGGCACATCCTACTCAGTATAACCTAATCTTAACTAATTACATGCGTAATGACCCTATTTCCAAATAAGATCACTTTCTGAGGTACTGGAATTTAAGACTTCTACATGTGGATTCACCTTGTAACATAATTCAGTCCATAACAATATGTAAGTAAAAAATGGATGTGGACATTGTTGAGAGTCATCCTGTAGATCATCTACTCATTTGAGATCTTCTATCTCATATAGTGAAACAGAGAAATTAAAGATTCAGAGGCAACTTTTATCAGAAGAGGGATGTTTTCTGTATGTACCCAAGGTCTCCCATTGGGAATCATCTCCTCGCTGGCTGCCCTAACATCAACCCTTACCTCAGCCTCAGTTCTCTAGCATACTCTTTCCCTGAGTCACCTGGGAAAAATATCACTTTTATATTACCCTCTCCTCAATAAATTTTGGTGGCTCCCTGCTAACTGCATAGTAAAGTCCAAGCTCTCAAATATTCCCTTTAGAGTCTTCCACCCACCAAAGCATACCTGTCATCTTACTCCTCTCAGTTTTCACACGTACAAATCCAGTGTTCCAGCCAAACTCAACTTCTCATCATTTTCCGAGCAAACTAAAACATTTTAAAATTTCTGCACCTTTGTTTATTATGACTATTTTTGAAAGCTCTTTCTTTTACTCATCCTGTAAGCCTGGCTGAAGTTGCACATCCTTCACGACACAGTCACTATGCACATGAGGTGTCTGCCTCTCATTCCTGTAGCACGCATGATCTGTGAGTCATTTTGAACTAATTTTTGTTTGTATTGTTTTTTTTCCTTTACATATTTATGTCTTATATGTCTTACCTCCCCACCTGGCTTGTAAACATCTTGGGAGCAACTATATTCTATTTTGTTATTCATAGAGTAATATAGGTTATCAAACATTATTGACACAGTTAGGACTGATTTATTGTGCATTTTCTTACCAGTGAGGTACACAGTGGCTGTTTTATTGTTTCCCTTGATTTGTTGTGCACCTACAGTTAGTTGCAAAAATCCTAGTTCACAGAGTTCCACATTATCTCATGTAGAGTTGGGAGTCAAGGGGTTTGGGTCCATCCTGTTGAACTAGTTCATTTAGTCCTCATAGCTTTAGTTACCTTATCTATAAAACAAGGAAATAATGCCAATTTAGTTCTAAAGTTACTGTCAGATCTAAAATTCTATAATTTAATAGTTTATATATTATATCATTCACATTGAAATCTCTATATAAAGCTAATTGGACACTGGAAGCTTTTATACAGATACATAGATTGATGAGCCTTGTATTGCTGATTTAGTTCTTTTTTTCTGTCAATGCTGACTGACAGTTTAGTGATCCTCAATTATTTGTTTGATTTTATAATTCTGGCTATATTGAAAATAGTCTTGAAGTGGCCTATTGAAAGTAAAAAACAATTAAAAGGTAATTTGGAGGTAATTTCTGTGATGATATGTAAGGAATTACTAACAGTCATTAGCCACAGAGAGCAGGGTTGGGGAAATGAGGGGAAGTGGACTTTTTCACTTTAATCAGATTTTAACAGTACACATTAACTTCACAATTAAAAAGAAGAATAATTAGGCAGTTTGAAGGCCAGTGCTATTTTTTAGGGATGGAATATCAGGCTGGCAAAAATCAGGAATAAGAAAGTAAAAATGCCTCCTCCCTCCTTCTTAAGAGTTCTTAGAAGCAAGATGTCTGTGGAGTACAACAATAGATTTGTTAGTGTCCTATCATATCATAATATTCAAAGTGTTTCTTCATGATCCTTAGTAAAGAGACTAGTGTTTTGAAATTGAAGGGAAAGTAAAACAAGAAACCCAAGATTAGCAAAACAGTACGTGATACTTGGTACCTGAGTTGACTTAATTACCACAAGTAGATGAGCACTGAATATGACTCTAGATTCCCTGGAAACTTAGACCAAAAAGAACTATCTTGGGCTCTATCCTTTTAAATGTGTGATAGAAAAAAAGCACGTAGGTAAATCTATGGAAGAAAACTGTCCTTGTATTGACTGAGAGAGAAAATCTATTTTCTTTTATAAGGGATATTAGGGCACAGAATAAATCACATCTTTATCTACAATTTTGTAATAGATATACTTCGTTTCAATGGACATTTCTTTTATGGAGGCTCTAGTAGTGCTGAGAGCATAATACTGCATCTTAACACAGGAGGGGTTTTCTTGCATAGAACAGAAAACAAGGCCCAGGACCTTTGCTTTCTGCTGATGTAACTTTTGAAGTTGGAAGAATTAAAATTTCTGGCTCATTAATGTATCAATCAGATTGCCTTGCAACTTCCTTAAATATGTCATTATGAGATGAGTAAGCCATGTGAGATTAGGAGAGGGAAGAACCTCTTAGTTAGGTATGCCCTCTGTGTGGAGTTCCCACTGGGAATCAGTCTCTATTGCAGTAGGAATGTATCAGAAAGGCAGAGGACATATCCAGAAAGGGTGGCTTCACTAATTAGGTAATAGAAGCAAGAGGGCCTGGACCTGAGGAGCAGAACTATGGTCCCCAGCACCAGGATAGCAAGTGTTTGGATGTAAGAAGTTATCGAGTTCTCTTTTCTGCAGCAGGATAATTCAGGGTTCCCAGCACCTTGCCTGTATATTGGGGAAGAAGTTAAGGCAGCCCTTGGAAGTTCACATCAGTTCTAGCTGTTGAAAATTCAACTGAACAGTGTAATCCATTAGAACTATAACCTGCTAGAAATTCAGTTTTGGGCCTTAACCAGTCCAGGTTTAATCGTACCATCATATAAGGGAGTTCCCCATCCTGGTCCTCATGAACTAGCCTCTTCTGGCCACCACAGTATCCTTAGCCAGGAGTGATGATTTTAATGACTCATCGCCTTTCCAAGGTAGGGGTATTTCCATAAACAGGAATATGCTCACTTCCTTTTCTTTTTGTTGATGATGGGCTGCTTATACCAGCTTCTGAAGGCCAATGTAGGAATTAAATACTTCTTCACTTGTATTCTTCCATTATCTTGTCCAACAAATACTCAGTTCAAGAGATCTCACATCTTGCTTAAAAGTTACAGGCTTTTTTTTTTTTTAACATTCATGTTTCATTATTTCTACCAAAGTCAATGTACAGAATGAAGGAAACTGACATTTATTAATGTCTCGTCTCTTGCTCTATATTATTTTAGGCATTTCTTGGCTCAGTGCTTACAATGTAAGTGCTGTGTACCCAAATTTACTTTCATGTAACCCTAGACTTAAGGATCTTTCCACTAGAGTCCTGTGTTGTCAGATGCAGGCAAATTGTCAAGTTCACTGGATATGTCTGGTAAATAGTATTTATAATAGATTTGAGTTAATACTGGTTCAGTAGGTTTTGATTTCCCAAGGATGACGCTATGCAAGAGCTCCCTTAATGTACAAAATACCTTAGGTAAATAGCCATCCCAGGGATTCAGGCTTGGATCAGAATTTAAGGTAAATGAATAAAGATACTGAGTTGTAATGCCTGGAAAGCAGTTCTGGACATTTACACACACACACACAAACACAAACACTTCTCTACCTCCCCCCATCATACACACACTTAATAGGAAATTAGGCACACAAAGCCTTGTCTAGGAAAATTTAATCCTTTCAATAGCTAAATAATAAAAAAGGAACTGGCAGACGATTGGTACACAAATATTACTAGGGAAAAAAAATTTCGCACCAAGCTGGCGGGTAATCCCCATGTCGGTGTTATGTGCTAGCTCGGAAGTGTTTTCTGCCGCTGTCATGGTTCGTTCGCTAAACTGCATCATCGCTGTGTCCCAGAACATGGGCATCGGCAAGAATGGGGACCTGCCCTGGCCCCCGCTCAGGAATGAATACAGGTATTTCCAAAGAATGACCACAACCTCTTCAGTAGAAGGTAAACAGAATTTGGTGATTATGGGTAGGAAAACCTGGTTCTCCTTTCCAGAGAAGAATCGACCTTTAAAGAACAGAATTAATATAGTTCTCAGTAGAGAACTCAAGGAACCTCCACAGGGAGTGCGTTTTCTTGCCAAAAGTCTGGATGATGCCTTAAAACTCACTGAGCAACCAGAATTAACAAAGTGGACATGGTTTGGATAGTGGGAGGCAGTTCTGTTTACAAGGAAGCCAGGAGCAAGCCAGGCCATCTTAGTCTATTTGTGACAAGGATCATGCAGGAATTTGAAGGTGACACAATTTTTCCAGAAATTGATTTGGAAAAATATAAATTCCTCCCAGAATATCCAGGGGTTCCTTCTGATGTCCAGGAGGAGAAAGGCATTAAGCACAAATTTGAAGTATATGAAAAGAGCAATTAATGTGAAAATGTTTTCTGATCTATTTCAAGCCTCCTTCTCCCCTCCCAAAAAAAATTATCTATTTTTTCTTGTAGAGACTTTTGTTGACTTTAGATCTGTGTATAATTATTTCTAAACAAAGTACTCTTATTCCACATCAATCTTAACTAGACTGTGTCAGATACCATTTGTGAAGCATTTCTTGCTGTAACTGCCTGAATGCTCATCAAGGGTCAAGAATAGGTTACCAGCACCTGCCTAGGATAGAATATCTACCAAGACAGCCCAAAGTGGGAGAGTCCCCTGGTAGCATGAGTTGAAACCAAAGCCTGTAGAGCTAGCTAGGAGCTAGGCAGTTGGATCCACAGGTCAGAAATGGATTATAAACAGAAGAGCTAGCATTCAGTTATTAAAGTTAGGTCAAAAGAGGGACTGTGAATTACCTTATATATCACACTTCTGGAAAAAATTTTGTTCACTTAGACTGGGAATGAATAAGTTGAAAACTCCAGGATATTCCACAGGGATAGTAAAGAGGCAGGTATGAGACTACCTTTTTGGTGGTTAAAGGAGGTGGTCTGAGACCTTAAAAAACTTTGTTTCTGATCTTCAGTGAGATCCCATGGGATGTTACGATGACAAAAAAAGAATTGGCTGCTCTTTACAAAAAAGAATAATCTAATATCAAGCATGATGGCTAAAATTAAAAATTCAAAGAGGTAATAAATTGAGAATGAATATGCTAGAAACCAAAATTAGTAAGTTAGAAACTAAACTTCACAAAATTAAAAAATGAAAATTAAAACATTTTACCCATCACATTAGCAAAGATTTAGATTAAGTATCCCCCCCAATAAGTATCCCCCCCAATATGCCTTATAAATTGGTACAACTTTTTAGAGTGTAAGTTAGCAATATCAATTAAAATTCAAAATATTCTGGGTTTGGACCCAGAACTTCCACTTCTAGAAATTAATCCTGAGCAAAGAAATGGACCCAAGAGTATTTGTTGCAACTTTTTTTTTTTTCAAACTTGAAAACAGCCCAAATGTTGATTAATAAGAAATAACTAACCAATATGTCTATAAAATGTAACATCTGCAGCAGTTAGAAAGAATGAAGTACTGACAGAAAAATGCCAAAAATTACTACGTAAAAGAAGCAAATTGTTTATAATACTCAAAATGTTTAATAAATGTTCATGTGTGGGAAAAAGCAAAAAAAAAAGACAAAAATATTACTAGGAAAAAATATAAAAGAGAGCAACAAATTTGTCAACAGATGAAGAGCACTTATTATAAAGTATAATAATGGAGAACATATATGAAAGTTGTGACCTGACATTTTATTACGCATTTAAAATTTTGATATGGTGGTTTCTAACACAGTGTTGAAGGAGAATAGCAAAGTTGAGGGCCTGATATTACCCAACTTCAAAATCTACTATAAAGCTATAGTAATCAAGACAGTGTGGGATTGGCAAAAAAAAAAAATAGACAAATAGATAAATGGAACAGAATAGAGAGCCCAGAAATAGACCTCCATAAATATTTTCAACTGACCTTTGACATAAAGCAAAGGCAGTACAATGTAGGAGAGATAGCTCTTCAACAGCTGGTGATAGAACAACTGGACATCTGTATGCAAAAAAATGAATCTGGGTGTAGAGCTTACAGTCTTCACAAGTATTAACTCAAAATGGATCAATGACCTAAATTTAAATACAAAACTATAAAACTCCTAGAAGATAAGACAGGAGAAAACCTAAATTACCTTGGGATGATGATGCCTTTTTATTTTTAATTTTTTTTAATTTTTTTTTTTTTTGCGGTATGCAGGCCTCTCATTGTTGTGGCCTCTCCCATTGCGGAGCACAGTCTCCGGATGCACAGGCTCAGCGGCCATGGCTCACGGGCCCAGCCACTCCGCGGCATGTGGGATCTTCCCGTACCGGGGCACGAACCCACGTCCCCTGCATCGGCAGGCAGACTCCCAACCACTGTGCCACCAGGGAAGCCCGATGCCTTTTTAGATACAACACCAAAGCACAATCTAGGAAAGAAATAATGGATAATTCAGACTTTATTAAAATTTAAAACTCCTCTATGAAATACAATATCAAGAGAATTAGAAGACAAGCCTCAGGCTGGGAGAAAATATATGAATAAGATACATCTGTAAAGGATTCTTACCCAAAATATACAGAGAACCCTCAAAACCCTCAAAACAGTAAGAAAATAAACAACCCGGTTTAATAATGGACCAAAGACCTTAACAGAATCTAACAGAAGTAGATATACAGATGGCAAATAAGCATATGAAAAGATGCTCCACATCATATGTCATCAGGAAATACAAATTAAAATAACAATGAGATATCACTACATACCCATTAGAATAGTCAAATTCTGGAACACTACCACCAAATGCTGGTGGGGATGTGGAAAAACAGCAACTCTCATCCACTGCTCTGGGAATGAAAAATGGTGTAGCCTCATTGGAAGACAGTTTTTGGTTTTTCTCACAAAACTAAACATACTTTTACAGTTGGATCCAGCAATCTCAGTCCTTCATATTTAGCCAAAGGAGTTGAAAACATGTTTGCAATAAAACTTGCACATGGATGTTTATAGAAGGTTTATTCATAATTCCCCAAACTTGGAAACAACCAAGATGTCCTTCAGTAGGTGAATGGCTAAATAAAGTATGGTAAAGCTAGAGAATGAAATATTATTCATTGCTAAAAAATGAGCTATAAAAGCATGAAAATACATGGAGGAACCTTAAATGCTTAAATGCATATAATTAAGTGAAGCCAATCTGAAAAGACTACATACTGTGTGATTGCAACTCCATGACATTCTGGAAAAAGCAAAACTTTGCAGACTATAAGAAGATCAGTGGTTGCCAGGGCTTAGGATGGAGGGAGGGATGAATAAGCAGAGCGCAGAGGATTTTTTTTTTTTTTTTTTTGCAGTACGCGGGCCTCTCACTGTCGTGGCCTCTCCTGTTGCGGAGCACAGGCTCCGGATGCACAGGCTCAGAGGCCATGGCTTACGGGCCCAGCCACTCCGTGGCATGTGGGATCTTCCCGGACCGGGGCACGAACCCGTGTCCCCTGCATTGGCAGGTGGACTCTCAACCACTGTGCCACCAGTGAAGTCCAAGAGGATTTTTAAGGCAATGAAAATATTCTGTAAAATATTATAATGATAGATACATGTCATTGTACCTTTGTCCAAACATATGTAAAGTACAACACTAAGAGTGAACTCTGAGGTGAACTATGAACTTTGGGTGATTATGATGTGTCAGTGTAGATTCATCCCTGCTAAAAAATGTATGAGTCTGGTAAGTGATATTGATAATGGAAGAGCCTGAGCCTATGCATGTGTGGGAGCTTTGGGTATATGGAAATTCCTGTACCTTCCTTTCGATATTATTGTAAAACTAAAAATTCTCTAAAAATTGTCTTTAATTTTTTTAAAAAAGAAAGTTCTTCTGTGAACAAAGACCATGAATAATAAATACAAGAACTCAAGAAAGAGAAAACAAGGCAGTGGGAGGAAATGGAGTGTCAATTGGCAGATTTTAGTAAAATAGAAGAACAAATCAAAGTCATCACAGAAATATAAAAGAATTGAAAAGAGCAGTCACGAGAATAGACACTGGAGAAAACACAGCAAGGGTACTGAGGATATAAGTGAGGAGATGCAAAAAAGTAAAATAAAAATGGAAGGTTGAAAAGGACTAAGGAGAAAATGATAGGTATATAAACCAGGCAGAGAAGACCCTATATATGCATAATTGCAGTCCCTCAAGGAGAACACCAAAAACAATGGAACAGGATAAATATTTGAAAACATAACTTGAGGAAAAAAGTTGTGAAAAGGATGGAATACCTGATCCTATTTGTTGAAAGGACATATCATGTACCAGTGAAAATTGACCCAAATCAGTTAACACTGAGACATATTCTTCTGATATGTACCCAAGACATATGTCCTTAAGGCATATCATAGTAAATTTATTAGCCTTTAATGATAAAGTTTTTAAATAGCCATGTAGAATGATCACAATACTTACAAGAGGGAAAAAGTCAGACTGTCCTTAGATTTCTCCTCTGTGACACTGAACACTAGAAGTCAGTGGACCAAAACTTCTGGGGTACTTAAGGAAAGAAAGTATAAATCAAGGATTTCATGTCCACCCAAGATTTTTATTAAGTATACAAAAAATATTAAATATGGCACAACTCTAGAAATACTGTTCACCTACCAGAGGCTGAGCTTCAGCCAATCAAGGGATAATAGAGAAAAATTTAGCAAAATGACTAGTGATAAGTACTATATATGATTAACAGAAATAAGACTAAACCAAATATGTGGATCAGATGACAAATCAGAGCATAAACTGTATATGCCTTGACAATTTAGAAATATACAAATAAAAATTGGGAGAGTAAGGGAGACAGTATTTTGGCACTTTCTTACAAAAATAAACATGCCGCTACCATATGTAGAATACCACAGGTACAGTATTCACTGAATACCTCATCTGTAATAGTGTGGAGTCAAAGGATATTGTATAAAGTTGAAAAATCAAGCAATAGAATTCTAACTTGGTATTGTTATATAACTTAACAGTTTAAAGATGGTAATAAACCATCTTTACAATAAAACAGTAAAAAAAGATTGTTTTAAAACACAGTTTCTAAATAGCTAAAATTAGAAATGCTGAACAATTTGTAATGACAACACTGATTTTTAAGAATTGTGCATTAAAAATTGAGTAATCCTTTAAACAAAATAATGAGGTAAACATAATATTTCTCTTGAAAAGATACTCAAGATAATTTATGCTAAAACATAACCATAAGATATTACTGCACTTCTCTGTACTTACTTTTGAGAAAATTTAGTATACTGCATGGAATCATGGATAAGTTGAAGTCTATAAACCTAAAGAAAATAATAAGTAGTACAAATAGACTTTTGATAGCCCATACACACTTTTGTGGTTGTTAAATTAGTGTCTTTTGCTTGACTTTGAATGCTTGACTTTGAGTGCTCACGTGAAAAGTAAAGGATGTACTGTCCCTTACCAAGAAGTGGATGTACCTCCATGGGTTGATGGAGAAGTCCTATCTCTCAAGGAGCAACTCCAGGGCTCTCCTTTCACTTAATTTGGTTTGCAGGAGAACTCCAGGCTCTTTGATCTCAAGGAAGCAAAAATCTATTACAGATTGTAACATGGTATACAATATATTTTGGGGGTCCCAAACACTTGTGAGAATCTGATTAAAGTGATAGGACCTTTCTCCAGGAAATGCACATGTGACATTTTGCCTATAACTGCATGGGGCCCCTGAAGCTCATCCAAAGAGACCCTCTTGGTTTATAGTCCCCAGCTTAAAGACCCTTATTTTAAAAGTTTTTTGAACTTAGGTCAGAATCTCTACTGTTGATCTGGCTGGTCAGAACCACAGTCTTATCCTTACTAAAATGAAAGATTCCGGTACTACAGCAGTAGTTTGCCAAGGGGAATAATTAATCATTATGAATCCGGAAGGGTCTTTTTTTCTATTGTAAAATGACTAACATTGGAGAACATTTAGCACATGTCAAACCTACTGGTAGACACTATCACAAGGGAAGTTTCCTGGTCATTGCAGCTCAGTCATCACTTGTCCTAAAAATAGGTAGAAAGATGTTCCTGATCACTAGCTTCACTCTCTTGCATATAGCTCAGCATGGTATTGATGCTGAAGTGAGCATATCCAGGATGTCTGACTAGTAGGCAGACACCACACAAGAATTAAGAATTCAGTCACCCCTATGGCAGGTAGGCAGGACTGAGTCCTGTATTCCTTCCTTAGCCAGAGATTAGAATATGCTTTGAGAATGAGCATTGTCCGACATAGTTTTCTCTGTGGATATTGTGTTCAGTTTGGAGAACAGAGAGCAATTCTGCCCAGCAGATTTTCACTGTTGTGCTTTTTTGAGAGGTGATGTAATAGGTACCCAAGGTAAACATAGGTCAAGGTTTACAGATTCAAGTCATTCCTTTAATTGTATCAAGAAAGACAGATAATCTTGATCTCAAACTTGAACCAGCTCCTCAGATTACTTCATTTAAATCTGGGTGCATCTCTTTCTGTACTGTTGACTTACACTGTAGCTCCTCTTTGTGATTTTCTTTATCTTCATCTGAAGTGAAACCCTGGACATGTATAGGAGCATGCTCACAATATTAAACTTGCTACTTGGCCCCCTGCAGGGCCAATGCAGCAGAGACTCACGTGCTCCAATTTGTTTTTGCACTTCTATAGAATTCACAATGAATTTCACACATCTTTCAAGATATAAACATCACTTGAAATCTTTGTAAATTTGAAGACTCAGTGCACTAAGTGGATTTTGGGTATTTGTCTAATAAAGGTTTTAAGTACTAGGGAAAATAAATAGAGAATAATGTTCCTAGTTACCAAAATCCTCAGTAGATTTCAGTTAATTTTTTTCTTTGTTTGTAACTTAATAACTGAAAAAATGTTACCTTATTTTAAATTAGCATTTTGTGCAATTTTCATTTGAAATATATTTATATATTATATAATTCTGGGTTTTGAAATTTGTCAAATAGATTTACTCATCTTTTGTCCATTAAGGATGTAGTAGTATCCTTAAGATAATACAGTTACCTAAGTATATATTTTGGGTTTTCTTTTATCTATTTTCTATATTTTTTACTCTCTTTCTTACATTAAGTTTTTTTGTTTGTTGTACCAGAGTTTTTGCAATTTTATATTATCACATATTTCTGCCTTCCCTTTATAATTTCTTCCATTGCTTCAATGTTTATACTGTACATTTTCCAATTTTTTTTCTTCTTGACCTTGAGAATTCTCTGGCTTTATTCAAACTATCAGTGATACCACAGCAGGAATTTTTTTTCTTTTCTGTGCATAAACCATGGTTACTGATATTCACTCAAGCACGGTGCAAAGAATTAAAATGTAGTTTGAAAGGACAGCCTAAAAAATCTGCTCTGATAAAAGTAAACTCTGCTAAAATCATTGTAGCTCTTTCCATTTGGTTAAGAGAGTGATTCATGTTGTTAATTTTGTAAGGTCTTCAGAATAATGTGCATGCATTAGAGGGGAACTTCCCCAAAATTGAAAATGACCTTCGCAATGTACATTTATATTTATGTTGTTCTTCTGCAAAGGTGATTCATCAGTTCATAGATCAGTAATGTAAACCAAGAAACAAATCACTTATGCTTGAGAAATTTCAACGTGAATGTTAAAATAGACTTTTTCTTACTATTTTAAAACCACTTATTTCTGACCACATTTGAATGTTATTAAAACAGCCCCTGAAATTTATTTGTAATTATACATGTTGTACATGTATAATTGAATTGTACTTTCAAGAGCAATCTGATAAAGATGGATAGGGTACTAGAATTTAATCACTCTTGAGGCCAAACTGTGTCATCATTACAGTTTCCCAGTTACAGGTCTTTGATAGGAAGCATCATGTGGTTGGCATTTTAAAATCTCCTGTGTTGAAGATTTTCAACTAAGTTCTCTGACAAAGATTTTCAACTAAGCTCTCTGAAATTTCAAGAGTAACATGGCTGGAGGCAGAGATTGTAATGCAATAATACTGTTTCCAAAAGGATACCATAGTTCCTTAAAAGAGAAATCCTACTTCCTGGGCTTACACAGGTGTGCTTTAATAGAGAGTCACTTGACAGTCTGTCTCAGGAATATTCACATTGTTTAATGACTGACACAAGTGCACAACCAAGGCCTCCTGCAGTACCAGATGTTACTTTGTGGTGACTGAATTGTGGAGAGATCAAGAGAAGGACTGAGATGGCTCGGGGCAGTATCTATTATCACCTGGTATGGAAATATCTCAATATTTATCAGTTTAGCTGTACCTGGGCACACAGGTGAATATACTCACCTTGGTCTAACATAGTTAGACCTCAGTGTTTATCATGACACAGAGTCAGCAACAGTAACTCTGTGTTTTATCAAGCTACTCTTAATGCTGGGACAAAATCTAAAAACAGTGCATCTGAAGAACTGAAGTCAGGAGAAGGAAATTTTCCAGTCCTTGATGCAAGTCTCTAGACTAAAAGTGGTGGGGAAAATTTAATTGACGGGAACATTTACCATACCCTTTATTGGCTCACCCCTGAGGTCTCCATACCCAGGTCACACGTTGTAGTTCATACTGTGAACTGAGAATTGAAGATCATGTATTCCTACTCCACTCCTGTCAGTCTTTGGAGCCATCCTGAGATTTATTTCCAACAAAACCGTTAAATTTTCTGCTATGTGATCTACCAACAAATTCCTGTCCATGCAACACATTGTTGTGTAAGAGCCATACCTTGTAGAATGGAATGTAAAGAACTGTGACATCAGGAAATGTCTCAAATTTTAAATTAACTCACTCTAAACTTCCTTATTTGTGGAGTACTTTTCTTAGAAATCTTCAATCCTGGGCTGAGATAGGTAAATGGAGCTCAAAACTGGCCAAAGATTCAGAGAGCTAATTTTAGAGAGTAGCTTTCATTTTGGGAACAATGTTTTAATTTTGTTTTTGTGATTAGGTGATTAAGTTAACAAAATGTCTCAAAAATTCTTGTGGATCAGAAAGTCAGGGGAGAAAAACTATCCTGTAAAATTATTATAATTTTATACTCTTTCTTTTAATTTTTCTTGTTTCTGATTCTCCTTTAAATTACACCCCAATACCTGCAGTTGTTTTTCTCATTCAGGCAACAGAGGTACTATGATTTTCACATTAAGAAACTAGCTAAAGACATATAAGTTTCAAGAAAGACTTCAAAATTTTCCTCTCTTTTTAAATTTTCATGACAATTTATTTCAAACCTTAATCTTATATTTTTCCATTTTATTTTGATTTTTATATCTTTTCCTAGATATCTTATAGAATTTGTTGAACACCTCGGTATACCATAACAATGAGCTAAATGCTCAAGGAGATACAAAAGAAGTACATAATGCCAACTATGATGTCAATTAGTGAAACATTTGACAACAATAAAAATTGCATTTGAAAGCATTATTCTATGTAAGAAATTGTGAGAGACGATATATGAATAAGTTCTAAATTTAACATAATTAAAATTCAAAATGAGATTTTTCAGCCTGTTGGGAAATCACCATTTTTCTATTATGTGATTCTTAACCACGTCCACTGACATTTATCAGTATATAAGTATTGTGCTAGACACTTAGATATACATTTTCTTATGCAATATTCACACTCCACTGAGGTTGGTAATATTAGCTCTGTTTTACAGATAAGGAAATGAAGCACTAAAGTTACATAAGAAGTAAGTGGCAGAACCAGAATGTGAGTTCAGGTCTCCTAACTTCAAGTCCTTTCTTCTGTCCAGTGTCATAGCTGACTCTCGAAAGTATTTACTAGATTATATGTGGATGAAATGGATGATAGATGAGTAATTGGATAGCGAATCTATTTCATTGTTTACTCATAGTATATTATCATAAAATTTTAAAAAATAGTTGATTACTTTAAAATTCTTAGATGATCATATTGACTTGCTGTTATTTTTTTAAGCCAATTATTTTCTTCTGCTTGAGCTGAAAGTGTTATTATTATTTTAAATTAATTGATGTTGGTATATTTTAACTTTATTGTCTTGTATTTTTATATAATGTGAAAATGTTTTGAAAATGACTCTGGTTATGAAATTAATTAAACATCCAATAAAATCACTTGTATGCCTACATCAATAATTTAAATGGATTTGAGTATCATGTTTTAAGACTCTTGTTTATTAACTCAGGGAAATAATATACATTATTTAATAATCTGTGCATATATTGCATGATTCCCAAGTGCACTTTCCCTTGTTTAAAAAGATTTATATTTAAAATGGAAAACATTTCAATGGTCCTAAATTCTACTTGCAGCCTTAGCTTTTCAAAAAGGAGAAAAGACACTCCCATTTGTAAGAATAAAAGGACTTTTCTTAATTTCCATAAAGCTAAGAAAACAGAATTCCTATCACAGATTCAGTTTTTATGATTTGGAAAGGCTCAGTGAATGAGTTACCTTCTGACACCAAGTTCTTAAGACTACCCTTGAAAGTCCCACAGTGTAACTAAGCTTACTCAAAGTGATTTTTATTAAGTGGTGCCTCCTGAACATCGAATAGGGGTAGCAATTATGGGGAACTTGGAAATATTGGTATATTCCTAATAGCAGCAATGAACTGCTGAAAAGTGGAGTGAAATTATAATTGTAAAAGTATTTTAAACTTAGGTTTTTTGAGGAAGAGATACTGAAGCTTGGAAGGCTACAATGATCCAAAAGTATGCATATAAAACAAATATTCTCAATAGAGTAGTTTCATAGATATAGACTTTATAATATGAAACACCAACCTGATTAATATGGAACTGTAGAAAAATACAGGGCAATAATGCAGCTTATTTTATGACCTAAATGTGGTTTAGAAGTCAAGCTATATAAGCTTCCAAAGGAAAGCCCATTGGGTCTGTGCAGACAGTTGATAAGAATTCAGTTTGTCTGACAGAAGTAAAATGGGCAGAGAAGTGTACCTGTACATAAAGACGATATATTACCTACATGGAAATCTATGGGCTGGGAAGCCAGTGTAGTATAATATATCATTAATATAAAAGAAGAAAGGAATGGAATATTGCCTGGTCAAGTGAAGGGTGTTGATAACTGTTAATGAACACAGATATCAGTAAGATGTAATACAGAATAGGGATGGAAAGGGTCATCTAATCAGGTATGCATTAATATTTTCTTTTACATCTTTATTGCAGTATAATCACTTTACAATGTTAGTTTCTGCTGTACAACACAGTGAATCAGTTATATGTATACATATATCCCCATATTCCATCCCTCTTGAGCCTCCCTCCCACCCTCCCTATCCTACCCCTCTAGGTCGTCAAAAGGCATCGAGCTGTTGATCTCCCTGTGCTATGCAGTAGCCATCCATTTTACATTTGGTACTGAACGTATGTCAGTGCTACTCTATCACTTCATCCCAGCTTCCCCTTCCTGCCCTGTGTCCTCAAATCCATTCTCTACATCTGCATCTTTATTCCTGCCCTGCCACTAGGTTCATCAGTACCATTTTTTAAGATTCCATATATATGCGTTAACATACAGTATTTGTTTTTCTCTTTCTGACTTACTTCACTCTGTATGACAGACTCTATGTTCATCCACTTCATTACAAATAACTGAATTTCGTTCCTTTTTAGGGTTGAGTAATATGCCATTCTGTATATGTGCCATGTTTTCTTTATCCATTCATCTGTCGATGGACATTTAGGATGTTTCCATGTCCTGACTATTGTAAATAGTGCTGCAATGAACATTGTGGTACATATCTCTTTTTTTTTAAACATCTTTATTGGAGTATAATTGCTTTACAATGCTGTGTTAGTGTCTGCTGTATAACAAAGTGAATCAGCTGTACATATACATATATCCCCATATCTGCTTCCTCTTGCATCTCCCTCCCACCCTCCCTATCCCACCCCTCTAGGTGGTCACATAGCACAGAGCTAATCTCCCTGTGCGATGCAGCTGCTTCCCACTAGCTACCTATTTTACATTTGGTAGTGTATATATGTAGGTGCTACTCTTTCACTTTGTCCCAGCTTACCCTTCCCCCACCCCGTGTCCTCAAGTCAATTCTCTATGTCTGCTTCTTTATTCCTATCCTGCCCCTAGGTACGTCAGAACCATTTTTTTTTAGATTACATATATATGTGTTAGCATACAGTATTTGTTTTTCTCCTTCTGACTTACTTCACTCTGTGTGACAGACTCTAGGTCCATCCGCCTAACTGCAAATGACTCAATTTCATTTCTTTTTATGGCTGAGTAATATTCCATTGTATATATGTGCCACATCTTCTTTATCCATTCATCTGTTGATGGACACTTAGGTTGCTTCCATCTCCTGGCTATTGTAAATAGAGCTGCAATGAACACTGTGGTACATGACTCTTTTTGAATTATGATTTTCTCAGGGTATATGCCCAGTAGTGGGATTGCTGGGTCATATGGTAGTTCTATTTTTAGTTTTTTAAGGAACTTCCATACTGTTCTGCATAGTGGCTGTATCAGTTTACATTCCCAGCAATAGTGCAGGAGGGTTCCCTTTTCTCCGCACCCTCCCCAACGTTTACTGTTAGTAGATTTTTTGATGACAGCCGTTCTGACTGGTGTGAGGTGATACCTCACTGTGGTTTTGATTTGCATTTCTCTAATGATTAGTGATGTTGAGCATCTTTTCATGTGTTTGTTGGCAATCTGTATGTCTTTTTTAGAGAAATGTCTATTTAGGTCTTCTGCCCTTTTTTGGATTGTGTTCTTTGTTTTTTTAATATTGAGTTGCATGAGTTGCTTGTATATTTTGGAGATTAATCCTTTGTCAGTTGCTTCGTTTGCAAATATTTTCTCCCATTCTGAGGGTTGTCTTTTTGTCTTATTTATGGTTTCCTTTGCTGTGCAAAAGCTTTTAAGTTTCATTAGGTCCCATTTGTTTATTTTTGATTTTATTTCCATTAATCTAGGAGGTGGTCAAAAAGGATCTTGCTGTGATTTATGTCATAGAGTGTTCTGCCTATGTTTTCCTTGAAGAGTTTTATAGTGTCTGACCTTACATTTAGGTCTTTATTCCATTTTGAGTTTATGTTTGCGTTTGGTGTTAGGAAGTGTTCTAATTTCGTTCTTTTACATGTAGCTGTCCAGTTTTCCCATCACCAATTATTGAAGAGGCTGTCTTTGCTCCATTGTATATTCTTGCCTCCTTTATCAAAGAGAAGGTGACCATATGTGCGTGAGTTTATCTTCGGGCTTTTTATCCTGTTCCATTGCTTTATATTTCTGTTTTTGTGCCAGTACCATACTGTTTTGATCACTGTAGCTTTGTAGTATAGTCTGAAGATAGGAAGCCTGATTCTTCCAGCTCCGTTTTTCTTTCTCAGGAGTGCTTTGGCTATTCGGGGGTCTTCTGTGTTTCCATACAAATTGTGAAATATTTTGTTCTAGTTCTGTGAAAAATGCCATTGGTAGGTTGATAGGGATTGCATTGAATCTGTAGATTGCTTTGGGTAGTATAGTCATTTTCACAATGTTGATTCTTTCAATCCAGGAACATAGTATATCTCTCTATCTGTTTGTATCGTCTTTGATTTCTTTCATCAGTGTATTATAGTTTTCTGCATACAGGTCTTTTGTCTCCTTGGGTAGGTTTATTCCTGGGTATTTTATTCTTTTTCTTGCAGTGGTAAATGGGAGTGTTTCCTTAATTTCTCTTTCTGAGTTTTTGTTGTTACTGTATAAGAATGCAAGTGATTTCTGTGCATTAATTTTGTATCTTGCTACTTTACCAAATTCATTGATTAACTCTAGTAGTTTTCTGGTGGCATCTTTAGGATTTTCTATGTAGTATTATATCATCTACAGTGACAGTTTTACTTCTTAATTTACAATTTTGATTCCTTTTATTTCTTTTTCTTTTCTGATTGCCATGTCTAAAACTTCCAAAACTATGTTGAATAATAGTGGTGAGAGTGAGCACCCTTGTCTTGTTCCTGATCTTAGAGCAAATGGTTTCAGTTTTTCACCATTGAGGATGATGTTGGCTGTGGGTTTGTTGTATATGGCTTTTATTATATTGAGGTAGCTTCTCTCTGCCCACTTTCTGGAGAGTTTTTATCATTAATGGGTGTTGAATTTTGTCAAAAGCTTTTTGTCCATCTATTGAGATTATCATACAGTTTTTATCTTTCAGTTTGTTAATATGGTGTATCACATTGATTGATTTGCATAT
Organism: Monodon monoceros; assembly: GCF_005190385.1. Classification (NCBI taxonomy): domain Eukaryota; kingdom Metazoa; phylum Chordata; class Mammalia; order Artiodactyla; family Monodontidae; genus Monodon; species Monodon monoceros. Next base: position 21,786,053 of record NW_021703776.1, on the reverse strand, counting down.
ATTGAAGAATCCTTGCATTCCTGGGATAAACCCTAGTTGATCATGGTGTATGATCATTTTAATGTGCTGTTGATTTCTGTTTGCTAGTATTTTGTTGAGGATTTTTGCATCTATGTTCATCAGTGATATTGGCCTGTAATTTTCTTTTTTGAGACATCTTTGTCTGGTTTTGGTATCAGGGTGATTGTGCCCTCATAGAATGAGTTTGGGAGTGCTCCTCTCTCTGCTATATTTTGGAAGAGTTTTAGAAGGATAGGTGTTAGCTCTCCTCTAAATGTTTGATAGACTTCACCTGTGAAGCTGTCTGGCCCTGGGCTTTTGTTTGTTGGAAGATTTTAATCACAGTTTCAATTTCAGTGTTTGTGATCACTCAGTTCATATTTTCTGTTTCATCCTCGTTCAGTCTTGGAAGGTTGTACTTTTCTAAGAATTTTTCCATTTCTTCCTGGTAGTCCATTTTATTGGCATATAGTTGCTTGTAGTAGTCTCTTATGATCCTTTGTATTTCTGCAGTGTCACTTGTTACTTCTCATATTTCATTTCTTATTCTGTTGATGTGAGTCTTCTCCCTTATTTCCTGGTAAGTCTGGCTAATGGTTTATCATTTTTTTTTATCTTCTCAAAGAACCAGCTTTTAGTTTTATTGATGTTTGCTATTGTTTCCTTCACTTCTTTTTCATTTATTTTTGATCTGATCTTTATGATTACTTTCCTTCTGCTAACTTTGGGCTTTCTTTGTTGTTGTTGCTGTTGTTGTTCTTCTTTCTTTAATTGCTTTAGGTGTAAGGTTAGGTTGTTGATTTGAGATTTTTCTTGTTTCTTGAGGTAGGATTGTACTGTTATAAACTTCCCTCTTAGAACTGCTTTTGCTGCATCCCATTGGTTTTGGGTCATTGTGTTTTCATTGTCATTTGTTTCTAGGTATTTTTAGATTTCCTCTTTGATTTCTTCAGTGATCTGTTAGTTGTTTAGTAGTGCATTGTTTAGCATCCATGTGTTTGTATTTTTTACATTTTTTTCCTGTAATTGATACTGGTCTCATAGCATAGTGGTCAGAAAAGATACTTGATGTGATTTCAATTTTCTTAACTTTACCAATGCTTGATTTGTGACCCCAAGATGTGATCTCTCCTGGAGAATGTTCCATGTGCACTTGAGAAGAAAGTGTATTCTGTTGTTTTTGAATGGAATGTCCTATAAATATCAATTAAGTCCATCTTGTTTAGTGTATCATTTAAAGCTTGTGTTTCCTTATTTATTTTCAGTTTGGTTGATCTGTCCATTGGTGAAAGTGAGGTTTAAAGTCTCCTACTATGATTGTGTTACTGTTGATTTCCCTTTTTATGGGTGTTAGCATTTGCCTTATGTAGTGAGGTGCTCCCGTACGTAAATACATAAATATTTATGTATATATTTATATACATAAATATTTACAGTTGTTATATATCTTCTTCTTGGATCGACCCCTTGATCATTATGTAGTGTCCTTCTTTGTCTCTTGTAATAGTCTTTATTTTAAAATCTATTTTGTCTGAGAATTGCTACTCCAGCTTTCTTTTGATTTCCATTTGCATGGAATATCTTTTTCAATCCCCTCCCTTTCAGTCTGTATGTTTCCCTAGGTCTAAAGTTGGTCTCTTGTCACCAGTATATATATGGGTCTTGTTTTTGTATTCATTCAGCCAGTTTCTGTTTTTGGTTGGAGCATTTAATCCATTCACATTTAAGGTGATTATTGATATGTATGTACCTATTAACATTTTCTTAGTTGTTTTGTGTTTGTTTTTGTAAGTCTTTTCCTTCTCTTGTGTTTCCTGCCTAGAGAAGTTCCTTTAGCAATTTTTGTAAAGCTGGTTTGGTGGTGCTGAATTCTCTTAAATTTTGCTTGTCTATTTTCTTCTTCTAGGACGTGAATAATTCAAATGTTTGTGCACTTCATGTTGTCCCAGAGGTCTCTGAGACTGCCCTCCATTGTTTTCATTCTTTTTTCTGCTCCACCAGTTATTTTCACCATTCTATCTTCCTGCTCAGTTATCCGTTCTTCTGCCTCAGTTATTCTGCTATTGATTTCTTCTAGAGTAAGTTTAATTTCAGTTATTGTGTTGTTTGTTACTGTTTGCTCTTTAGTTCTTCTAGGTGCTTGTTAAATGTTTCTTGTATTTTCTCCATTTTATTTCTGATATTTTGAATCATCTTTACTGTCATTACTCTGAATTCTTTTTCAGGTAGTTTGCCCATTTCCTCTTCATTTATTTCGTCTTGTGGATTTTTATCTTGCTCCTTTGCCTGCAAGATATTTCTCTGTCTTCTCATTTTGTCTAATTTAGAGTATTTGAGGTCTCCTTTCCCTAGTCTGCAAGGTCGTAGTTACTCTTGTTTCTGTTCTCTGCCCCCCGGTTGTGACGTTGGTCCAGTTTGTTGTGTAGGCTTCCTGATGGGAGGGGCTGGTGCCTGCGTTCTGGTGTGTGAAGCTGAGGCTTTTCACTCTGATGAGCAGGGCCGTGTCAGGTGGTGTGTTTTGAGGCGTCTGTGAGCTTAGTATGACTTTAGGTAGTCTGTGTGCTGATGCGTGGGTTTGTGGTTCCTGTCTTGTTTGTTTTTTGGTGTGATGTGTCCAGCGCTGGGACCTGCTGGCAGTTGGGTGGAGCCAGGTGTTGGATTCAGATACAGGCCTCTGTGAGAACTCTTGGCAATTAATCTTCCCTGGGGCCAGGAATTCTCTTGTGTTCCAGCATCCTGGACTTGGTGCTCCCACTCCAGAGCCTCAGGCCTCACTTCCCTGAGGAACCAAGAACAGGCAAGTCACTTGACCCAGAAATGAAGGGGATTAAAAAAAAAAAAAAAGAAGAAAGAGTATCAAAACACCAGACAAATGATAAAAGTAAAATCAAACAAACAAAAACAGAAACAAGGAGACACACACACACAAGAAACAAAAACAGAACCAAATAAAATAAAATGCAAAAGAACGACCAGACAAACAAAAGAACCCAAGAACGAAATCAAACAATTATAAAGAAAACTGACAAAAACACAAAAGCAAAAAACAAAACCAAAGCAGATTGTCAACTGAAGAATGAAGCAAAGAAACTTACAAAAATGATATAAAAACAGAAAGAAGAAAAAGAGAAAGGGGAAAGAAGTCAGAACAACAGAAAAGCAGCATAAGAATAGAAATATAAAAAAATAAAATAGAAAATATATTAAAGGAGGAGATAAGTTCAAGATGTTGGAGTAGAAGGACATGCACTCACTCCCTCTTGTGAGAGCACCAGAATAACAACTAACTGCTGAACAGTCATCGACAGGAAGACACTGGAACTCAACAAAAAAGATACCCCACATGCAAAGACAAAGGAGAAGCCACAGTGAGATGGTAGGAGGGGTGCAATCACAATAAAATCAAATCCCATGACTGCTGGGTGCTGGAGAACACTTATACCACAGAAGTCTACCCACTGCAGTGAGGGTTCTGAGCCACATGTCAGGCTTCCTAACCTGGGGACCCAGCAATGGGAGGAGGAATTCCTAGAGAATCAGACTTTGAAGACTAGCAGGATTTGACTGAAGAACGTCAGCAGGACTGGGGGAAAGAGAGACTCCACTCTTGGAGGGCACACACAAAGTAGTGTGCGCATCGGGACCCAGGGGAAGGAGCAGTGACCCCATAGGAGATTGAACCAGACGCACCTGCTAGTGTTGGAGGGTCTCCTGCAGAGGCAGGGGTGGCTGTGGCTCACCATGAGGGCAAGGACACTGGCAGCAGAAGTTCCGGGAAGTACTCCTTGTGGTGAGCACTTCCAGAGTCTATCATTAGCCCCACCAAAGAGCCAGGTAGGCTCCAGTGTTGGGTCACCTCAGGCCAAACAACCAACAGAGAGGGAACACAGCCCCACCCATTAGCAGTCAAGCAGATTAAAGTTTTACTGAGCTCTGCCCACCAGAGGAACACCCAGCTCTACCCACCACCAGTCCCTCCCATCAGGAAACTTGCACAAGCCTCTTAAATAGCCACATCCACCAGAGGGCAGACAGCAGAAGCAAGAAGCCTTACAATCCTGCAGTCTGTGGAACAAAAACCACATTCACAGAAAAACAGACAAGGTGAAAAGGCAGAGAGCTCTGTACCAGATGAAGGAACAAGATAAATCCCCAGAAAAACAACTAAATGAAGTGGAGCTAGGCAACCTTCCAGAAAAAGAATTCAGAATAATGATAGTGAAGATGATCCAGGACCTCAGAAAAAGAATGGAGGCGACGATCGAGAAGATGCAAGAAATGTTTAACAAAGACCTAAAAGAATTAAGGAACAAACAAACAGAGATGAACAATACAATAACTGAAAAGAAAACTACACTAGAAGGAATCAATAGCAGAATAATTGAGACAGAAGAACGGAAAAGTGACCTGGAAGACAGAATGATGGAATTCACTGCCATGGAACAGAATGAAGAAAAAAGAATAAAAAGAAATGAAGACAGCCTAAGAGACCTCTGGGACAACATTAAACACAACAATATCTGCATTATAGGGGTCCCAGAAGGAGAAGAGAGAGAGAAATTACCCAAGAAAATATTTGAAGAGGTTATAGTCGAAAACTTCCCTAACATAGGAAAGGAAATAGCCCCCCAAGTCCAGGAAGTGCAGAGAGTCCCAGGCAGGATAAATGCAAGGAGAAACATGCCGAGACACACAGTAATGAAATTGACAAATGTTAAAGACAGAGAAAAATTATTGAAAGCAGCAAGAGGAAAACGACAAATAACATACAAGGGAACTCCCATAAGGTTAACAGCTGATTTCTCAGCAGAAACTCCACAAGCCAGAGGGAATGGCATGACATATTTAAAGTGATGAAAGGGAAGAATCTACAACCAAGAGTACTCTACCCAGCAGGGATCTCATTCAGATTCGACAGAGAAATCAAAAGCTTTACAGACAAGCAAAGGCAAAGAGAATTCAGCACCACCAAACCAGCTTTACAACAAATGCTACAGGAACTTCTCTAAGGGGGAAACACAAGAGAAGAAAACTACCAACAAAAACAAACCCAGAACAAATAAGAAAATGGTAACAGTAACATACATATCAATAATTACCTTAAGCGTGAATGGATTAAATGCTTCAATCAGAAGATACAGGGTCGCTGATTGGAAACAAAAACAAGACCCATGATTATGCTGTCTGCAAGAGACCCACTTCAGATCTAGGGACACATAGAGACTGAAAGTGAGGGGATGGAAAAAGATATTCCATGCAATTGGAAATCAAAAGAAAGCTGGAGTAGCAATACTCATATAAGATAAAATAGACTTTAAAATAAAGAATGTTACAAGAGACAAGGAAGGATACTACATAATGATCAAGGGAGCAATCCAAGAAGAAAATATAACAATTATAAATGTATATGCACCCAACATAGGACCACCTCAATACATAAGGCAACTGTTAACAGGTATAAAAGAGGAAATCAACAGTACAACAATAATAGTGGGGGACTTTTAACACCTCACTTACACCAATGGACAGATCATCCAAACAGAAAATTAATAAAGAAACACAAGCTTTAAATGACACAATAGACCAGATAGATATAATTGATATTTATAGGACATTTCATCCCAAAACAGCAGATTACACTTTCTTCTCACGTGCACACAGAACATTCTCCAGGATAGATCACATCTTGGGTCACAAATCAAACCTCAGTAAATTTAAGAAAATTGAAATCATATCAAGCACCTTTTCTGAGCACAGCGCTATGAGATTAGAAATGAATTACAGGGAAAAAAACATAAAAAACACAAACAGATCGAGGCTAAATAACCCAGCGATCACTGAAGAAATCAAAGAGGAAATCAAATACACTTAGAGACAAATGACAATGAAAGCATGATGATCCCACACCTATGGGATGCAGCAAAAGCAATTCTCAGAGGGAAGTTTATAGCAATACAAGCCTACCTCAAGAAACAAGAAAAATCTCAAATAAATAGTCTAGCTTTACACCTAAAGGAACTATAGAAAGAAGAACATACAAAACCCAAAGTTAGTAGAAGGAAAGAAATCATAAATATCAGAGCAGAAATAAATGAAATAGAAACAAAGAAAACAATAGCAAAGATCAATAAAACTAAATGCTTCACTGAAAAAATAAACAAAATTGATAAACCATTAGCCAGACTGATCAAGAAAAAGAGGGAGAGGACTCAAATCAATAAATTCAGAAATGAAAAAGGAGAAGTTACAACAGACACTGCAGAAACACAAAGCATCCTAAGAGACTATTAGAAGCAACTCTATGCCAATAAAATGGACAACCTGGAAGAAAGGGACAAATTCTTAGAAAGCTATAACCTTCCAAGACTGAACCAGGAAGATATAGAAAATATGAACAGACCAATCACAAGTAATGAAATTGAAACTGTGATTAAAAATCTTCCAAAAAACAAAAGTCCAGGACCAGATGGTTTCACAGGCAAATTTTATCAAACATTTAGAGAAGAGCTAACACCTAACCTTCTCAAACTTTTCCAAAATATTGCAGAGGAAGGAACACTCCCAAACTCATTCTGTGAGGCCACGAACACTCTGATAGCAAAATGAGACAAAGATAGTACAAAAAATGAAAATTGCAGACCAATATCACTGATGAATATAGATGCAAAATCCTCAAGAAAATACTAGCAAACAGAATCCAACAACACATTAAAAGTATCATACACCATGATCAAGTGGGGTTTATCCCAGGGATGCAAGAATTCTTCAGTATACACAAATCAATGAATGTGATATACCATATTACCAAATTGAATAATAAAAACCATATGATCATCTCAATAGATGCAGAAAAAGCTTTTGACAAAATTTGACACCCAGTTATGATAAAAACTCTCCAGAAAGTGGGCATAAAGGGAACCTACCTCAACATAATAAAGGCCATATACGACACCTCACAGGAAACATCATTCTCAATGGTGAAAAACTGAAAGCATTTCCTCTAAGATCAGGAACAAGACAAGGATGTCCACTCTCACCACTATTATTCAACATAGTTTTGGAAGTCCTAGGCATGGCAATCAGAGAAGAAAAATAAATAAATGGAATCCAAATTGGAAAAGAAGAAGTAAAACTGTCACTGTTTGCAGATGACATGATACCATACATAGAGAATCCTAAAGATGCCACCAGCAAACTACTAGAGCTAATCAATGAATTTGGTAAAGTTGCAGGCTAAAAAATTAATGCACAGAAATCTCTTGGATTCCTATAAACTAATAATGAAAAATCTGAAAGAGAAATTAAGGAAACACTCCCATTTACCATTGCAACAAAAAGAATAAAATACCTGGGAATAAACCTACCTAGTGAGACAAAAGACCTGTGGTCAGAAAACGATAAGACACTGATCAAAGAAATTAAGTATGATACCAACAGATGGAGAGATATACCATGTTCTTGGTTTGGAAGAATCAATATTGTGAAAATGACTGTGCTACCCAGTGCAGTGTACAGATTCAATGCAATCCCTATCAAATTACAAGTGGCATTTTTTACAGAACTATAACAAAAAATGTTAAAATTTGCATGGAGACACAAAAGACCCCGAATAGCCAAAGTAGTCTTGAGGGAAAAAAACGGAGCTGGAGGAAATCAGACTCCCTGACTTCATAGTATACTACAAAGCTACAGTAAGCAGGACAATATGGTACTGGCACAAAAACAGAAATATTGATCAATGGAACAGGATAGAACACCCAGAGATAAACCCATTCACCTATGGTCAACTAATCTATGACAAAGGAGGCAGGGGCATACAATGGAGAAAAGACAGCCCCTTGAGTAAGTGCTGCTGGGAAAACTGGACAGCTACATGTAAAAGAATGAAATTAAAACACTTCCTAACACCATCCGCAAAAATAATCTTAAAATGGACTAAAGACCTAAATGTAAGGCCAGACACTATAAAACTCTTCAATAAAAACATAGGCAGAACACTTTATGTCATAAATCATAGCAAGATCCTTTTTGACCCACCTCCTAGATTAATGGAAATAAATTCAAAAGTAAACAAATGGGACCTAATGAAACTTAAAAGCTTTTGCGCAGCAAAGGAACCCATAAATAAGACAAAAAGACAACCCTCAGAATGGGAGAAAATGTTTGCAAACGAAGCAACTGACAAAGGATTAATCTCCAAAATATACAAGCAGTTCATGCAGCTCAATATCAAAAAAACAAACAACCCAATCCAAAAATGGGCAGAAGACCTAAATAAACATTTCTCTAAAGAAGACATACAGATGGCCAAGAAGCACATGAAAAGCTGCTCAGCTCGCTAATTATTAGAGAAATGCAAATCAAAACTATGAGGTATCACCTCTCACCAGTTAGAATGGGCATCATTTGAAAATCTAGACACAGCAAATGCTGGAGAGCTTGTGGAGAAAAGGGAACCTTCTTGCACTGTTGGTGGGAATGTAAAGTGATACAGCCACTAAGGAGAAAAGTATGGAGGTTCCTTAAAAAACTAAAAACAGAATTACCGTATGACCCAGCTATCCCACTACTGGGCATATACCCAGAGAAAACATAATTCAAAAAACCACATGCAGTCCAGTGTTTACTGCAGCACTATTTACAATTGCCAGGTCATTGACGCAATCTAAATGCCCATCAATAGACTAATGGATAAAGAAGATGTGGTACATATATACAATGGATTATTACTCAGCCATAAAAAGGAATGAAATTGGGTCATTTGTAGAGGCTTGGATGGATCTAGAGCCTGTCATACAGAGTGAACTAAGTCAGAAAGAGAAAAACAAATATCGTATATTAATGCATATATGTGGAACGTAGAAAAATGGTATAGATGAACCGGTTTGCAGGGCAGAAATAGAGACACAGATGTAGAGAACAAACGTATGGACACCAAGGGGGGAAAGTGGTGGACGTGGTGGTGGTGTGATAAATTGGGAGGTTGGGATTGACATATATACTCTAATATGTATAAAATGGATAACTAATAAGAACCTGCTGTATAAAATAATGAATAAAAGAAAATTCAAAAAAAAGAAAATATATTAAAGAAAAAGGAAAGACAGACAAAATCCCAGAGAAATGGTAAAAACAAAATCAAAGAAACAAAAGCAGAAAGACGGAAACACACACACGCAAAAGAAACAACCAAATAAAACAAAAAGCAAGAGAACAACCAGACAAATAGAAGAACTCAAAAATGATTTCAAACAATTAGGATAAAAACTAACAAAAACACAAAACCTAAAAACAAAACCAAAGCCAGGTTCCAACCAAAGAATAAAGCAAGGAAACAGAACAAACCGATAAAAATTATTTTTAGAAAGTAATAAAATTAAATAAAAAGGGAAAAAACACAGGACAACAGAAAGCAAAGCAGAAATGGAAATATATATATATATATATATAAGAAAAAAAGGAAGAAAAAATAAGGGAAAAGCTCACAACAAAAGCAACGTAAAAATAGAAATATATAAGAAAAGATAAAACAATAAAAATTATATTATAAAACATGAAGATCCCAAAAGACTAAATAAAAAAAAATACTAAAACAACAGCAAGCAAACAAAAAGAAAGGAAAAAAAAAGCTAGAACCAACAACAGAATGAATCAAAACTTAATAAAAGTAATAGTAATAACTATGTTTCCCTGGGGTCTCAGCTGTAAGTGTTCTTGCACACGCTGTGAGCCACAGCTCATTTCTGCTTCCCTAAGAGGCTCTCCTCTGCCTCCTGTCTGGTCTCTGGACCTGCTATGGTACCTGTGGGGTACCTGTGATCTGGCCCAATTCCTGCATGTACTTGCCTGCAAAATCCACAGCTTCCAAAGCTAGCCCATTTTCATTTGTGGGAACACTCATTGTCTATTCAGATATGCATAGATGCAGGGTCTACCTAGCTGATCACAGGGATTTAATCTGCACCTTGTACAGCTGATGGAAAGATTTTCAATCTTCTTCCTTGGTCGCCCCATCCCGGGGGTTCATCTTTGGTTTTATCCCCACCTCTGCATGTGGTCCACCCACAGGAGTCTGGTCCTGAGGCTGCCTTGGAGCTCTTGGGTCTGCCCCAGTGAGGCCAGGATGCAGAGGTGCTATGACTGCTTGGATTGTGGGAACCCTGGTGGCACCAAATGTGCAGGGAAGCTGGTGGCCATTGGTGCAAGAGATATGGCTCTAGTGAGGGCCTTCTCTGGCACCTGGTATAAGGCTCATGAAGGCCAGCTCTGGCTGGGCTTTTTCTGCTGCCTGGCATCAGGCGTGTGAGGGCCAGCCCAGAAAGGGCTTTTTTTATTGCTCCACAGCCAGCGCATGAGAGCCAGCCCCGAGAGGCTTCTTTTATTGTCCACTGGCAGGCGCCGGCATGTGGGGAGAAAAGGGCTACAATAGTGGCTCCTCCCCCTGCGTGTGACTCAGCAGTAGTGCCCTGCTAACGTGGCAGTCCCGTCTTCCTCTGTAGGCATTCCCTGCTGCACATTTCCTCCCTCCCGTCCCCTCAGTCTGTCTCCCCACAGCCAACAGCAGTTCTCGCTCCAGGCCTGTTCTCCAGTCCCTACGCTCCAGCTCACAGCCCCCTTTCACATGTGTGAACACACGTCCCCGTCTGGGGCACATAGGACCGTGGTACTGACCATCTGTGTATTTCTCACTCTGTCCCATCTGCCACAGATCAGCCACTACACCCTCCTCCGACAGACTCAAATGCTTCCCTTCTGTATCAATCGATTTCCCCTTTGGAGAGGGGGTTTCCCTGAATTTGGGAATCTCTCCTCTGCTTCAGCTCCCCTGCCCCAGGGTGCAGGTCCAGTCCTACTTCCTCTCCTCCTCCTTCTCCCTTCTTTTTTTCATCCTACCCGGTTATGCAGGGATCTTTATAGTCCTTTCCGGTGTCCCAGGTCTTCTGCTAGTGTTCAGCCGGTGTTCTGTGAGAACTGTTGCATCTATAGAGGTATTCCTGATGCACCCATGGAGAGAGATGAACTCCACAGCCTCCTACTCCTCTGCCATCTTAATTCCCTCCTGCTTTAATATTTTTGATGAATACTTATTAAGCCTTTTTATAACTGTCAGGCAATGGTAACTGTGCTCATGGGGATTTCAATCTATTGGAAATAGTCTTTTAGCTCTGCTTAAAGAAAGCTTCTTGTGTATTATGCCCTGACTTATTGATGATTTCAAATCTGTATGAGAGATAATAACAGCTGCTATTTGTTGAACACTGTTTTAAACACTTTGCAAGATGAAAGAATTAATTTACTTAATTTTCACAATGACTTTATGAGGTAGATACAACTGTTTTCATTTTATATTTGAGGAAACAGAGGCACAGGAAGCTTGTGCAGGGTCAAATGGCTAGTAAATGAGTGAGTAGAACTTTGGCCCTAAGTAGAGCTGCAGAACTCATATTCTCAGTCAGTAAAGGGGGACTGGATACTTATGGCATGATTTTGATTTATGATTAGCTACTGGTAGAAGTATTAATATTAATTGAAAAATATAGGTTATCTTAATATTTATAATATTCTTCCCCAGAATACACTGGGAATGGTTATATTAATATCCAAGAGCTTATAAAGGAGATTTTATAATTTTAGAAGACACATAGCTATGATTCATGGTCAAGGACAGTAAGGTGAATCTAGCTTCAGAAACATTAGTGATGTTGCCAAAGAAATGATAATGATGCAAGCTGAAAGGAGGGAGGCACTTGGAAAAAAATGTAACAGAGGTCTAAAGAGATTAGATTTTAAAAGACTTATTAGGAAGACTTATAATAATGAATGGAAAATTTTAGTTAAGGAAAGGGAAAAAGCATAAATTATATGCAGTTACAATGCTTGAAGGGAATAATGATCTAAGAGGATATGAAGTTACTAGGTGAAGACTTTGCCATGCTAAATGAGTTTGCGTCTCTAGGCCCACACAAATTATAATTCAAGAAATTGAAATAATTGGCAGACTTATTGGAATATTTGCTAATATATTGAGTAGGATATTGTGCTAAGTATTTCAATTTATTTCATTCAATTTTCATGACTACTTTTTGAGGATATGTGTTATTAATATTGCCATTTACAGATAGTGAAGCTTGAGAAGTTAAATATCTGGTCTCAGTTGAGACATCTATAAGTGACAGAACCACAATTCAAACACACATAAATTCCAACCTCAAGCCCATGCTCTTGGCCCTACGTTGCCTCTAAAACACGAGTCCCAATGTCTAAAATTAAAGTAAAACGGTAATGGGTTTCAGAGCTTGAATTCAATACCCAACAAAATTCTAAACCCTTGTTAATCAATCGCTTATTAAGAAGTTAGGAAATAGTCACTAAGAATAAATTCAAATGCTTTAAAATGGATTGGTAAGCTGGTATAATAGATAAGGAGGATGCTACAGATATATCTTTATGGAGTTTGGAAAGTCATTTGATGTCATTTATTGAAAAAGAGTGCTGAAGGAAAATGTGATTAAACTGTATCTGAAGTAAATTGATTAGTAGATTGGTAGGAATTGAAGCAAAGTGGGCAGTAATGGGTCTGGGATGAGAGCAATAGTGAAAAATCACAGATCAATTTGTGCGCCTCTGCTAGTTAACATTGTTACTTATTTTCAAGTCAGATATATCTGTAAGGATATCATCAGCAAGGTTTTCTTATTTATGTGTGTCAAACACTGGGGGAAGCTAGTTAATCCCTACGTTTACTTCACATAGTTAATATTCTAAAGGGACAGTGAGTTGACCTAAAACGAAGAGATTTGAAAGGAAAGAATATAAAATCCAAATTTAGGTTTAAAAAGGTGACTACTTAAATATCAGAGAAGGGATATCAGACTTATCAAGAGTTGATATGTAAATAACATACCTAGAATTATTATTGATTCCAAGCACAATACAGATTAATACTGGGATTTGTCTCCCAAAAGTGAGTGATTTATGGCTTTACCCAAAATGTGTTGCTTGAAAAAAAGGAGTTAATATTTCTGATATACTCTGTACTTATTAAAAACTACCCAGGATCCCCAGGATCCTGTGATTGTCCTTGACTCCACATTTGTGAGGATCATAAATACCTGCAGTCTAGTCTGGAGATCAAGTGCTGCAAAACTGTTTTAAAAATTGGGAGTAGTTTGCCTGAAGAAGCAAATAGAACGTGATATCTACCTTTTAAGTATTTGAAGGGTTACCAGGGAGAAAGGAGATAGTTTGTTTTATTATAATTTCCTGCACAACTCCAGAATTCAAAATACCATGGAGTGAAAGTGATAAGAGTGCTGGACTGTATCCCAGTTTCAGGAAGACAACATTAACAAGAATGGAATCTTTACTTCCTGTAGTGGTGAGCTTTCCATCGCTTGAAATGTTTCTGTGAGAACCTGACTTTGTACACATCAGCCCGTGTAGCTCTGATCATGCAGCTGAATCTTTCTGAGCTTCAGTGGGAATGATGATGGTACCTTCCTCATGAAGTACTTGTGAGGATTAAAGGAGATACTGTGTGCTAAGGTCTTAATGCAATCCCTGACCTAAAGTGCTAAAAAATGATAGTTATTTTTATTACTGGATGACCAGTTTCCAAAGAGAGTAGACATTTTTATTATATAGAAATGGAACTAGGCAACTAGATAAGTTGCCTTCCAAATGTTATAATCTACCGTTCCATGACTTAAACATTGTGAGGCCATTACACTTCTGTAATTTTCATAAGTACACTTATATCATGATTATTAATACTTTGAGGCAAACATCTTAATCTTTCTGGTCCACACATAAACCCATAGTGTACAAATATACATGTAAAAGTCAACGTGTGGGTAGTAACCTATATAGTTAATATTTACATATGGTTCCCATGTAACTATATATCCCTCAATTTTTACATTGGCATTTTAATTAAACATGATATGTATGAGTGCTTCTATGATCATTCCAACCCAAATTTCTAAATATCTAAATATTATTGGTGTCTGAGGTTGTCACTTTTCCGGAAACTAATGCATAAAATACATAAAAATGCATATAGATATAAAATTATTTATACAATTGGTGAAACATATTAAATTCCTTATATTATATTATAGAATCATTAGCATACATTAGGGCATGTAAATGAGTTTAATTGGATTACAAAGCATTTAAATGCAGTAGCTCTCAGTTTTCTCTGTCAAAGGCTTGAAAGGGAAGAGGTAGTAACTTCTAATAATTGGAACTATCTTTTATTCTGAAATGCCCTCAGACACAAGTACACACACTCACATCCTCTAAACCTACTGCCAAACCCTTCCCAGTTTTTGTGAGTGGTAGCTCTCAACAGAGGACAAAACAAATACTCTGTATAATTGAAAACTTAAGTGTAAATTAATGTCAGAATCATATTCACATATTCACCTCAGAGTAAATTGACGTGAAGGAATGTCTAAATAACAACATCAGATAAAATAGGGTAGAAGTAAGTAAGCTTAAGGAATTTATTTGAAGTATAGATTTATGATGCATTTGAATTAAGAAAATGTTTTAACAATAGCAATCTTTATTGCATGTTTACTGTGTACCAGATATTCTGCTAATGTTATATATCATTCTATATACTATGTATAATTTAAGGCTCACAATAATCTTATGATTCCCACTTCATGTATGAGAAACTGAGACTCAGAGAAGTTAAGTAACTCACCTAAAATAATACAGCTGGTAAGTGAAGGGTGTGGTCTAAAATCTTGACTCAACACCCATACACTTAATGTCTACCTACCACCATTTACTAAGAGCCACAAAGAGCTTGACATCAACAAGGAAAATAATCCTCACTATAAAGTGGCTCTCTCTTATAAATATCAATAAGATACAGGTGATTTGTTGCTAATGTGGTACAATGACACAAGAGATGTTTGGTCATTCTTCATGACAAGTTTAGTTTGTTTCCTTTTTTCTTATTGGATAGTGATCTAACCTTTAATATAAACTATCCTTGGGTAATTCACTAAAGCCCACCTATCAGAGTGGTGTTTCATTAGCTTTTGGTATTTTTGTGATTATTCCCAATTTTAGCAGCTTTAGGTCTGTGCATAAGTTTGGTCTTTTAAAAAGAGAGGCATGTATCTGTAGAATGAATGGGTGAACTCAGAACCATGAAGTGAGAGATTACTTATATCTCAGTTTTCAGTTTGTTGTATTGTTGTTAACTAAGGTATAAAATGGTTTTCACTGAATAAAAGCTATTAATATTTAACACATTGCTCCTTCATTTAACAATCTCCACAATAATGTGAAAAGAGTAAAAATAATACTTTGTATTTATGTAGCACACGTCTCCATGGAGCGCAGAGAATTTGGTTGACAGGGTCTAAAAATGGCTTTGTCAGGGAGAGCAAAAAACTAATATTATCATAATTATTTTGCAGGTATTAAAGCTAACACTGAGTCCATATGTAGCTACTAATGTGAACATTATGCAGTCAAAATGATATATATGGCTTTCTCCAGCCATCTTCATGATGAATAATGACCATACTAAAGAATCATACACAGGATTCATGTTTTATTTTTTGCTTACGGAGACAAAATAAATGAGAGAACAATATATTGAGGATTCAATATTATACTCAATATTATTGGAGTGTTGTGGTAATATTTTGTATTATTTCACTTTGCCTTGGCCATATTGGAATATTATACAGATATACTTTCTTCTTTAAAATAACTCTGTTGCCAAAAGTCATGTGCGGAAAGAATTGTAATTCACGTATGTTTCTAAGGCAATAAAACAAAGTATTTAATGAAATGTTATAATTTTTTGGTTTAAAAAAGTTTTTTGTAATGGGAAAAAGCAAGCACTGTAATGTAAGTGTGTTGTGAATTGAGATTTTTAAAAATGCCTGGCTGCTTTATTTAAAGTAGGAAGCATTGATCTGAGCAGTGGTGAAATGGTGATCCTAGAACTGTTAATTTCTTCTACGTTCTCTATAAATCAGGCATTCTAGATAATGGGTTAAACCTGTGTGTGTGTGTGTGTGTGTGTGTGTGTGTGTGTGTGTGTGCGCGCGCGCGCGTGTCTATGAGGTTTTCATTACCTTCTTCAGGCAGAATTAATAACATTTCGCTTGTTTCTCACAATGGTGAATTCTGCTACTGTAGCATTTTTCACATTGTATTAAAATGCAGCTCTGTGCATCTGTTTCCCACACTAGAATATGGAATACTTGAAGGCAGCAGCCCACTCTTATTTATCTCTATCCCATGTGCTTAGCATAGTGACTGACGCATCTGTTGGGTTCATAATAACCTGTTGTTAATTATGATTTTGGAAATACAAAAGTAGGGCTGGTTTCTTGGGCTGTCAACCATGAAAGCTTGTTTCTCAATAGTTTCTATAGAAATTTCAGAGACTTTCAAGAAGGGCTTTCTAGGCAGGAGCCTGAGCAAAGGGAGGCTCAGTTTTTACAGAATGTAAAACAATGGGGAGGGATATTGGAAACAGAGCCCATTAGGGTTCCCCACACAATCCTGGTGTCTTGCTCTGTGGGCTGGCATGGTTCCCTCTGATTTGGTCCAAACCTCAGGGCACTGATGAGCCTCTGTGGACCGGGCTGTCCCGTGAGTCTCCCCACAATAGCTCTAATCGAGTTACACTTTTAGGTCTTGTATTAACTATCGCTACAAAACACATTCTGTAAAAACTGTTACCACACATTTTATGTTTAGGGAATGGTATGGCAGTAGGGGTCGAGGGTTAGGGGTTGACAGATAGTGACGTGCTTTTAGGTCTTTGTGGAAACATCTCTGGTCAGGAGTAATGAATGGATAGGATTCTACTGGAGGTTATTGGAGGTAGAGAGACTCCAGATGCTGAAGCTGCTGAAGATCAACATGATGTATCTTTGTTTTGTAATCAGGAAGGGAAATTAAAAATAATAATTGGGCTTCCCTGGTGGCGCAGTGGTTGAGAGTCCGCCTGCCGATGCAGGGGACGCGGGTTCGTGCCCCGGTCCGGGAAGATCCCACATGCCGCGGAGCGGCTGGGCCCGTGAGCCATGGCCGCTGAGCCTGTGCGTCCGGAGCCTGTGCTCCGCAACGGGAGAGGCCACGACGGTGAGAGGCCCGCGTACCGCAAATAAAGAAATAAGTAAATAAAAACAATAATCGATTTAATTCTTTGACTCTAAGCTTAGAGACCAAGCTATCGCTTAGATACAAGGGAATATTAAGGAGTTACGATAGAACAATGTGTGAAGAGCTGAAAAATGCAAATTATCCTGTTTTATAAGAGCTATATAAAATGGAAGCTTTTTTGTTTGTTTCCTTGTGTACTGAAAAGGTGTTTTGTTACACCCTGAAGGGCTAGTCGAACTGTAACTTGAAAATAATAAGATTTTAAATGACTTAAAAAATGAAGATCATTGCTTTTGAAACCTGACTTCCTGAAAACTATTAAATATATATATATACATGTAGTATATATATATACATATAAAACAGTTAATGTAAGACCTAAATTTTACTGAATGCTTAATACATGCCAGGTACAGATATTAAGATATTTACATGTATTATCTCATTTAACACTATGAAGTAGCTACTCTTATCCCAGTTTTATACATTAAAAAAATAGTGCTTTGCTTTAAAAGGATTTGCCTCAAATAACATACCTGAGGAAATAGTGGAGCCAAACTTTAATCCCATGATATCTGACTTCAGACACTTTGTCTCTGGCTTCACAGGAACATCCATAGGAGGACAGATACCCTGTTCCTGTGTTTAAAACACATCACATTGTGGTGTTAAGCAGAGTTCTCTTTACTGAAGAAGACTTAGGTTGGCCCCAGGTAACCTCTAGCTCACTAGGGATTATCATGTATGCTACATTAGAAAACAGGGCTCCCGTAAACCTTGAAGCTATTGTGATCGTTCATCACTTCTCACCTGAAACTGTATCAATGGACTTCTGAGTTCCCTTGATTCCATCTTATTCACTTATAGCCAAAGTGAGTTTTCTAAAGTGAAAATTTAATTATTTCCTGCTTAAATCATTCAGTGGCTCCCCACTTTTTCCAAACATTTTGAACTTTTTACTGTGGCTTTTAAACTTCTTTCTGGACTCTACTTACCACTCTTGTCTCTTTTCTTTTCACTCTCACTTCATGGCTAGCCACTGCAGCTCCACATTTTTTCCTACTGGGTCTTGGCACCTCCTGCCTCCACTAACTAGAATACTTTCCTCCCTGCCTCCCACACCAAGCTGCTCACACTTCTAGGCACATTCTGAGGACAGTGCCCCTAAAGTCCCAAATTTGGTTTAAATATTTCTGCTGGATATTCAAGCAACATTCTCTACCTCGTTTTCACAAAACATGCTGTGTGATTACTTATTTTTACTTTCCACTTGACTATAAGCTCACTGCTGGGAGAGAAGATGTGATTATTTTCTTCATCCTTGGATCCCCAATACTTAGTGCATAGTAGGAGTTCAGATTTTTTGTTGTGTATATGAATGAAAGCAGATACCATTTAAAATACTAATTGGTAACACATAAAGTACGATTTTAAGTGTTCAAAACTGTAACTTCATTTAACCCACACAAAACTCCCGTGAGGTAGATACTATTGTTTTGCCCCCATGAAATGAGATACTTGCTACACAGAGAGTTTAAGTAAATAGCCAAAGGTTGCACAGCTAATAAGCATCAATACCAGTATTTGAACCCAGACTGTCAGGCTTCAGAGTATGGACTTGCCACTATTGCTACACTGCCTCTCTGAAGAATTAAGGTCAATGGATTAGTATTTCTAGGTGACAGTTGATACCTCAGGGCTTTCATAAGAAGGAAAACATGAAAACTGTTCATTGGTCCCATCTCTGCCACTAACAATTATGTTATTCTTATGATCTCACTTATGCCATAGTTTATCTGCAAAATTAGAAAACTGTGGATTGAATGATCCCAAAGGTGTTCTCTAAATAACAATGATTTGAACCAATCACTTATTTGTGCTACTCTGAGGAAGATAAAGTATTGAAAATAAATTACCAAAGGACTGTAAGCTAAAATAGATATTCTAGGTCCCATCTATAGACCTCTTGTCCCCCTTATCTCCACTGTTTGGGAGATTTATAATCTCATCCTATTACTCTCTGATCAAGGAGCTGGACTTGAATAGGGCTGTTAGGTGGATAGACTAAATAATTATCTTAAAACCTCCTAAGAAGTGGATTTCCACTGATACAGTTAATTTGGCATATGACTGCAGATAATAATAATTTAAATGAGAAACGTAAGTAATTGCCTACTCCATTGGCTAGCACACAGTAGGCATTCAGTAAATATTCTCTGTGGATTTTATTTTTCCTGTGATTTCACTCTTATGGATTTTACTTTTCCTGTGAATTTTCAGTTATATCAACTTTTTCTTGTCTCTAGCAATATTCATCAAAAAAGGAGAACTAATAAGCATTCTAACTAATTTGGTACATGTTTGACTGCATTTAACGAGAAGGATAGTGTTGTGTTAGTTTCAGGTGTTTAAAAAAAAAGAAAGACAAAATACGGTAAAGGGTTATTTCTCTCTTACATAAAAGGAGTTCATAGGTAGGCTGTCTAGGGCTCCTGTGGCAATTACACAGTGTTATCATGGCTTCTGTTTTCTGCTTTGCCATTCTCAGCTTGGTGTTTCCAAATTTAAGGATGGATATGACTATTAGAGGTCCAGCTATTGTATCAACATTCAAAGTGTGCTAGCCCCTCCTGTTTTAAGGAGAATTTCCCATGAGCACATACGTACTTCTGGTTATATGTCATTCGCCAGACTTAGTTACATGACCATACCCAGATGTGCAGGTATGGTTGGCGACAGAGTAGCAAAAAAACAGAGAGGTTGCAAACAGCAGCTCCCAATCAAAGAAGCATATTTGCATGCATTTAATAGGGGAAGGGGACTGCTGATCTCATGCATAAGGAGAGTGTACCCTATGAGCAGTAGCATGTTTGAGTTGGGAAGGACAGCAAGTAGAGTTAAAGATGGAAGGAAAACTTACTGGAAAAAAAAGAGAAAAACTGTAGCAAATTTGTTTAATTATTCTTTCAACTGCATGTGAAAAATTTTGTAAATGATACTTTAAATGTGTATGAAAATAGACTTTTGGTAGCCGAATACATAGGTGTGATTTCATGATGAAGGTGTGAATGGGGATTAGTTTTAGTTGTCCTCAGTGTATAGATAACAGTTGAAGTTGTGTATGGATTAGCAATCCCAAAAAGAAACGAAGGCTGTGAACTAATGTTTGTATATAAAGGGTTAGAATCAAAGTGATGAGCTAAAGATGTAGTGATCAATGCTGGTCAGAGATGCAGCAGAAAGGTTAAGTAAAGTAGAAACTGGAGTGTTAGGAAACCAGGAGATAATATGTCATCTTATCCTAACTGAATTGGAATGCTGGTAGTTTAAATAAGGCTCATTCCAGCGAGTAAAGCAATGCAAAGGAGGTGGAACCAATAAGTATCCATGACTTTCTAGGAAGTCTCACGCCAAGTGAAGGAGATGAGACAGTAATTAGGCCTGTTAAAGATTAGTGTATACTTGTGCTGTCCAATACAGGAGACACTAGCTACATGTGGCTACTGAGCACTTGCAATGTGGGGAGTTTGAATTGATATGGGCTATGAGTAAAATATACACTGGATTTTAAAGAGTTGGTATGAAAAAAATGCAAAGAATCTCATTGAAATTTTTATACTGATTACATTTTGAAAGTATAACTTTGATATGGGGTCAGATGAAATATATATTGTTAATATTATTTTCACCTATATATTTTTCCATTTTCAGTGTAGCTCCTAAAATTTTTAAAATTGCATGTGTAGCTTACATTTGTGGCTCACGTTGTATTCAACAGTCAGTGTTGGTGTGTACTCTGATTCCAATTTGCCACCTCAATTTTTGACAAAAATATATGAGGGAAAATCAGAAGCCATTCTAAAAAGTATAATTTTTTCCCACATTTACTTAGAAGTGTAATTTGTTGTAGTAGAAGGAACATGAGCCTCTGGATCCAGCTCTGCTACTAACTAGCTATATAGCCCCAGGAAAGTTATTTAATTTCTATGAGCCTTGATTTCCTCATCCGTAAAATGAGAATCATAATACTTACCACACAGGGTAATTGTGAGGATAAAATGTGCATATAAACGTCTTTGCAGAGTCCATGCCACATAATTGGCACTTAATAAATGTTAGTTACCTTTTCTCCTTTCTGTGTGACCTATAACTCTGGGTAAAAGGAATAGAATTGATCTGATATACTGTAAGCCTCAAAATCAGAGTATGGGGATAAGAATAACAACAAAGGTTACTGACCCTCTGAAAAATAAAACCAAAATCTTCCAAAATTGAAAATAACCAACAATTAACCTTAGCCTTTTTGGAAGGAGAAAGCAATAAAATTTCTTCAAATATAGAAGTACACACATATATATGTATTTATATGTATATGTGTACAAATGCATGTATACGTGGGTGTGTGCAAGTGTTTGTGTTTTTCTCAGTGGGCCATGTGAAACAGTGTATATGTAATTGTTTTATAAACTAGAATGCACTGCATCTATTCAAACCTGAACAGTGGAATGATGATCACTATTCTCTAAAATTACATCTACTATAAAGTGATAAATGGAGGAAAAAAATTTGTATTGTAATGGGGATAAAAGATGAAAAAGAAAGACAGAGAGGGTAGAAAGAATTTGCTGCAAGTCAAAATAGGAAATATACATCTAGCTAGCATACACTGTCCACAGTTTTCTTTCTCAGCCTTGACATGCCTCCGTGGAATGGTCCAAAATAACTCCCTCCACAGTGCTCAAGGACACAGTAGTGAATAAGTGTAACAAAAACCCTGCCTTCAAGGAGCTTGCATTTTGAGGGAGACAATAAGAAAATAAATAAGTAAAAACAAATGTTATTAGTTATTAGTTGAAAGTCAAAAAACACCCAGAGAAGGTTAGAAAGTATTGGTGGAGGAAGGTTACAGTATTAGATAAGGTAAAAAAGCAAGACTTACTGAAAAGGTGACATTAAGTATAGATGAAAAAGAAATAAGTGAGCAAGTCATAGGGATTTCTGGGGGAAGCATTTCAGATAACAGCATGAATAAGGATCGTGATTTGGGAACTTTGGAATAGTGTGGAGGCCAGTGTGACTGGAGCCCAGTGAGGGGACTAGTAGGAAGGCATGAGATCAACAAGTATAAGGTGGGTGGGGAGATCATCGAGGACTTGAAATAACCTGACTTGACTTGACATGACTAGAAGTGTCTCAACTTGGATTGATTGACATGTCTTGACTTGACTTGACCTAGCTTGACTTGAACTTACTTGATTTAATTTTCTATAGAAGGTCATTTAAAGGTTCGGCTTTTACTCTGAGTGAGATGGGGATTTTAGGGTTTTGAACAGAAGTGTAATATGATCTTAACTTCTGTTAAATAATCACTCTGGCTGCCTTTTGAGAGGAAGATATAAAAGGCTGGGAGTGGTATGTTAGCAGTAGAAGTGGTAAGAAGTTCTGGATATATTTTAAAAGTAGAGCAAAAGGGATCCACTAATGGATCAGATATGTGACGTAACAAAAAGAGACACTTCAAGATTTTGGTCTGAGCAACTTGAAATATAAAGTTGCCATTTACTGAAGTGGGAAAGGCTGTGGAATAATAGATTAGGAGAGAGGAGTGAAAATGATGAGGATTTTTTTTCTGGAAATATTAAATTTGAGATGTCTATTAAACATTCAAGAACTGTAGGAAATATGGGTCTGGAGTTCATGGGAGATGGTCTGGGCTGGAGATATATATTTGGGAGTCATCAGTATGTAGATGGCATGTAAAGTTATGGGATGGGATGAATTCTCCAAAGAGCAGTGAACAAGATAAGGACATATGGATGTGGGAGGCGAAAAGAAGGGATGGAAAGATGAGAAGCAAAGGAGGCTGAGAAAGAATGTCTATTCTGATGTACTGGAAGCCAAGCATTGAGGGTATTAAATCTAGAGGCATGGCTTAGGTCAAATGTTGGTATTGGGCCAAGTGAGATGAGAATTAGGAATTAACCTTTAATTTAGCAACATAAGGGTCCGTTTTGGTGGAGAGGGAAAATGTCGATTGGAGAGAGGTCAAGAAAATATAGAAGTAGGAAAATCCAAAATAGTAATCAGAGAGAATTTGGGGGAGGGGGTGATAGTTTTATTATAAAGAGAGGAATAAAACCAGGACAGTAGCTGAAGGGTGAAGTGGAATGGAGAATTGTGGGGGTTTTTTAATAAGATGAGAGAAATAGAATACTTCATGCTCTTGATAATGAATGATAATAGGACAAAGAGGTTAATGGGGATGGAGTAGTAGAAAGGCAAGCATTTCTGGAATCTTTGCTAGGGTGAGAGAGGATGGGCTCTACTGGTCAAGTGGAATGACTGGTCTTAGCTAGGATACCTTTTGCCCATAGTAATATTTTATTTGATATAGAGTCACAGATGTAACTGAATGGATAAATATTTTGTGGAGCCTTTTGGAAATTGTTTTTTGGTTACTTCTCTTTTCCCAGCAAAATAGGAAACAAGATCATCAGCTTTATTTACTAATGACACTCTTCCTGTCTGTCCTCTGCTTCACCAACTCTTTCTTTAATCCTTACCCATAATTAATTACTTACCCTTATTAGACTCAAAGTAGATCCCAAAATAAAATGATTCAGATTTTCCTGAAATATTTATTAAAATGCAGATACCTGGGTTCCACTCAAGGCCTAATAAAATATCCCTGGGAAGTGGAGCCAGGAATTTGAATTTTTAGTAAGGTCTCCTGGTGCTTGTGATACACAGTAATTTTGAACACTACCCTTTCCCTCTTTTGGTTGCTTCAATAATAAATGCCTTATCCTCTTTCATCTCCCTGTGAATTGCTCTATCTTTAGAAGAATGCTTTCATCTGTATTTGGTAGAGAATTTTGCACACATTGAATATATTTGAATATCTAACACTGGTGGAGATATTTTTCTAACTATAGTCTTTCCAGATCACATTCAGGGACTGAAGAAAAATTGTTCCCACATGTTATGAACACAAGTATACCTAAGGGATTTTTTCCAGATTCTAGATAAGCATCATAAACAATGAAGTACCTGATAAACTTCATGTTACAATTAAATCATGTCATCAGCAGGTTATATACTGTCTCTGGTGAAACTAGTTTAGAACACTGAAGTTCTCTAATAAAAAAGGCTATGTCTCATGCTACTTCATATGCTGAATCCTTAACAAATGTTTAATAGCCGGAAAGTGAATTAAATAACTCTACATATTTTAATTTAGAACAAACTGTAAGTACAATACATATATTTTAAAGCATAACCATAGCGAATTTAAAGAGACTGCAGCCAAAAGAAAAGAAGGAAGGAAGAAAGGAAGGAAGGGAGGGAGGAAGGAAGAAAGGGAGAAGAGAAGGGAGAAAGGACTCTAAACCAGTTCCTTTTTCCAACACGGATCTTAAAAGGTTTGTGTACTTATACTGCCTTTTATTATTTTTCTATCCTACATGGTATAATCTTTGAATAATCAGAGTTTATATCACACATATTGAGATTTTTAGGTCAAAGAAAAAATCTATTAGAATTAAATCAAGCAAGGTAGGGCATAGAAAAATATCTACAAAATGGAGGCAGTTATCACAAGAAAATTGTATATATACATATATATATGTTTTATATATATTTGAGGTCATGACCTTAAATTAATTTGAATGAAAGAATGCAGAGCAAGGAACAAGGAGGACAGGTCAAAATGAAGTAATTTTAACTGAGGATTTGTTTTTCCTTGTCATCACTGACATATTCACATATTTTATTTTTTAATCAGGGTAAAAAAAAAGGAGTGCTCAACTTTGTATTAATGCTGAAATTATTAATATTCTGGGAAATTTTTCTAGATAATTGCAGCAACTTTTATTCTTACAGTGTTGTTACTACTATTTTCTGATATTAAAGTTCCCCTTATTTTTTTAGGAAATGTTGCATTAGGTACCATTTGTTTATTTACTTATCTTTATTTCCATTTCTCTAGGAGGTGGGTCAAGAAGGATCTTGCTGTGATTTATGTCATAGCGTGTTCTGCCTATGTTTTCCTCTAAGAGTTTGAAAGTGTCTGGCCTTACATTTAGGTCTTTAATCCATTTTGAGTTTATTTTTGTGTATGGTGTTAGGGAGTGTTCTAATTTCATTCTTTTACATGTAGCTGTCCAGTTTTCCCAGCGCCACTTATTGAAGAGGCTGTCCTTTCTCCATTGTATATTCTTGCCTCCTTTATCAAAGATAAGGTGACCATATGTGCATGGGTTTATCTCTGGGCTTTCTATTCCTGTTCCATTGATCTATCTTTCTGTTTTTGTGCCAGTACCATACTGTCTTGATTACTATAACTTTGTAGTATAGTCTGAAGTCAGGAAGCCTGATTCCTCCAGCTCCGTTTTTCTTTCTTAAGATTGCTTTGGCTATTTGGGGTCTTTTGTGTTTCCATACAAATTGTGAAATTTTTTGTTCTAGTTCTGTGAAAAATGCCATTGGTAGTTTGATAGGGATTGCACTGAATCTGTAGATTGCTTTGGGTAGTATAGTCATTTTCACAATGTTGATTCTTCCTATCCAAGAACATGGTATATCTCTCCATCTGTTGGTATCATCTTTAATTTCTCTCATCAGTATCTTATAGTTTTCTGCATACAGGTCTTTGGTCTCCTTAGGCAGAACACTCAATGACATAAATCATAGCAAGATCCTTTTTGACCCACCTCCTAGACAAATGGAAATAAAAACAAAAATAAACAGATGGGACCTAATGAAACTTCAAAGCTTTTACACAGGAAAGGAAACCATAAACAAGATGAAAAGACAACCCTTAGAATGGGAGAAAATATTTGCAAATGAAGCAACTGACAAAGGATTAATCTCCAAAATATACAAGCAGCTCATGCAGCTCAATATCAAAAAAACAAACAACCCAATCCAAAAATGGGCAGAAGACCGAAAGAGACATTTCTCCAGAGAAGATATACAGATTGCCAACAAACACATGAAAGGATGCTCAACATCTCTAGTCATTAGAGTAATGCAAATCAAAATTACAATGAGCTATCACCTCACACCAGTCAGAATGGCCATCATCAAAAAAATCTACAAACAATAAATGTGGAGAGGCTGTGGAGAAAAGGGAACCCTCTTGCACTGTTGGTGGGAATATAAATTGATACAGCCACTATGGAGAACAGTATGGAGGTTCCTTATAAAACTAAAAATAGAACTACCATATGACGCAGCAATCCCACTACTGGGCATATACCCTGAGAAAACCATAATTCAAAAAGAGTCACATACCACAATGTTCATTGCAGCTCTATTTACAGTAGCCAGGACATGGAAGCAACCTAAGTGTCCATCCACAGATGAATGGATAAAGAAGATGTGGCACATATATACAATGGAATATTACTCAGCCATAAAAAGAAACTAAATTGAGTTATTTGCAGTTAAGTGGATGGGCCTAGAGACTGTCATACAGAGCGAAGTAAGTCAGAAAGAGTAAAACAAATACTGTATGCTAACACATATATATGGAATCTAAAAGAAAAAAAATGGTTCTGAAGAAACTAGGGGCAGGACAGGAATAAAGATGCAGACATAGAGAATGGACTTGAGGACATGGGGAGGGGGAAGTGTAAGCTGGGATAAAGTGAGAGTGGTATGGACATATATACACTACCAAATGTAAAATAGATAGCTAGTGGGAAACTTCCGCATAGCACAGAGAGATCAGCTCAGTGCTTTGTGTCCACCTAGAGGGATGGGATAGGGAGGGTGGGAGGGAGGGAGACGCAAGAGGGAGGAGATATAGGGTTATATATATATGTATAGCAGATTCACTTTTGTTATACAGCAGCAACTAACACAACATTGTTAAGCAATTTACTCCAATAAAGATGTTTAAAAAAGAAAAAATTATTACTTTATAACTTAGCCTCTAAGAATAGTGCTACATAAACTTAGTAAATGCCCAACAGAAATGGAGTCAGGTAGAAAAATTCAAATGGTTCTTATTTACTTAGTAATTTATTTAAGTCATGTTCTCCTTTGTATTATGATTTCTAAAATATGTTTTAAAATTAAGCAATTAGTGGTTTAGTGTTCAGCTGTCTCAATAGGTATGTTTCTGCTCTTTTATTTGTTTGTGTACAAGAACAGCTTTCTGCCAGTTGAAGTGGGGTTTGAAATTACAGCACCAGCAGGCAATTTCTTGGACAAATTACTGTTTGGACCACTAATGTGGAGGAAGGGAAGAATGTTTATTGCACCACTGAACTGGCTGATGCTTCTATAGCCAAGATTGTGCCAGAGGCCACTGTGCTGGGAAACCGTCCAAGAGAAGCTATACACCTTCTGTTTTGAGTGACTTGTCTCTATACTGAGAACACATGTTAGTGTTCAGAAAGAAAGAGCTGAGTCTATTTTGTAAGAGCAGTGGGAAAATTTAGCTACATGGGTTGACAAGTTCAACGTTTCTATGACAATGTATATATGAAATATAACATTTGGTCGATTTCTTCTTAAAATTATTTCAATATCATTTTGTAATGCTCCACATTATTTTTCCATACATAAATATAGTAATACACTTTTATTTCACATGCCATCCTGAAGTGGATCCGTTTTCCTTTTTTTTTTTTTTGTGGTACGCGGACCTCTCACTGTTGTGGTCTCTCCTGTTGCGGAGCACAGGCTCCGGACGCGCAGGCTCAATGGCCATGGCTCACGGGCCCAGCCGCTCCGCGACATGTGGGATCTTCCCGGACCGGGGCACAAACCCGCGTCCCCTGCATCGGCAGGCGGACTCTCAACCACTGCCACCAGGGAAGCCCTGGATCAGTTTTCTTTTAAAAATTTGACCTTTAACCAGTTTCCCACTCCAATGGCCCACAGACGGCATGCATAATTTTAAAATAAACTGTTTAGCCATATCTTTCTGTAGAAAAATGAGATCATACTCAGCAGTTTCTATGAGGGATGAAGAAGGAAAGATGGAACCAGTATTATAGCTATATTTGTTTTCATGTTTTAGAGTAAGGTATTGTCGAATCCTCAGTCTAAGATGGGGATATTCAAAAATCGTTTCAAGAAAATAAAGTATTTATCCAGATATTGAATATACCAATGGTTTAATGCTTTAAGAGAATCCCAACAGGAGACTTTGGCCTTCAAACTCTTTTAATGTTGTTTTCCACTCCAAGTCATTTTCTTTTAACCAAATAGCTGTGTCTAGTTAAAAATGTCCAAAACTTATCTTAAACCCTCATTCAGAGCTCCTGATCCCCAGAGTTAATATCATATGCTTGTTATTTGTTTTGCTGTTAATGAATGTAAAGAAATCCAATTGCATGTACTTTTTCCTTAAATGAAGTGACTATAGATGAAACTGCTTTCCCACAGATGATGCATGTAGGGATGGAGGAAAACTGGAATTGCCTACATAGTAATTTCTCCATAGCCTGACACAATTTACATTTCCAGGGACAGCTTCTGGTGAAGGCTATCACCAAATCCAGATCCCAGTTCTTTACTTAGACTCCTCAGTATCACTAACTTTGGAAATAACTTCTAGGTCCAGTTAGTAATTAAGGACTTAAGTTATTCTGTAGAATGGATCTTAAAACTGTCCATCTGGGCCCACAAGTTATAACTATGATTTTATACTGCTGTTTGAGGACAATGTCTCATAAAACATTTGTTCAAACTTGTCTTGAGTAAAACACCCTATGGTACCACACTCCTCACTAACTTGTCAGTAACTTTCCATTTTGTTCTAAGGCAAATTGTAAGTTCCTTAACATTTCCACTGATCAATGAAAGTCCTTATCCTGGCAGCTTCAAAATTCAATTATAAAGCAATAAACTTAAACTTTCTCTTCATAAATCAAAAGTGTTCAAAGACTTACATGTATATTCAATTCTTGTAACATCTTTGGATACTTTATAACATCTCAAGGAAGGTGTGCAAATTAAGTGCTTTGACTGTCTCTAAAGTGTCATGGTTCACTGTTTACATTCACAATTAATTTTGAAAGTTTCTAATGTAGCCCACTACACAAGATTTATGTGAAAAAGGAAAATATAATGCTGTATCATGACGTGGTAAAGTTCAACAGAGTCAAATTCAGGTTGACACATTTAAGGTCAAGTGCCCGTCTATGCACATATTACAGAGAGAAATTTTAAAGTAAAAATATAGGTCTGTGGTTTCATATCAAATGAAAGAAGCAACATGATATTATAGGAAGATTTAGTTCAATTTCTATAGTCTTTAATATGCCTTGCCAAAGGGATATTAGATTCCTTTGAAAATAATTACCTTATTTTAGGGTGAAAACAAAGATATAGGAAATGGTTAAAAATCAAAATGAGATGATAAAGTTACATGGTCAAGTTAGTTCTAAGATGAATATAGTAGTTCATATCAAAGAGATGAGTATGAATAAAAGTTGTGGAGGAACAAGATATGATTGTATTAATATGCTTCCATTGGACTCGTCATTAGTCAAATTCCACTTCAGGTGTTAACAGCCATTATTTTTTACCCCATTTTAAAGAGAATGCTGTTAGAAAACTGGACAGAATGCAAAGAAGAATGTGTTCTTTATGTCTTCATTTAGACAAGTAAAAGATTATGTTGAAGTGACTGAACTCATACTCTGAAAACTCTACACATATTATTTACTGTAGATACTTAAATACAATTAGTTTGAAAAACTTTCTACATGCTAACATGTCTCCAAATTCTTCCTTTCTGTGAGAACGGACATCTCTAACCAATGAGCCAAGAAAATGATAATGAAGGATATTGTAGTCTCTCTCATTTAGTACTCCATGTCTTCATTTCTTCTATTGCCATTCCTTCATCTCTGTTTTCCCTCAGTGATCTGCATCATCTACTCCATAGTGATGGGGGAGGCATTTTTAAATACTCTTTAGAGTTAAGGATCACTTCCTGATTAGAGCCTGACCATGTAGTGGACTTCCCCATTACCTAGACACATGGGCACCTTGACCTTTCTTGGGAGACATCATCAAACATTCTGTGGCCACTTGGCTCAGGTGTACAGAAGGAGTGTGACTATTTAATGAATTTCTCCTCAATGTCAGGTGGGCTGTAGGATTTGGACGCTGTGTAAGGGCTCATATTGGCTCTCTTTGGAGTTTTCTCTTATTATGAGTTAGCCATAGGGCTTGAGAATCTGAGGAGGGAATCAGTACTGATGCTTTCCCATGACATCTTCCTAGTTTTACACTCAGCACTCAGCAGCAGTATCTGGATAGTGTAAATCTTGGGAATTTTTTTAGCCTTAGAAAATCAGAAAGGAAGAGCTGGAATCAGATTAAATCATGGAAGTTTTCAGCTATATACACCTTCACTGACCAGGCTTTAGTACATTAGAATGAAGTATAAAGAGCACAGTGCTATTTATTGCTGGAGGTTTTTCAGGAATAACAGATGAACTATATTTTCTAGCAGTTTCAGTTCAGCAGATTTCAATCTTCCCTCTCCCCTTACCAAAATGCCTGAGGAATAAGCCTATAACATAAGTAATAGTGTTCATAAACTCTGTGATTATCAATATGAAACTGACACTCTCTCCTACCCTTTCCAGCTCCCAGTTTGTGTATGATTTGGTGATTTGGATGTTTAAAGTCTTGAGTAATTTAAAATAAAATCCCACAGGTTAACAGCTATACCCTCTAGAAGACTACACACACACACACACACACACACACACACACACACACATACACATATGTATACCAAATGAAACAATTAGTGCTTTAGAAATATACCTGCCTGTCAATTACTGTTAAAGATCTTATTAGGCTCTATAATTTTATCACGGTTTACCTTGGGTGGAAACTGATGATGAAAATAGAGAGCATGAATGGAGATTCTTTGCCTCCCCCAGCCTCCTAATCTACCAGGAAGGGCAGTATTCATGCCTAGTTTGGTTGGTTATATATATAACATATACACAAATATATATAAACCACATGTTTCAGAGATAGTATAGGTGAAAGGCAAGAAAACTGACCTTAATATCATTCCTGATTATATTAGTCTGTAAACAGCATAAGATCTTGTTTCTGGGCTACCAATTCATGATGTGACATATTAGCCAGTG
The DNA here is from genome assembly GCF_005190385.1 of Monodon monoceros. Taxonomy (NCBI): domain Eukaryota; kingdom Metazoa; phylum Chordata; class Mammalia; order Artiodactyla; family Monodontidae; genus Monodon; species Monodon monoceros. The sequence goes on along the minus strand of NW_021703776.1, from coordinate 21,754,770 downwards.
GTAGTTACTTGGATTAACTATTTTTAGGAAGGTTAAGTGATATTGGAAATTTTGACAGAGTTCAACTGTAGATTCTCACTCATCTAAATTATTTGATCACAAAATCAACAAATGAATTCAAACAAACCACCTTTAAATTACTCTGAGCGTCATTGCTAATTTGAGATTTAAGAGATATATTCTTATTTCCCAAAACTCACCATTATAAGTAGGTTTTATAGGTATATGTTTTGTAATGAGCTTAGAATTAATGAACACACTTTGGCTCAGATGATTATTTTCTATAAATCCTCTAGTGAACTAAATCATAAATAAGTGAGATCACCGTTTTAATGTTATGTTTATTACCAAAAGTACTAAAGTGTTTAAAAATAACATTTAATATTATCAAATGTATGTTTTCTAGAGGAAAGGTATTTAAAGAAAATTATATAAAATACTTGATATTTAGGACTAGCTGCAGAATTTGAAGTATTAAAACAACAGTTAAGGAGATAAATATAAATGGCTATCATGACTTTAGGGCTTTTTCACACTTCACTAAGTTTGGGGTTTAATGAACTCTGAAGAAATAATAGAAATATGTTTCTGTAAGTTCATTGACGTTTAAATACTGTTACTCATGTGTAATTAAAATGATGTTGGTTAATGACTAATAGTAAATTGTCTATCAAAATCTTTATCAAATATGGACTATAACAAACGTAAATCTATTTTGCCAGGGAAATGATGTTGGGATATTCTAATGTAGTGTGAGCATGTTTTTATCATATGTTCATGCTGCTTCCCTAGTCAATCACTACTACTCTGAAAGAATCTCTAACCCTCTAATCCATTCCTCTGCTAATGACCAGAGTTCTCTTTTCAAAACCCCTATCTGATTGTCTTGGTTCTTGGTTTACTAATCTGTAATGGTTTCCCAGTGCTTACAAGATAAATCCTACATTCTTTAGCATCTCTTATAAAAAGCTCACCTGAGAAGCAGTGTTTAGTGAAGTTTATTGAAGGCATGTGTTATTTATTAACTTTTAATGTACTTGAAACTCTGCCCTTGGCTCCAGTCAGATCCCTCAGAGGCTACTCGAGCCTACCACTTCTTCCTTCCTGGCATCTCTAGGGGATTTCACTATAAAGTTAAGCCCTCAGCTTGTGTAGAAGGGAATAATGGGGAGAGATCGATAAAACTTGTTGCTATGTTAGCTGCAAAATGCTGCTGAAGATATTCTCTGTATTACTCAATTTCTCTTATATAAAATGTAATGTGCAAATTGTCCTTTTTATTTAATGCAAAAGATACTCTGCTGTACATAAGAAAATGATATTCTAAGAAAATGAACTTCCTCCAATTTTTTTACCTGTTTATTTTTGTGTCTGGCTTTAGAAAGGTTAAAATTAAGCTCAGTCACAGCAAACATGCTGGTTCTTAAGATTACCATATTTTACTGTCCTTGCTATCTTGGTATCCCACCCTCCTTTTCACCAGCCTATTTTAACCTAGTTAAATAGTCAACCATCTTTGATTGGTTGTAAGCTATTTCAGATCCTTTCAAGAAAGGGATAGTTTGGGCAATCAGTATGTCGCTTTACATGGTTTATGGGCTCTTCAAAATCTGTTCCCAACTTATCTTCCCAGGGTTGTCTTCTGACATGGGCAACTCAGAACAACTCAAAGTTTTTGTCATACTCCGTGCGGTCCCCTCCTCTCCATCTCCAGTTGCAACATCCTCTTTTTCCTAAAGGCCATTCCTTCCCATTCCCATTTCTCTGCCTGGGAAATTGCTACTCACTCTTAAAGACCCAGATCAAATCTTACACGAAGTGTCCTACCATCATCAGAAAGAATGCATCCTCCCTGGCAGGAGCCGATCATATTTTGGGCATATAACTTTACAAAACCCAACACATTGCCTTATAATAACTTGTCTCTGTTGTTGTTATTGTTGTTGTTTTAATTAGGATGTTAGTTCCATGAGGTTAGAGCCTGTATTAGTTTGTCAGAGCTGCCATAACAAAGTGCCACAGACAGGATGGCTTATACAACAGAAATTTATTTTCTTATAATTCTGGAGGTTAGAAGTCTGAGATCAAGGTGTCAGCAGTGTTGGTTTCTTCTGAGGCCTCTCTTCTTGGCTTGTAGATAGCTGTCTTCTCCCTGTATCTTCACGTGGTCTCCCTCTGTATGTGTCTGTATCCAAATTTCCTCTTCTTATAATAACCCTAGTTATATTGAATTAGGGCTCACCCTTAAGAACTCATTTTAACTTAATAACCTCTTTAAAAATTTTTTATCCAAATAAGTCACATTCTGAGGTAGTGGGGGTTAGGACTTCAACATATGAATTTGGGGAGAACACAGTTTAGCCCATACAGTCGATGTTTTAATTTATCTATTTAGCTCAAACTCTTAACTGTGCTCCTGAAATAAAATAGAAACAATAAATATTTGTTAATGAGTGTTATATTAAGGAAAATATTTACTATATGGTATTTAAAGATATTTTTTCAATAACTTATAAAAACACTAGCATGTCTTTTGTATAATACAAAACAGCCAGAACATACTGTTTTTCACCAACCTTTTCCTTGTAGAGCTTAGTTTTTCAGTTAGGAACTTTTATAGCAATTTTGTTATGCTGCCACCAAGTGACACTGAAGTGAAACTGTCCCCACATGTTCTGCAGAGTTTAAGCTTTTGCCTAGATTGAGGATGTGAATCTCTCTTAAAAATTTTCCAAGATTCATAGTTTTGGCATTTTTACATTAAAAAAAAATCAATTGCCCTTAGTAAAATAAAAATTTAATCAATGTTTGAGGAAATGTTGACAGATAATTATATAGAGCAAATATTTTAAAGATAAGATAGTATTTATAGTTCTCTGATAAAAGGCTCACATGCTAGATATCAAAAACAAACTATAACTTATGCTCAATTTCTTTAATTTTGACCACAAGCCTGTCTTGAGTCCATTCAGGGAGATATGCCCTTGTTTGTGTAGATTTTATTTCTTAATCAGTTGACAGAGAGAAAAAATGATATTGGCAGCTTTTCTAATAGTGAGAAATGGTTGACTTTTCCCCTTAAATTTGGAGCTGGAATGTAGTGGGAATTTCAGTTGTTATCAATTTGAAAAATCACATTTTTCACATTTTAACATTTCTAAATTTGGGATGCATCTTTCAGTTGATGGAAAATTTGCAAACACCATTGGCCAGGTGGTGGTTGTGATGTACGTGCCATTGCCAGCATGTGCAAACTTGACTGTTACTCCTGTTGGCATGACTGCATGACTTTATTCTCTTGAGGTTTCAATCAATGAACTCTTTAAGGACTATTTCAGGAGGAGATATAGGTTCTGATATTGTAGTCTGAAAACTTTCCTTAAACCTTCTGATTAGATCAAAGAGCTACCAGCACCAAAATTACAGAATGGGTAGCAGTGGCTTGGAAGAAAATCAAAGAGACAAGGATAGAGCACTCTTTTTAGAAATGCACTTATGGCACAAAGGACAAAAGTTGATGGGTAACATGGATCCCAACAACTCTGAATTAAAATGTGATCAGGAAAGCTGGACTCTGAACATGAAGATTTTTAGGAATAGTTTACTTTCTCTTGTTTATATATTCTCATTTTCACAAGAGTGGCATATGATAAATCTATATCAAAATAAGTCTAAAATAATGCTTTAGATAAATATAAAATTAAAATTCAAGGTAATAAGAAATAATTTGTCATAGTTTAGCTGGCAGTGTGTTTTCTTCTTGATCACATTTAAAATTATATTTCTAATAATTGATGGCATATTAGTATCAGTGAAATGTGGTATTGAGTGCATACCAAGTACCAAGTACTGTTCTAGGCATTGGAAATACAAGAGTGAAGAAAGGAATATATAGTCCTGCCCTCATAAAGCTTGCCTGGCCTCACTAGCCATAGTACTGTTCTACCTCTCCTAGACCAGAGGGAAATGAAGTGGCAATATTAGTTGAATTTGTCAAGACAGACATATTAAGTAATTTTGGTAAAAATAGGACATTCATTAATCATTTTCCATTGGCTTTACCTTGCCTGAAGGAGTTTTTAAAGAAATAATTGAAAAGTGACTATATATTTAGCAAATAAAACACACTATGAATATTGTAAATAATTATAATAAGAAAATATCAAAGTTGTATTATTTATTATTTTTTCCTTTGGATTTATTGCACATGACAGCACTAATTATTTTAGCTTTAAATAACTCCTTGTCTTGATTTCATAGTTAAGTACAGTAATGTATTCTGCAATCTTCATCTTTTCCTTCCATGTCTGAACTCTATTATTAAAATATACAGCACCTCTTTTGGCATCAGTACGTAAGAAATTAGCTCTCAGGTTTCTAACTAATAGATTTCAAATTAAGCTTGTTATTTACCTTTTTTTTCTGTTTTTTTAAAGGTTTAAATTTTAAAATTTTCTGAGAAAGTTATAAATGCTGTTAGATTTTTGGCAAATAAAGCTCCATCAAAAAAGATATTCTGATTCTCCAGAGAAGTTTATTAATTTTACCCACTAAAAAAAAATCTTGCATAATCTGAATTTTTGAGTATATTTAAATATAAAACAATTAAATTATATGATAAATTGACCAAATATGGTATTATCTTACTATGTTCAAAGAGAATAACAGACTCCTCAACAAAGTATCCAAGACTATCTACTAAGTGACCTCACCATACATTTTCTTTATCATTTTCTGTGAGTAGAACTCTTTAAAGGCAGTGGTCTTTGTATACAAAGCATCCAGTGTAGTGCCTAGAGCATAAAAGACCTTTGAACAAATGCTTATTCAGTCACCAAAAGGCCTTAGAGGACTCATGGTTACGTGAGTACAAGGCTTTGGAGCCAGACTACACAGATTTGAATATTGGCTCTGTCACTTGAACAATGACCTTGACCAAGTTACTTAACCTTCTAAACCACAGATTCTTAATCAGTCAAATGGGAATGAATCATTGTACCAATCTCATAACGTTGTTACTGAAGATTAACTAGATAGTACGTGGCTTTTCATGCATTTAGCTGCAAAGCCTAACCCACAAATGCTGGACGAATGTTATCTACTATTGTTGTTATAGTTATCATTATTCTTATTACTTGAGAAACTATTATATAGAAGGTAATTATAGGAATCTATGCAACAACTTTGGCATTCTTACTGAATGGAAACTATATGTCAAGCTTTGTTCAAGATGCTGGAGTTTATGTTCCAGTAAGAAGTTATACAATGAAGAAGCAAACAATAAATGGGATATTTTCATATACTTATAAGTACTACAAAGAAAATAAAATGGAGTAATATGACAGAGTACACCTAAGTGATTGAGAGGGTAGAGTTTTTTGTAACATACTAGATGGCATACTTAGCAAAGACCTCTTGAGAAAGTGACATGCAACTACGACTTAACTGGTAAAAAGAGATCAGGCTTGCAAAGATTTCAGGGAAGAGGATTTCAGTAGAGGCAACAGAAAGAGCAAATTATCTGATACAGGTACAAACATAGCCTGTTCAGGACCAGAAGGAAAGCCACTGAAACACTAAAGAAGTAGGAGAGCTATAAGGTAAGATCAAAGAGGAGAGTAGGTGCCCACCTACAGAAAGCACTGTAGGCCATAGTAGGGAATTTAATATTTATCCAGAGTATAGTGGGAAGCATTTTAAGTAGCAAACTAATTTGGAGGTAATGACATGCCAAACACAGCAGTGGCAGAAGAAACAAAACTAAGAAATGGGCAACTTAATATTGTTGAGATGGCAACACTCCCCAAATTGATTTTCAGATTCAATGCAAATTTCAAAATTCCAGTTTCCTTTTTTGCAGAAATATGCAAGGTGATCTAAAATCATACAGAAAGGCAAGGGATCCAGAATAGACAAAACAACCTTGAAAAGAATGAACTTAGAGGACTCATGTTTCCCAGTGTCAAAACCTACTACAAAGCTACAGAAATCAAAACGGGTTGTAGTAGCAAAACAATACACATATAGATCAATGCAATGTAACAGAGAGTCTAGAAATAAACACTTACATTTATCGTCAATTAATTTTTGATGTAAGTGGTAAAACAATTCAAAGGAGAAAGAACAGTCTTATCAACAAGTGTTTCTTGGGTAATTGAGTATCCACATGCAAAAGAATGAAGTCGAACCTCTACCTCACACACTATGTTCAAAAATATAATTAAAATGGAACATAGACTAAAATATAAGAGCTAAAACTATAAATTCTTAGAAAAATCATAGTAAATCTTTATGAGTTTGGATTTGGTGGTAGCTTCTTAGACATGGCAGCAAAAGCACAAGTGCCAGAAGATAACATAGATAAATAGACTTCATCAAACTTTTTAAAACTTTGTTTTAAAGGACACCATCAAGAAAGTGAAACAACACCCACAGAGAATGGATGAAAATATTTGCGATAATGTATCTGATAAGGGATTTGTGTCCAGAATATATAAAGAGCTCTTAGAATTCAACAATAAAAAGACAAACTAAAAATTGGATTCAAATAAACATTTCTCCAAAAACAACATATAAATAGGCAATAAGCATGTCAAAAGCTCAACACCATTAGTAATTCAAGAAATGCAAATCAAAACCACAATGTGGTACCACTTCATATGAATTTTAAAGAAGGAATATAACAAGTGTTGGTGAAGATGTGAAGAAATTGGAACTCTGATACATTGATAATGGGATTGTAAAATAGCAGAACTATTTTGGAAAACAATTTGTCCTTTTCTCAATATGTTAAACATGGAATTACTATATGATCCAGTGATTCTGCTCCTAGGTATACGTGAACAAGAATTGAAATTATGTCCGCACAGAAACTACTATGAATATTTACAGCAGCATTATTCATAACAGCTAAAAGGTGGAAACAACTTAAATGTCCATCAGTGGAGGAATGGATAAACAAATTGTGGTCTAGACATATAATGGAATATTACTCATCCTTAAAGTGGAATGAAGTGCTAATATAGGTTACAACATAGATGAACTTGAAAACATTATGCTAAGTGGGAAAAAAAACCCCGACAAAAGCCCACATATTGTATGATTGCATTTATACAAAATGTCAAGAATAGGAAAATCCATCAAAACAGAGAGTAGACTAGTATTTGCCAAGTGCTAGGGAAAGGGAAGCATGGGGAGTGACTGCTAATGGGAACAGGTTTCTTTCTGGGGTGATGGAAATGTTTTGAAAAATGAATCATGGTGATGGTTGCACAACCGTGTGAAAAACTAAAAGCCACTGACTTGATTTAACAGTGTTAATGTTATGGTGTGTGTACTATATCTCAATAGAGATTTTTTTTTTTAATAAAAAGGATTAGAAAAGAAAAGGAAAAGAAAGATATTTTCCAGATTTCTAAGGATTTGGTAGGTATTCATGAGAATTTAATGGTTGTTTAAGTGTAAGAGTTTAAAGTATATTTTATTAATCTCTGTACCTTCATTATCTAGAACTCTGTTTTGCACAAAATATTTGTCATTAAATATTTGAGGAATTAATACATAAATACAGCAGTTTTTAAAATGAGTACATTTAACTAAGTAGATAATGATATCATTAAGCCTGAAGAAATAAGGGAAATAAAGTTTGGGGTGAACATGGAGGAATGTTACACTTTTGGTACCAGTGGGCATATAGGTGGATGCTTCCCATAAGCATTGGAAAAAAATCCCAATTTGTAGCAAAAAAGAGAAAACATGACTGAATAATTACAGATTCACCTTTATAATCTGGCCATTAAGAAACAGATAAAAATCTTTTTAAAATGAAAAAATATATATATCCACAATTGCATTAACCATACCAAGATAGTAAAAATGATTGAAGTTTTGGTTTAAAAGGGAGGCGGTGAGTTTAGCTTTCGATATGTTACTTTTGAGGTTTTCATGTGGTACGAGAATATGAGTTCCATGAACACAGGAGCAATGTGTGTCTTGCTTAACCAATAATGGCAATAATATCATCCTTAAAAGCCAATAAAATTTTTGTGAAAGTAACAAAACCATTTCCAAGTATGCAGTAATTAGTTAATATATGATTTTAAAGCTGTAGAGTTGAGTGAGGACTGGAGGCATACATTTTGTAATATTATCCTAAATGTTATAATCAAAACTCTTGAGAGAGGATCGATCACTTAGGAAAAAAATAGGCAGAGTTGGAATTCTCAATATTGAAGCAATGGTTAAGTAAAGAGAAGCTATAACCCAAACTGGGTTTTCAAAGTTATTTTCTATTAAGTTTTTTTTCTCAACTCTAAGACAGTAATTACTTCGTGCAAGGGTGGAAATAGAGTGAACTAAAGACTTGGAAAAAGGTTTTCCTTTTTCCAAGTCTTTAGTTGAAAACCTTTCCAACCTCAGAGGTTTCTAGAAAATACACTGCGGAAATAGAAACTATACGTTGTGCTCAGTGTGCTATGGAATAATTAAATCAGCTCCCAAGTGAGATTATCTTGAAAACTGAATGGTTTTCCTGTCCTGGTCCAGTGGTGCCTGAGCTCAAGAAATTCATCTATATTCTTATCCTCCTTTTACCACTAAATATAATGTGTTTGTCTAATAAAAGCAGGTGATCTAGTGCGGAGATAACTGTTATTTCTTATATCACTGGTCATCAACAGTAGTCCATTAGAGAGGATTATATGAGTGTCTGATCTGTTACTTAATTGATTTCTCTATTTCAGTAACATGAGGTACCTATTAAATCCCATGACCTTGTCCCAAAGGTATTAGCAAATATTAAGCACCCATTTCACTGAGACATGATTTCCAGTATAGCAAATTTCACACTTCTATAAGCTATCAGAAGTGTTAACCATTGCTGCTCTCTCATGTAATTTGTAGCGGTGATGTTATTTCACATTTAGTAGTTATGAGGGTGAGGTGGTACTTAATGAGAAACATATACTATATATAGGCAGAGCCATACCTGGGCATAGAGAGGAGGTCCTCAAATGCTGTGGTGCCTACTCAAATGGATGTGGAGGTGGATGTGCAGCTCTCAGCTCTGCAGAGGAGCAGAAGGCTGTATAAGCACGTGGGCTTGGACAGCTTAGAAACAGTATAGTAGGATATGAAAGTGACACATGTGTCGTGTCTGGCCAGAGGTCTGTAAATTTGATTCCAGTTTCAGTTGGTTCCAAAAGCCATGGCTTTGCTGTTTGGTAAAGAGCCCTGTGCCAGAGAGAGATGTCCAAGTCTGCACCTTATATGGTATCGGAACTGCACCAAATTAACAATAACAACAAACAAAAAGCCTATCTGATCTTTCAAAATAATTTGCTATTTTTGGTGCCTGGCTAAATAAAAAGGCATCATCCTTTCCTCTGTGAGTCACAGCTGTTGTGTAGCCATCACTATAAAGTAGGTAAAATTACTGTCATTGTCTGTTTACCTTTTCTATCTTTGGACATTCTCCTCTCAGGATCTCAATTTCCTTAACTTTCCTAAGATCTCCAGGACATCTGAATTATGTCCCTGATCCCAACATTAAACCTTATCAATATGTAACAGCTGGTAAAATGATAATTTCTTTTACTATAAAATTCTAATTCTAGAACTATATCCTAGGAAAATGGAAAGATTTGTACAGAAATCCATATGTAAAAGGATTATTATGCAGAAAAAAATAAATGGCCTTAAAATGAAATGTATTTATTCAACCAAATCCAGGCTGTGTTAAATATAGTGCAGTAGTATGTTTTTTTAAAAAGTGATTTTCCAAATTAATAGTCCTATAATTTGCTCTGTTCCTTTGCTCTCCATTCTTGGAAACAGTACGAAGCTGTTGGAAAGGGATCTCAGTGAACATTAACATATTAAGGAATGAAGAAGTCCTGTAGAAGAAAACTGACATCTATTAACATACAGCAGCATTACCGTTCTAAACCAGAACTTCCCAATAAAATGCTTAAGAATTACATGGGGATTTCGTTAAAAGTATAGATTCTGATTCAGTGTGTATGTCTGGGATAGAATCTGAAATTCTCTATTGGTAATAAACTCCCAGGTGAGGCTGATGCAGCTGCTTCAAGGACCATGCTTTGAGGAGCACAGGTGTTAAGAACACATACAGGAAAACGTTGCACCCTTCCTTGCTGCCAGCCAGGTCGGAGGAGTTGCCAGTTTCAAGGACACCATTATCAGTCTCTCCCTGGTAATCTCAAGATAGGAATCTGTAACACGCAGGGCTGGTTTGGTTTAAAGGTTTGGTCGGTGAAGCTGATGGAGTGGATAGAGACAGTTGGGACAGCGATCCTTGGACTGGCATGCATCATAGCTGAACAGCTCTAAGTCCTAGTGACAGAGTATATAACCCAAAGGCTTTTTGCAGCCCTGATAAAAGGCTCAGCATAGTTCTATTCCAGCCTTGAAAATGAAGGAAATATTCAGTTAAAGAAAATGGCAGTGGTTGTGTGGTCTAGAGTACAAGTTCTATGCTATTGACTTAATAGCGTTGATTTTTTTTCCTATATTCCTTCCTTCCCTTTTTCCTTCTTGGAATGGCAGGAGTTGTGCTTGGTGAAGAGAGCAAGAGCCTTGGGGTCTAATGTACCTGAGTTAAACCACTGGCTGTGCTGTTTAACAGCTGAGTGAACTTGGGCCCTTTATCAAGACACTCTGAACCTCGATCTCCTCTTCTGTTAAATGGAGATACTATCCACTTCATAATGGTTGGTTGTGAGAATTAAATGAGATAATAAATATACAACTCCTAGCACATATTAAATACTTTATGTGTACTGGTTCCATTTGCACTTCCGTTTAATGTGCTAATACCAGCCACATCTGAAAAAACCTCAAAACACTTCCTCTTCCCCGGGCTTCTTCTGGAGTCTTGATTAAATACATGCCATTTCCTCCTGGAAGCCTTTCCTTACTCCTCATCCCAGTTAAGTTAGCTGTTGCCACCATTCCTTCAATAAGATCACCCCTGCAACTTCTGCTTAATTGACTGTCTTCCCCACTAGATCCCCTTAGGTCTGAAGACTCTGACTGTCCTAGTCATTTTTGAATTTCTACTGCCTGATCTATAGAAGATGCTCAGTAAATATTTTTGACTGGTTAAATAAATACATTAACTATTTTATTTTAGCCCCATTCTGTGGCTCTTGATACATCTTCTTTGGTTATCAAACCCAAGTTGAGAAGTTTAAAGAACCCACTCAAAAGATAACCTCTCTTTGGGAGAGAGGGTCTTCTCAGAGTATTAGCAATCATTCTTCTTGATGTTATTTCTGCCCTTAATTGTAAAAGAAAAGCCTACAGAAACCAGCTTGTGAGTGCACTGCTCTTTGCAGTCAGTGAAATGTAGTGCTATCCACATTAAGCTATGGACTCAAGGTTTTAGGGTTCTACTTGTCTGAAGATAAGAAAAAGGGAAGGTGCTGCATTTGATAGAAAACACTTCCTCCTGTAGCCCTAGGGAGCATTGTTAGGAACTTGTTGCCTAAAGCAATACACTGGCAGATTCTGACAAGGTGTTTGAAGACTGTTTTAAATCAGAGATAAATATAAGACTGTGAACTGAGTAGCTTTTTCTCAAGCATATCAGAGTCTGATAAAAAGTCTTAAGAAATTGGATGTGTATAATAATAGCAGACATGCACAATCAGTATGAGCACTCTCTTGAACAAAAGTCAGATTTGAAAACTTAAGAGAAAAATATTTTTAAAAATGTCTTTGGTTGCCATTTTAAAAATCAAATGATGCTTTTTATTATAAAAATGAAAGTGCTGCAGTTTTAATAATTGATATTTAAACTGGGCTCCTAATTAGTTTAATGCAGTTTGCATTATTATATTTTCATCTTCTTGGTCTTGACAGATTATTACCAGTCCTATAGATTAGGCATTTTAAAATAGGAGGTCCAGGGCTTCCCTGGTGGCGCAGTGGTTGGGAGTCTGCCTGCCGATGCAGGGGACGCGGGTTCGTGCCCTGGTCCGGAAAGATCCCACATGCCGTGGAGTGGCTGGGCCCGTGAGCCATGGCCGCTGAGCCTGCGCGTCTGGAGCCTGTGCTCCACAATGGGAGAGGCCACAACAGTGAGAGGCCCGCGTACCGCAAAAAAAAAAAAAAAATAGGAGGTCCAAAGAAAGGGGGCTTTTAAACATATAATAATGTCAATGTGTGCAGTGGAAGAGAGAGTTGTTAAAATCAGTGTAAACAAGTGAAAAATACATTTGGAAATAGTTTATTTTTCATGGTGTGAGTTAAAGGATGCAGAAATTTGTTTTTATGCCCTAAGAGTTATATTTCTCTGACTGGTTTACAGAACAATCTTCCTTTGTTATTTTACTACTTCATCTTAAATTTTTGTCACTAAATGGGAATTGTAAATAAAAAATGAATATTATGTTATATGAAGCTAAATTAACTTCATGAAAGTCAAGAAATTTGGAGTTGGGTTTACGCTAGTTCTCTTCGTCTTTTTTGTCATATATAAAGTTAATTTAAATAAATATTTTTGTCATTTAAACTGTTCCAGGTAATTATTTTTAAGTCTAAAATACAACTTAATAAAATTAGACAAAAGAGAGTGTACTTATTATTCTGTTCATGTTTACTGTACTTTTAATTCAAAAACAGGGGCCATGCTCAGGGGATAAGCACGTATTTTTCTGTATGTAAATCATTTATATGTATGTTGTAGATGATTATTACCTGGGAAAATGCCACAAAATACAATTGAACACTAATTGAAACTCCTGATATTCTTAAGTCAGAACTAAGTTCTTAAAGATAACCTATTGAGATGAAACAGTGTCAACTATTTTAATAGGAATAATATTTTCATTATAACTTAACTCTCTCATTGCATCAATCACCATTTTTCTAAGAGAGAGAGAGGGAGGGAGGGAGAGAGAAATATCAAAATATCTCAGGAATTAATTCATAAGTAAGAGGGTGAAAAATTGGGAAAGACCACAGTATGGAGCTATTATTAAAAGTGTGTGATCTAGTGGGGTGTCCAGGGCCATGTCAAACCATTTGGAGTACATATTAGAAACTGCTTGAGGGCAGAGGCTATACCTTACAGTTTTTTTACAAAGTATGTCCATTTGTCAATGTTCAGTAAGAGTTGCAGGTTGATAGATGAAAGTAAGTTGGGCTGTGAAGGGTCTGTCTACCATAGATGAGGTTGGTGATGACTAACTTGACCTGTCTCAACCTACTGTTTTCCCTAGAGTTGACCCTATTATAAGATGTAAAAGCTCAGAGACAAATTATATCAGCACTTTCTACTGCAAGTAACAGAAAAGGCAACTAAAAGTGGTTTAAACGATGAGGATATTTATTTTAATACATAATAGTAAGTCCAGAAGTAGGTGGTTCTGTTAAAAATTCTGTTCCTTTACCATTCTGTTTAAGAGCAGAAAAACTTTCCCAAAACCTCCTCACTGACTTCCTTTATGTCTTATTGGCCATTATTATATCACATGCTCTACCTGAGCCAGTCACTGGTAAAACTAATAATTTGAACACCATGATTGGATTTAGCTATTTATAATTGGTGCTGAGGCCCATCTTCCATGAAGGATAAGGCCCCTCCCAGGAAGGTAAATAAAATCTAGATCCTATTAAGAATAAAGAGGAATGAGTGGAATTGGGTAAAGGCTGTTAGGTAGCTAAACAGCAATAACTAAATTATACAAACAAATATTAATAAATAAATCATAGTCACCTCTTGGTCACTCCAAGGATGCTTTCTGCTTTATTGTTGTTTGAGAAAGTTAAAATTTAAGGATTTATGGTTTAAAAAATTACTACAATGTTCAATGAATTTGTGTGTATCTCATTGATATTTACACCTCCAAATGATTTTTAGAATCTGTGGATTAGAAAGAGTTTAAAGTTAAACCCTATCCTATTGTATTATTAAATGTCTGAACCCTGAGGGATATATAATCCTACAGATTTCTTGGCCTCAAGGTTCATAAGCAAAAGCACACATGATTATATTTCAGAGGCTGTATTTCACTAGGATTACAAAAATCAGTGGCATATTTAAGCTTCGTGTTACGGAAAATAGAATATGGTCAGCCATTTGACCACACCTGGGATTCTTTTAAGCATATGCCTCTTATCATGCAGTAATCTATGATTCCCTTTTGTCCTTCCCAGCTTTAAACTCTGAATTTGTAACGTGTAATATACCAAAAAATAAATTTAGAGTCAGAAGTTTGGGATTTAGCCCTGGTTCTATTGCTTAACTAACTGTTAAGCTTCTGTCATTCACTTAAATTTTTGGACTTCTGATTGCCTCAGATTACCTGAAATATCCCTGGTTTTGAAAGAAACTCAAAGTAAAACCTTTATCTTTATAAGTCCATCTTTCTGAATGCCCCAGGTCACTATGCCCAGTGATTTCCTCCTACCTAAGAGACTCTCCTGATGAGTGGGGGGTCCAGGGTTCTCCTCTTTATCTTTTTATCTCTTGCATTGTCTTCTTTTATTCTTCTCTCTGTTTTTTATTTTTTTTTGCTATGTCTTCACCTAAAAAATGTAGTAAATTTGAAAATTACTATCCAAATCAGCTTCTTGAATATATGCTTCTTCAGCTTCAGTGAAGTAACTCTTTAACTTGCTTTTTCCTTTGTTGAGAAAAAAATGACGATATAAAATCAGCATCCTTTCTTCTCCATCTTCAATTAGCTTCTCACTGACCCAAGGATGTCAGTGAGAAGCTAATGCCAAAGCTATCTCAATACATAGGAGTAAGCCATCTGTATTTGTCTCATCTCGAGGTTATAAATGCAAGCAAGTCCACAGCCCTCTCCAGAGTTGCTGACTCTGGAGTTCAAAAGTTTTGAAGTTTGGACTTCAAAGTTTTATTTTGAAGGTTCTGCCACCAGAGGGAACTGAAGTTGTAAGGTTTTACAATGCCTCACACGCCCTGTATATTCCTGATAAAATACAGCTTGCTTAATGAGACTAATGCTATTAAACTTGGAACTTTTCACACAAAATTTTCTGAGTAATCAATTGTGTTAAAATATATTTAGAACCTTTATTAGTCATTTCATTCTAGAGAAAAGGATCTCTTCAGCGATCCCTTTATTCGCATAGATTCCTAATTTTCCACATTGATAAAACTCATGCGTCAAAAAATTTATAGTAGAAATAATTGGGAGGAATCATGAAAAAATAGAGATCTCACAGGAATGATAAAAATTGTATATATATATAGCATAATCTTCAATTGAAAGTGGGAAACTGATTAATTTTTAAATACTCATTCAAACTTTAGACAGCTTTCTAACTCTATTTCATGTTATAGAGTGAATAAGGTAATGTAGTACAAAAAACTTGCCAAGAACACAACTAACTGAAATGATACTGCCACCAATCTACTGAAGATACCTACACTGGAAACAGATATTCTATTCTGAATATCATCAGGTATTCTGATACAGTGTGGCAATAAAAGCAAACTTGTTTTTTCTAAAAGTTCATTTTATCCAGGATACTTTGAAAGAGTTCTCCAGAAAAATAGTACACATCTTAATCTGCAGTGATGAATCAGCAATCATTTTTATGCTCTGTCTTTTGGTGTTGCAGACTTTTACCCTCTTTCAAATTTCAGTGTTTCTGATTTTTGTTTTTGTTTTTTAATGTGTGATACCAGCATGAAGCAGAATGCAAGGAACAATGTGAAGACCACTTTTCAGATATCAAGGCAACCTAAAGTTGTATCATTAAAGGCAATTGTTTTTATTATATTCCACACCTCTCTTAAGGTATGTCCCAGTGTGGTCACAGCATCACCTGCAACAACCTCACCTGGGGCTTCTGTTCAATATTCACATTTCCTAGCTTCAACCCTACCTCTTTTGATTCTGCATTATGAACAAGCAGCCCTCGAGTGGTTCTCATGCCCAATAAAGTTTAAGAACCACTATTCTAGAAGATGCATGTAGTTCCTGATAATTTAACTTCTTGAACTGTTATCTATCCCTAATCCCCGGCTATCATCATTTTCATGGTCAGCACACATTGACTTCTTTAGCTTAATGCATTTCACTGCCTGCTTTGTCATCTCTGTATGAGTAGTTCCCAAGTATAAATTTCTAGACAGACATGTCGCCTATTTGAAACATCATTTAGAGCATGTTCCCCTGGAAAGTCATTCCACATCCAAACCTTATTCTTATTCTTCATTGTGTCTTCTTGAATCACCTTTAAGTACCATTGATTGTGTTAAAGAAAATTGTATTGTTGCATCAGCTTCCCAAGGAGTCTTCCTACTCCCTTCTTACTTCAAACCGTTCTATATGGAGAAATTTCCTAAAACACGTCCCTTTACAACGATTTTCTGATGCTCCTTACAACGTAGATTACATTGTTTGTCTGTAGGTATCTTTATAACATCTATAGTCCTCCCAAGAAACAGTATCCGTCCCATTATCTGGTTTTCAACTTTTTCTCCCAATCAACATACTTCCCTTTTTCCCAGTTTATCTTTGCTTTGCCCTCTCATTGTCCTTTACAAATATTGGATCATATTTCTACAAAGACTAGATCAATTCTGAGTGGTCTCAGGAAGTCTCCTCTAGGTCCTCTCTCCTAGTCATTATTTAAGTGTTCACAGGTGTATATGTATCTTACTAACTGTGCTTTGAAAGCAGAGACTAAGGGTTATTCTGTTGTTGAACATCCTACATGATGTAGACATGTACTAAATCTATAGAAATTACTCAGTATTGGTTGATAATTAAGGCCATGCTAAAAAGAATCATAACTTTCTCCTAAATTCCATTATATTCCAGATTACAGATAGGAATGTACTCATTTAACATCATCATTTTCATTTTGATCCCTGTAGTATTTATTTGGTAAATGTCTGGTACTCTTTAGTAAATAGTAAATGGCAAATGTCTGGTACTCTTTAGTAAAGTTTAAATCAATGCCTTCTAAGACTTGCGCATTAAAAATCAGTGCTGGGACTAATTAAATGAAGCCCCAACCATTGTAAATTTTATGTTATAGTAAATGTCAATTTCATGTATTTCAAACTGAAGAGGTTGAATGAAATGTGGTTTTTGGCTTGAGGGGGCTATTGATTTACTCAGCAAGGAAAGCAGATGCCCTGGTGGAGCACAATAATGTTCTAAAGTAATTCACTTTTGACAGTGGCTTGGTTTGCAGTGACAAACATCAGTACGTAATCCCTCTGGGGGCTCTTCCCAGGTTGCAATGTGTTTCTCTTGCTCAGTAATAGCAATATGGAGTATGACTGTCATTTGGGGCAATGGATAGAAATCAAAAAGGCATAGAGCTTTGGCTCCTTCAAAAAGTGGCTTGGCTGAGTTAGAGAACTAACCCGACCAAAGAGTCCAATCCAAGGGAGACATTCAAAACACAGGATGACTGGTTGTCAATAATATAGAAATAAATGAGAGAGCATCTTTTTAATAAGGAGATAACTCAGGAGAAGCTGAAGAACCAGGCCTTTGAAGGAGGAGGAATAGTAGAAGAGAACATCTTCAAGAGGGGCCAGGATTTTAGAAAGACTTGTTCTTTTAGAGCAAGCAGAGAAGCAACCTGAGGGAGTGTTAAGGAATTCAGTAAGTGATGTTCGAGAGTTTTCCTGGCTGTTCAGCAGTAACACGGCTCAGCTCTTCTCCGAGTGCCTCCTTGACTATTTGCTCCTTACAGACTACCTCATTTTCCCCTACTCTGTTTATCTTTTCCCGGGATCATAGTATATTTGGAAAGTAGACTTTTGTTATCCCTATTTTACAGATGAGGAAAAAAAATTCAGAGAAGTCAAATATTTTTCCCAAGGCCGCATAAGTGGTAGGAAGTAGAAGTGAGATTCAAACAAGTTCCAAGACTTTTAAGGCAGTGCTTTTTCCTTCTAAGCCCACAGCCTATAAGCAGGGGTGGTATTCAGCATATTTAACATTAGGTATCACCTTCAAGCCTTGTTTGTTGTTAATCAGATTCATTAACAATATACTAGACTAGATAAACTTAACAATATACAAGGTAAAATATGGTTAGTACTGTAAAAGAAAAACTCCACTAGACCATTTAAAATGTCAGGGAAGACTATTCAAGACTATTGCAATAGGAGAGAGAGAGAGAGTCAACTCAAGTATGCTGAAACAAAAGGTGGAGGATTTTTAAATACTGAGGGAAACTAATGAAAAAGTAGTGGAGGATGTTGGTCAGTGTGATTAGGCCATCTGTGTTTGCTAATTGTCACTTAATAAAGTTAGACTCCTATTCTCCCATAAAGACTGGGAGATAGGGACAATATCTACTTTTGGGATTATATTTCAAATGGATGACTCCAGGTCCTTGAGAAAGACATTTCTGGGTTGTAGAAGACTTACATGTCCAAGGGGAAGAGAAGGAATTTACAATTGTAAGTTTTCTAAAGTAAATGCTAAAAAAGGGGGGTCAGGGACCTGTAGTGAGGAAGGAACCTGTCTAAAGTTTAATCACAGTAAGAGGAACATTAAGGTCAGTACCCATTGTTAAATATTTTAAGTGCCAGACTGTGAGTTGCTTAAGGGCAGTATTTCTTATATAACTCTTCCTTGTATCATTATAGCACATAGTTTTCTGTACGCAATTTAGATGTTCAATAAATGAAGAATGAATGCATTACAGTTTCAGCCAAACTGCTAGATATGAACAATAATTGAAAGAAATATTTTTTTCTATGTAGCAAAAGCAATCCTTGTTTGTAATTATGTCACTTTGCATTTAGATGCCCTGTGAAGCCATATTTCCTAAACTGTTTTATCGTGGAAAACTATGTGTTTAAATTACTTCCCTGTGCTGGAGGGGATGTTGTTCCATTGTCACATAAGTCTGGAGTTTCACTTTCTTTATTAGTGTTTTTATGTCTTCGAGAAGTCTTAAAATGCTGGGCTATTTTATAGTAAACTTTCTTCTCCACTTTTTCTCATGTAAAAAAAACAGTGACTTGCTATAGTTCTACTCTTCTAAATAAGACAATTTGGGAAGTGCAGAACTCAATTAAAATTTTGTCCTCTATGAAGAAATTGTGACAGCCTTTATTGAGCACTTTGTATTTTGCTGAGCACTCTGAATTATTACATGTCATCGTTACTAATATTATTAATATTTGCCTTTTTTCCAGTGGGGAAACCAAGGTTTATGGCGCTCAAGTAAATAATTTAGGTTACACAGGTTTAAACAGCAGACATGGGATTCAAACTCTAGTCTATCTTGCAGTCTTAAACTCTTAAGCGTTATGCGCTGGTATTCAAAACTGTGATCCCCAGACTAGCAACGTTAGCATCACCTGGGAACCAACCTGTAAGAAAATTCTTGGGTTACATCCTACTGAATCAGAAATTTTGAGGGTGACACCAGTAATCTGTGTTTTAACAAGCCCTCCAGGTAGGGTTGCCAGATAAAATAGAGGACACACAGTTGAATTTGAATGTCAGATAACCCACACAATTTTTCAGTATAAAAATGTCCCAGCTATTGCATGGGACATCCTTACACTAAAAAAAATTATTGGTTATTTGTCTGAAATTCAAATTGAAATGGGTGTCCTGTATTTCTGTTGGCTAAATTTCATAACCCTACTGCCAAGTGATTCTCATGTGTACTAAGGATGGAAAACCAGTGCACCTCAGGATTATAACTTTTATTGAGGTACCTTTACTCTTAAGTTCAGTGGTTGAACCAGAGAGAACTTTTTAAAAAATAAGTCGTCTTTTACTAACATCACCATTCTCTCAAGAGTAGATAGTGATAAATAGCAGAACACATTTCCTAAGAGGAATGGGTTTCAAAATGCCTACTAGAGCACTTCACAGAAGAGCAGTAATAGCATGTCTGATTGCATAACACCAGAAAAGCAGGAATTTGGGAGCAAGGAGATAAAGTGAGTCATACTATAACAAAAGTTCTGTTTTTCTCACATAAAATGGAAAAAACCCCACCATTTATTATTGCATGCATTATGAAGGGGGAAAAGAAGTGTTGGAAATGACTCTAACAACAAAATGGCCAAGTTTAAGTTGCTAAATGAAAATGCACTTCAACTTCACTCTTTACTTTGCTACCACTCAATTTTTAATCATTCTTGACATAGTTGCACAGAACCCTTGAGAGCAAGAGAAACTTTATACATTTATATCTTGCTTATGCTGTGTCTAATCTTTTTAGAAAAAAACAACATAACTCCGGGCTGAGAAAATCATTTCCCGGCATAAAGGGAACCTCGTAGGAAGATAATAAGGCTAGCTCCACAATCTGAATTAGTGATTCGGTAATATTTTTTTTGTGGCTAATTGGTTATATGTCTCTGAAAGAGATATTTTAGGTCTCAAAACTTCCTTTTTAGTATACCATCCCAGCCCAATTTAAAAACAAAACAATAAAACAAAGAAAAAAGGCATCCCTATGTATGACTCTATTATCTTGATATGACTTTTTAATTTGTCCTAGGTAATGAGATATTTGTTGAACTGAGTTCAGCCAAAAGCATATTTGCTGAATTGGCTTGCCTGAGCTAAGTATCACAGTAAAAGCTGTTACCTAGTATTTTATCAACCATAGAAACTCCAGAAATTGGGAAAAACGACTTTAATCTAGACACCAGCACGCGGTAGGAATAGAGTTAGGCCAGAATTAGTGCTAGTTAGTATCTTTCTTGCTGTTTGGTAAAGGAAAATCATATAGATGGATATTTTCTGGTATAAATTATTATTTCGTGCAGATTCAAGTGGTGGTTTCCAGAGAAGAGTATGAGGAGGAAGAACAGGAGGAGACTGTGAATTAACTCTTAATTAGCCAGATCGTTTATCGCGACTGCAACCCAGTTATATATTTTATTTAATAGTGTACTGTGGTATTAGATTAACACAGATCTTTACTGAAAGTTATAGGAAACCTAAACATTATGAACACAAAGTGTATTTTAATTGAACATTAAAGTTATTTCTCACAAATCATAACCTTAATTTGATATTGTTCTTAGAGGGAATTCAGCGGTTTGCATTGCTTCTGCTTTGAAAACCATATTATCATTAATAAAATCCTAGTCACTGATATTAAATAGATTCCAGTTCAGTGAACTAATTAAGGATTAAAGCAGAAAATCCTTATTGTGGCATTAAATCAATCCATAGTTTCAGTATTCATTATGCTAAGTGCTCTGGTAATTAAAGAGCGCTTAAATGAAACACATGCAGATAAATTAAAAATGAATTTCAAAAGCTGAAGCTTGTAATGGCACCTTAATGGAGATATACAGAAAATGTATTCCATTAAAGGGTGTGCAACTTAGTTACCATATAGTTTAATACAGAAATTACTAGTGCCACCTATTGGTAAAGAGTAGAACTCCAAAAGCTGTTCAAGAAAGGTACTAATCAGAAATTTCAGTAGAAATAATGGGTTTCATAAAGTGGATGCATGACTGTTATTCTTTGGTGTTTAAATTATACTTACATTTTTAACACATATTTCAAGTGATTTGTAAAATAACTATTAAAATATTTGCTAACTTTAAAACCTAGGAATTATGGTTCATAACTGTTTTTTGCATATGTTGTTTGAAACTACACCACAGTATTATTGTTTGAATTACCATGCAGTAAGCCTAGAAATTTTAAGCTAGTGTGGTTCTCATTAAAGTGTTCTGGAGAAATTAGAAAACAAATTTCAGTGCTGTGAACTCACTCTGAACTAATTAAATCATAATCTTCTGAGGTGTGTGTGTGTGTGTGTGTGTGTGTGTGTGTGTGTCAGGGGGCAGCAATCAGTATTTTTTGGAAGCACATGATTCTAATGTGCATCCAAAGTTGTGAATCACTCTTTGAAACTAACAACTTAATTTAGAAGTATGGTTTCTCATCAATAAAAAGGGGAGGGGCAGTCACATGGCAACCTTTAAAATCTCTTTTGCCTCTATTATTCAGCAGTCTTCACAGCAAAATCATTCACATATAACATCCACATTACTGAATTTTTTTCTTTCTTTATAATCTGTAGCATAGGAAAATAACCACATTTTTTAAAAACACCTTTGTCATGAAAAAAAACATTAAATTGTTTTTACAGGGTTATACAAACTAAACTGGCTTCTTGAAACGTTAGCTATGATGTTGAAAGGGTGCCATCCAGTGCTTTATAAAGGCAGAAAACAAGGCAGACTGATTCCAGTTATTTACTATGTGTCAGAGGTACCAGATTTACAGCCTCAGAGGCTTAAGTCCATTACCCACTGAATGATTTACTAATGGAGTTCTACGGTGCCTCATTCACCAAATGCTAGACATAAAATGGTGATATAAAACATGTCCCTAGACATGAAAATCTGACAGTCCATGAGGGGAGATGAACTTGACATATATGTAATAGCACAGAATGCTATATAATTGAGTTTTCAGTGTGTAGCATTGTCAATATGTCCTGTTGGAGTTCAAAGGAGATGGCAATCAGTGGAGGCTAGTTTAATGAAGGGAGGCCTAAGAAGAAAGGTAAAAGTGATTAGCACAGAGGTGTTATGTGAGACTGATTAGCATTTTAAGGGAGACAGTCCAGAGATAGAATCACAGAGAGTCAGAATTGAGTGTTAGGATCTGTGAAGATGCAGAAGAAGTGATGAAAGAGAGGAGTCATTAGAAAAGTATTGAGAAAACAAACACCAGGCTAGGGTAGTGTTATGGAAGCAAACCAAGGAAGAGCAGATTCGAGAAACAGTGGAATGCCAAAGATGTCAAACGTAGCTGAAATACAGGGGAAATGGTATGAAGGATAAAGAGAATGAAAAAATAATAGCCACAGTGTAGAATATTCCAGAATAATATAGAATATGCTAAAGGGGACTATGATGTTATTTATTCTTTTCATAGGAAAAAAACAAGCCTTAGAGATATTGTATGATTCTCCCTAGATCATCCAGCTAATGGCAGAGATCCTGGCTTATGCCACAGA
The DNA here is from genome assembly GCF_005190385.1 of Monodon monoceros. Taxonomy (NCBI): domain Eukaryota; kingdom Metazoa; phylum Chordata; class Mammalia; order Artiodactyla; family Monodontidae; genus Monodon; species Monodon monoceros. Next base: position 21,731,778 of record NW_021703776.1, on the reverse strand, counting down.
CAAGTGTCAAATAAAAATGTGTATGTGTATGTTTCATATATAATATCTGCAGTCATTTTTCTCAAAATACTCTCTATGGAATTCTGTGTTATTCATCCTTGTGTCTCTATGGTGCCTAGAAAGGGCATGGGTCATCAATACATAGTGAAATCTTAAATAATTGAGAAAAGTCATAACCATAATTTGTGATTACAGATTGTTTCAGTCTCTGCCAACAGTCCTATTCTCTTGAATGACTTCTCTCAGTTACGAAACTGATCAACTAAACAAAATCTATACATTATAGTCAATATATATAGCACCAAATGCATTTTCATGTATATGTGTTGAGTATTATCAGTTTTGTACTCCACCCCAATTGATTTTCATTTTGAAAAGATAGTAAATCTAAAATACATTTTGCATTTTATTAAATAAATAAAATTAATAAGTTATAAAATTATAATTTTTTAATCATTAAGCACTTACTGTGTGTTAGTGTGTCTGCAAGCATTAGGGTCACAGAGGAGAGGAAACCGAGACTCAAGAACTTTGCCCCTGAGGAATTCTTAGCCCGAAGCAGAGACAGACATTGCAGTCTTCTACCCTCAAATTCTGAGCAGTCTGTATTTCATCAAAATATGAGGAAATAAGCAGCTATATGAGAATCCAATTTTGTTATCCATCCATAATAATTCTTAGTTATTGCTCTTTTATTTTAAAAAAGTTAGTTCCACTAGGAATTGAGCTGCTCCATTAAATGCCTTTCAAATGTGGATTGCTAATTTCTATCTTGGTAGGACTTCAGTTAAGCTATTCTGAAAAGGCAGAGGGAACTGCTAACAAAGCCTCACTTTGGTATATTTACCTTCTGCTTTCTTGTATTGTAAATTCATTTCCCAACTGGGGATTCAGCTTCCAATAAGATGTTATTGAAATTTACTTTTCTTCTCCTCTCTTATCAAGTCCAACATTTCCCTTGATTGTAGGAATGATGTGGGTAGAACATCTTGAAAACAATGTGAAGCGTGCCTAAGTGCTATTTACACAAGGCATTATTTCATGTGTGGTTGACACTCTCTGGGAGCTGACAGAGGAAATAAAGGCCTTCCATTGTCACCATCTAACCTGTGCCTTGTGTCACAGAGCTGAGGCCAGCACAGAGACCCCCAGTGAAATGAGCTGGCAGGCTATTTCTTTTCTCTGTTTGTAAAAGTGTTGACAGTGCAAAATGCTTGCCAGAACTAACCTCAGAGTCATGCCATACAGAAATTCAGAGGCCCAAACAGGTGACAAAGACTGAGAAGATACACTGAGATTAAAGAGAAACACAGAGATAATCCCAAAGAAGTTAAAGCATTTCTACCGTACCCCAGCTCTGGGGTTTCAATGTGAAAACTAAAAAATCCCCAAATTCAGTCATTTTGGTGTCATATTACCTGTGATGGTGCGACAGCTGTCAGGAGTAACCTGGCTTTGAGGGCCGACTCACTTTGGAAGATGCCAAGGTTAATATTTCCTTCTGGTGCCCAGAAAGCCACCTATTTATAAAGGACAGCTAAGAAAAACTGTAAAAGTTCTTAATTACATTGCCACACCCTCAGCCTTTTAAAATAAAATAATATTAAACTGTATTAATACTGTGTATATTTATGATACTGGTCGGTGTGTAAACTCAAGTTTTTACTATTGTTTTGCTTTGTTCTGTTTTCCTGCATGGTATTTCCAGATGTAGTCAATTTTGATTATCTGTACAGATGAAAGTATTGCCTCAACTCAGGTAACTAAAACAGCCTTATAAAGCGGTGGCTTCATAGACGAGCACCATTATAAGGTTTTTCTGGTTACGAGATAGGGCAATGCAGGGCTAGCACACTGGCACTTGCCCCGCTCCCTTCCTAGCATCGTATGTCCAGCTCACTTAGGTTTTGCTGCTGAGTACAAAACCTACAGTTTTTTCTACAGAGCACATCTTTCTACAGTGTACTCTGCACAAAGGTACCGTGGTACATGAGTGGGCAAGGGGCTGCATCAGAAAAATGCCTTTTCCTAATACACCCACGCTGAGATGGCCGGTCTCTGGTTTCCCTGCAGGCCTCCATAGACTGTTAGTAAGCCTGGAGTGTTCAAAAAGAGTTTCCCCAACATGGGGTAGTAGAATTTTAAAAGGAGTCCTTGAAGACCATAAAGAAAAGTATTCCAGGATCTTATAGAAGACTTCTCTAAGAATGGAGAGCAATGAGTTAAAAGTTTGAGATGACTTTTTCTTCTCAGTCATCTCAAATTATATCACCTGGGCAGCTGCCTATTTTAGCTACTCAAATCCAACCTCCTCCACTCCCCTTAAGAGGAGAAATTAGCCATGGAGAACAGGGAAATGCTCTTATTTAACCGCTCAGTAATCAGATAATCTTCTCTGGGTAATCAGAAGTTGGTTATAAGGTAATTTGGCAACAAATGACACTATGATGTTTTGGAGAATCAAGGTATCTTTTAGCTCATGATAAATTTAGCTCTCACTGTGTCTGATGTCAGTAAGAAGTCACACCTGTAAATATATGAAGACTTTCTGGACAGTCATCAGAAAAGAGAGGGCGGTAGAGGGGAAGGTAAGCAGGGATGGATATGATATTTAACTCATTGTGCTCTTATTCTAGCGGGCATCCTGGCTTCTGAAACAATCTAGAGACCAACAGCATTTATTCATGTCGCCCATCCCCCAACTCTATAGACATATCATCTAGTTACTGCATAGATACTTACAGTGAGAGAGAGCATTAGAGATTTTTGTGTTAACAAATAAATTCATTTGAAAATAAATAATAGGGGACTTCCCTGGTGGCTCAGTGGTTAAGAATCCACCTGCCAATGCAGGGGACATGGGTTCGATCCCTGGTCCAGGAAGATCCCACATGCCATGGAGCAACTAAGCCCATGTGCCACAACTGCTGAGCCTGCATGCCACAACTACTGAAGCCCACGCTCCTAGAGTACGTGCTCTGCAACAAGAGAAACCCCCTCTCTCCGCAACTAGAGAAAGCCCATGCACAGCAACAAAGACCCAGTGCAGCCAAAAATAAATAATAATAACTATCCTTAACTTTCCAGTTTTTTAACTTTTTATTAGGGTTATTAATAAGTAAAATTGTCAAAAAATATTTGAGGTAGCTTACAGAACAGCACAAAATAGAAAACAAAGCCAAATGAGAATGAAATCAATTAAGAAAAAGCAGAAATATAGCTGTTAACGTATATCCCAGGTCAGCATTTCAGGAAGTTTAGGTGAATTAAATTCTCAGTGTGCAGTTATCTCCATTTTAGTGCCTCCCTTTCCACATTACCTTGTGCCTAGTTATTCACTTCCCAGGCAACAACCCACCATCAGAGCTTCTTTAATTTAAAAAATTCTAATTCAATACTTACCTGTAGCATGAAATAACATTCAGCATTTAAAAAAAAGCATATGGGACTATAATCTTGTATTCTTATGGGAATATATATGAACTAACACATATACCTATTTACACAAGCATGTACACATGCTATATAATGTAAAAAAAAGTATTCATAGTATAAATATATAAACATATGGACACACACACAGAAACACTAAAAAATAATAAGAGCACTGAAATGAAATCTTATATACCAAATGTTAACAATGATTTTTTCTAAATCCTAAGTAGAATTTAGGGGAAACTCTATAGTTTAGACTTGAAAAATCAAGATACACAGTTTCAGCTTTTGCCACCCCTGAATTGTTTTTTTTTAAGTAACATCACTTAGATATTTTAATGTAATTTGTTTTGTTGTAATGAAGAATCTTAAATAATGTTAATTTTTTATTCTTTATTTTTTATTATATGAAAGCAAAATATAAGGCATACATTTAAGAACAAGATGTATTGAATCACAAGTCTTTCTGATTCAGGCTTGGGAAAATTATATATGTAAGTGTATTTAACAAATGGATTTTACTTTAACAGATCTTAGAAAAGACGTTCTTACCATATTATATACATTTTAAAGACATTTTGCATTCATCACACTTTGTCCTATGTGTGCAGTTACTCCCACTATATTTTTTTTAACTTTTTATTTTATATTGGAGTATAGCCAATTAACAATGTTGTGATAGTTTCATGTGCACAGAAAAAGGACTCAGCCATACATACGTGTATCCATTCTCCCCCAAACTCCCCTCCCATCCAGGCTGCTATATAACACTGAACAGAGTTCCCTGTGCTATACAGTAGGTCCTTGTTGGTTATCCATTTTAAATATAAAATGGTTATCCATTATAAATATATAGTGTGTACATGTTGATCCCAAACTCCCTAACTATCCCTATATTTTAAAGCTGTAGGTGTGACTAATGAATCCTTTAGAGCTATGGGAAAAGAAAATGAGCATTTCCTTGGAATTTCAGTTCCTGAAAGAGTTCAGATCAGAAAGTCTTGAATAATTAACAGATGATTGTCACTGAGAGAGGCAATCATTACTGGATTCATTTGTTTATAGTATGCAAACTAGATTTCTGAAAGTAACAATTTATAGTAACAATTTCACATACTAACCCAGATTAAAAGGAAAATAAAACTTCATGACTTAACTGTTCCTGTCACAAGTGGTCATCCATATTGCTGAGAGGCATCTGAATTTAATTCTCTGAGTAGTATAAATGGGAGGCATGCGTTGTTTTTCTACTATCTATGGGTGGAAGTTATCAATTCAAATGATAGTTTCTAATCTGTATGATCCTTTTCAACTTTCTGCTAATGTACATTGTGCTTTCTAGTTAAGAAGTGATGCAGTTTGATTTAACTCTCACCCCATACTGTCTCTACTGAGGCATTTTAGATATTTTAGCTTTGGACAAATTGGATATTTCTTCCATTAACATCATGCGGCTAATCCTACTCAACTGAAAAAAATGCCCAGATCCTTTATTTTAGTACAGTGTTTTCGGCAAATCTAATGTAATAACTGCTGATTTAGTTAGAAATATCTAGGTGATAGTATAATTATCTAGAACTATAAACTCTGTAATTGGCTTGAGAGTATGATGGATTCCTAGTTCTGTAAGTGGTCCAGCTGCTTATGTGAAACCACCCCAGGCAGTGACTTCCTGGACTTTAATATCCTTCAATTCCCACATCCGCTTTTGCTTCTATGCCAGAGTCCTGGAGCTGTTGACCTGTTATCTTGATGTAATCTGGTACTATTTTTAAAATTTTTCTTAAGCTTGCCTTCTTTTTCTCACTTTGGAAAGGACAAAGTTTTTGTCTCTGAATCATTGTGTGAAACACCATCACATATTTCCATATTTTTTACATCACTGTTTCAGACTTCTCAAATATAATAGAAGTTAGATATGTGTGTATTATGTTCATATACTCAGTAGTGCTCTCAATGCCTTGCATTTATTGTCACCCATAGATCTCATTAACATGCTGATGACTGCCTCTGGCAGATAACTGCCTAGTTAGTCAATGGAAGTTTTACTGTTCACTTGTGCATTGCTTTGGGATTTTTTTCAACGTTAGAACAGTCTCACTCAGGATTCTAATGAGCAAGTAAATAGGCCATGACAAAGGATGCTGAAAGACAGGTTTGGTTTGTTTTCTATTAGTATTCGTGGGATATAGGTATTTATAGGTAAGCATGATAAGGAAAATCTCACAAACATGTAGAAAAGTGAAGTTTCAGGAGCATAAAAAGTAGAATAGAAAAATACAAAGAAACTTAAATCAAGAATAATTTGAGAAGTATGGAGGTCTATGGGAATATATTTATAGTTATTAGCATGGCTCAGAAGAATGAGTAGTAGGACACTAGCCAGGTAATCTTTGTTCTAGTTCCTGGCTCTTCTGTGAACTGCTGTAGAATGCTGAACGACTCTCAGAACCTCCCCTGCCTTCATTCTCTTCATACAATTAACGGGTGAACTAGATGCTCTCTACTGTCCCTCCAAGCATTGACTCCACTGTCATTATGGAATACTCTGTAGTTTAGCCTTGCTAGATATTAAAACACATGACAATACATTTGTAATTAAAGTAGTATGACACTGGTACAAGTGTAGAATATTAGTGGAAAAGGATAGAGGCCCAAGAAATAGACTTATGGGGATTACATATGTGACTAAGGTGTCATTTTTGTTCATTAAGATAGGCTGGACAGTAAATTGTCTTGGAATAACTGCTTAACCATTTATAGAGACATAAAGCTATATTCTTACCTCACTCTTTTAATTCTAAATGGACTAAAGTTTTAAATATAAAGAAGAGAGAGAGGAGGGATAGATAGAGAATAGTGACAAGAAAACTTTTAAAAAACATTTGCAGTAAGATGACCTTTGTACATATCTCAGCAAATTCAGAGCCTATAAAGGAGAACATGGGTACAACTTAAACATACAAATTAAGTACTTCTATAGAGTTGATAATGCCATAAACTAATCAAAGGACAAACAATAAACTAGTGAAGCTATTTGCAAAAGCATATGATAGAGAATTAATTTCTTTTATACAGTTATCACAAATCAATTAGCAAAAGATGTACAATCCAAGAGACAAATGGTCAAAGGACATTAACAGATAGTTCTCAGAAAGAGCAAAATAGAAATGAACATTTGACGAGTTGCTCAGTCTTATTCACACAGAATAGCATCAAGATTCCACTTTCATCTATAAGATTGGCAAAAATTGAAATATTTATTAGGACCCCATGGTGGAGAAAAAAGATATTCTCATATATTGTTGATGGCAGTCTTTTTTTTTTTTGAAGGCCAATTTAGCAATAACTATCAAAATCTTAAATGCAAATACTTTCAGTTCTAGTATTCCATTTCAAGGTATGTATTCTATAGTCAGTTTGACAGACTATATGTGTACATAATTCTACTTGTGTTACTAAATTTATATTTTTATTAACCTTTTAAACTAATAGGATAAATTTTGAATGCAACATAAGAATTTTTTATTTTATGTCATTTTATTCTTCTTTCATAAATGACATGTTTACCAAGATTGGGTAAATGTTAACAGTTTCAAATAGTTTTAAAATTTAACAGTAAATGACAGTGTCCTCAAGTACCTTTTTAAAGAGGTTATTGAAAGAGTGATGGTAAGGCTAAAATATACTTAAGGAAAACTCAAGTTCATCTTCTGTCCTAAATTGAAAACAGTAGTTGAAAAACTATAGTGGTATATATGATCTTTTAGAAAATAATACAAGCTCATATAACAAAAATGACAGGCTCTAGAGTTTCTGAAAATGGTATGCTTCACTTAACGGTACCAACACCCTAAAGGATTCTTCTGTATATTCTGTATAATATAAAATGAGATTGATATCCTATATTCTTTCATGCAGAACTCAGTGCTTTTTATTTTATGAATTTCTTCACACACAAAGTGCTTTTAGATATCTTGGTTTTTTCTAACAGTGGCATGAAAAACAGTATCATTTACACAAACCCTGAGCTATTCAGAAAGTAGAGTTCCTATTAATATACTTTGTCAACTCTGTTGTAAAAACAGCCACAGTACTTGTAACTATAGTTTTGGTTGTTGCTTAATGATTGAAAACCTTCTTATTTATAGGCTTCTTAAAGAAAAGTAAAAGTTTATCTCCCAACAGCAACTAGTCAAATGATATGTTTTTATAATGAGATTTTTTTTAAATAGAGAAAAACATTTTCTAGGTTCACAAAGCCTTCATGGTCAGAAAAAAGATCAAATAGACAGACTTGTTGTTTGCTTTTTTCTTCTGTTTCTTACACATAAGGAAGACTCAGGGCCACAGAGGGTGTGGCATACGTAATACAGTTTGAGCACTGTAACAGGCATAGAAGGAAGACTCTATATCTCTCTCAGATTGGTTTTAGGAACCATAAATTTAGGAAATAAGTTATGAAAATTAAACTCATAGCTATTAGTTGATTCTGTTCTGTTACCTAATATGGAATTTATTTCTGTCTTTTTAAGGAGTATTCATTAGTTTTTAAAGTATGCAAATTGAGGAAATGACAAAAAATTTCAAAGATACTGTATTAAGTTATGGACCTCAAAATCATAGGTAAAAATAATATGAGGGTGAAATATTTCAAAACCAGAAACAATTGGACAGAAACCATATAACACCCCCTCCAAAAAGGTACAGAATTAGGTAAATGAAAATTCATTCAGGTTTAAAGTTGCTTTTAAAGCATGCTAGCAATTTAAACCCAGTTTCTTTGAAGAGTATTTATTTTACAGGCTAGTTCCTGAGTTAATTCTCCATGATTTCACTAACTCACAGCCCACTTTTCTTAAATTTGGCTCTTCATATTTGGCTTTTTTTTTGCGGTACGCGGGCCTCTCACTCTTGTGGCCTCTCCCGTTGCGGAGCACAGGCTCAGCGGCCATGGCTCACGGGCCCAGCCGCTCCGCGGCATGTGGGATCTTCCCGGACCAGGGCACGAACCCGTGTCCCCTGCATCGGCAGGCAGACTCTCAACCACTGCGCCACCAGGGAAGCCCCACATACTTGGCATTTTTTATCAGCATACCTACACTCTTCCATCTCATGTGCTTCCAGCATACCATAGTTTTGAAAGAGTACATGAGACATCTAGTTCAGAGTAGGCATTAAAATTTTAACCATAAGCAACCTACACTTTAAAAAGATCTTTTAAGAACCTGAGTACCCTGAAAGTAAAATGGGCTTATTGCTTTTCATGTTAATGCATACCTTTGTTTTTAGTATGTGTGTATGTCTCTGTGTGTCTGTGAGTTGATCTTGTGTGGGACTTCTAAGAACACTCTGCAGATGTGAATAAAGATAGGAAAAGGAGACATGTGAGGAAAAAGTTAAAGAAAATGCAATTGTAGAAGAGAAAGCATAGGGACAATTAAATAATGCCCTTCAAGTATATCGGAGGCTATTCAATGGAGCTGCTGACCAGCTATTCCTAATCTTCCTTGAAATCGTAAGTTGGAAGCGGTCAAAATTGTAATTTAACAGATTTAGATCAAGGAAGAGTTGAGGACAACAGAGGAGGAACAGAGGGCTGATCCCAAAGAATATGCCAAGTTCTATAAAACCGAGTGGTACATGCTTACTTTAATTTTTTGCTCATAAATGTAAGATCACCTGTTTAAACAAGTTATTTTTTCATTCATCACTTATTCTTTTCCTTTTAAAACTATTAAAAATAAATAAAATGAAAACTTACAAGATGATTATAAACATCCTATTTTAAAGACAACTTCAAAGTGAGAGGCAATAAAAGGCATAGTGATTAACAACATGGGCTATGGAATCAGACATTCCTAGTTTTGAATCCGAGCTTTACCACTTTCTACCTGAGTGACCTTGGATCTAATTCCTCTAATCTTCAGTTTATGGGTATATGCAAGACAGGATTATTGCAACATAGTGGTCATTGTGAGGATAAATGAGATAATGTATGTGTATTGCCAGAAATGTGGACATGTAGAAAACAATAATTGTAGTAGTGAATAGTAGGAGAACTATTATACAGTATGATAGTAAAAGCGGATCATTCTACTTTATTGTCTCATGTCTTGGCAACATAAGAAAAATGGGCCTATAAACAATAGAAACCATTAAACTATGGCAGGGACATTTTAGAGTAAAATTTATGCATGGTAGTCATTTTGTCCAGTACTTTGTCAAACTTTATATTCATTTACCCCCTAAATATCTTTGAATGTTTAAAATAAATGGCATGAAATGATTCAAAATGTATTTAGTACTTAAAGTATACATGTGATGTGATGTGCCAGGAAGAGGTGGCATAAAGCCTCTGGATACTAGAGAGCAGGTCCCATAGGAAAGGCCAGCATCAGGACAGCAGTGGACTGAAATGCAAGCAAGCAAACCAAGATCAAGAGGACAAGAATAAGAGAAGGTCATACAGCTTATGCAAATCAGGAGGACTTGAAAGAGTAGAGCAAGAGTAGTGCCAAAGAATCAGGCAAACAGTCCATGACCAAAAGACCCTAAGGAAGGGCCAAGACAAACCACTGAAACAGAGGCACGTGGAGCAAATCCTGGAACAGAAGAGATGCATTGGCCCAGTCTAAGCTGCTTCATTCTGCTCTCATTCTGGTGTCAGCAGGGCTTATGTGACCCAAGTTTAGAGATCTGCCATTGATTAATTTAAAGCCTGTTGACTGGGGGAGTGTATGGGAGGGGCAGACAGTTCTCTGGCAAAAAGACCCTCTTGACGTAAAGTAATAATGACTTTCTCAGCCGTTTGGGATCAGTTGCTTGTGGTTTTGATACATGAGATATTGATGTGGTACTTTTAATTTATTATTAATACCTTAGTTTAATTTGTGGCTTGTAAATGGTGCCTTTGCAGTGACCACTTAAATCATGAAACTGATCTTTATAAATAATTTACTATAGAAATAATAAGTGATTTCTAGAGGGGATTGTGTATGGAGCTTTGGTAATCAACCTGACACAGGCAGCTTCTTTATCTGTCAGTCTGCTAAATTATATGTGTCGTTTAATTATTATGAAGATATTAATGTGACTAGACTTCCTTTTTCTGACAGTTAGAGAAAAACATTTGGTGTAGTTTTCTGTATTTACAATGCAATTCATACTTTAAAGCAACTGTGCATTGCATCTTTGCCATTGATATTGTAGCCCAAAGGGGACATTTATGTCAAAGATACTCTTCTGAATAAATCAAATTAGTGGTGATCTGCATTGTGACATATATGAAGATGAGGCATTTTATTCAAATTTGTTTATAAGTTCAGCAATTATTTTTAGAGTCCCACTCTCAAATTATCATACCCATGAAATTAAGACCATACAAATTCCTATATCTCTGTAATTTGCACTGTGTATGTTTCTGTATTGTAAGTGTACACCATATTTTGTTTCACCTAAATATTTATTTATTTTTTGTGTAAGTATAGTTCATTTACATTGTTAATTTCTGCTGTACAGACACCTAAATATTTAGATAAATTTATTATTTGAAAATGTTATAGAATTTTAGTTCTCAAAGAGTGGTGCTTAAACTAGCAGTGTTATCGTTGCCTAAGAACTTGTTAGAAATACAAAATTTAGGTTCCATCACAGACCTACAGAATCAGAAACTTGTAGGATGGGTCCCAGCTATCTGTGTATTAACAAGAGCTCCAAGTAATTTTGATGCACGCTAAAGTTTGAGAACCACTGGTCAGTGGATCAATTAGTTGCTTCATTTATGGGACTTTGGTGATTAATTAATTAATTTGGTTAATATAAGTTAATATAATAAACATGGCTTGGTAGCTACTATGAGGGATACACAATGGATTAGTCATAATATTCTCCTTCCAGAAGTATACAGTCTGAGAGACTAACTCATAGATGAAGAATTAAATAATATTACAGGAGTCTAACATATGCCATAGTGCAGTGTAGGATGAATTACCAAATTAGAAAGGTGGTATAATGTTGTCATTACATTGTAGTGGTTGAGTTAGACTAAAGAGTCAGACTTCCTACATTCAAATCCCAGCTGTGTCACTAATTGGTACCTACCTTAGAGGATTATTGTGAGGCTAGAGGAGTTAGAATAGTGCCTGACATGATGAAGTCTTTGTAAGTGTTAGCTATTACTATTTTAGTATCATGAACAGAAAGTTCCATGAGAATTCAAAGAAGCACTTTTTTAGCTGAAGGAATTGGGGTGACTTACAGAAAAGAGATAATTTTATCTGGGCCTTGAAGTATGAGCTCATGTTGATCGGAGAGTTGCAAAGGGGAGGGATCCTGATGGCAAATGAGAACAAATGAGTAATCTTTATTTCTAATATAAACGATTATACAGGGTTGATATCTCCAACTGTTCTATTTCAATTCACTGGTAAACCATTCTTTTACTTGGTTGATTTACAAGGTGTCCATGGTCCTCATCCTTTCATCCTTTCAACATCTGTTTATCAGGTATCAATTATGTGCCTGCTACTGAGAAGCTGCATATACAGTAATGAACAAAATGGACAGAGTACCAACTAAAAGTGTTTTAGGAACTAGAGCAATGATTCAGAATATATTTCAAATAAAATTTCCTAAACCATAGAAATTATGGGAAAAGTCAGATCAACAACTGCAGGCAGGCATATTTAAGAATTCAGTTATCTCTCTCTGCAACTGGAGCTCAGAATCTGATACTTGGTCAATTATATTAAGCTCTGATTCATATGAATCAAGATGACAACAGAAATTTACAATTGTAGAAATAACTTTCAAGTTATACTTTTCCTCTGTGCTTATTATTTTAAGCTCTAGGAAAGTAACTGGTATGAGAAAGGGTCCCAGTTTTTTTCTGGATCAGCATTAATGCCAATCTAAAAATGATTTTTTTTTTTTTTTTTCCCGTATGCGGGCCTCTCACTGTTGTGGCCTCTCCCCTTGCGGAGCACAGGCTCTGGACGCGCAGGCTCAGCGGCCATGGCTCACGGGCCCAGCCGCTCGGAGGCATGTGGGATCTTCCCGGACCGGGGCACGAACCAGTGTCCCCTGTATCGGCAGGCAGACTCTGAACCACTGTGCCACCAGGGAAGCCCTAAAAATGATTTTAACTCAGATTTTTCCTCTTCTGTGCTGACCCCTTGGAGGTTAGGGGGAAGATAGTGAATCGAAATGGTATACTCGTTTTCACTGTTAATCACTCTATTCTATTCTCTTATTTTCTTGAGAGCATATATGGGCTTTTATAGATAGCTCAGGGGAGACAGAAGAGTAAGACATACTCCTTGACTTTGAAGATATGTGAGATATCATGCCAGAAACAGGCAATAAAGATATTCTTGAAGAAAACTGTGGATAAGCCACATAAACTATAAATGACTTTTCTGCTTTCTACTTTTCCTGTTTAATACTAATCTAGGAATCAAGTTCTATGTTTGGCTCAAAAAAATCATAGTCATATACTCCCTGGAAAGCCTTGCCTCAGACCTGGAACAACGCTCACAAGAAGTAGAAATAGCTCATCCTAGTTTTTCTTAAGCCACGTGAACTGGTAAACAGCATTTACTGCCAAGACTTTTAAAGAGAGGCCTGTTTTCTGGTGTGACGTGGACAAAGAAGGAGACAGTGGCACCCATCAGTTGTCCCTCCTCCTCTTACAATTGTCAGTCTGAGTTAAGGTCCTATGAAGATCTGGGATTCTTTCCTTCTGCTCAGATCTAGAATGATATGAAGGAGGTAGGAATGAATCTTCTCAGACCTTGATTGTGGCCACTAATGGGTCCCCAACTAACTTTTGTCCTTAAAGAAGCTAAGAAGTGAAATCAATTCACAGGGCATTACCTGTAAAAACACAACTACAAATAATCATAGCAATGTGGCTTGTGATTCTGTGCTAGACTTCTCTTGCTGCATTTAATCCATTTCATTGTTGGAAGTAGGTGCTTGCATCATGTTGGCCAGTCTCACAGGGGCAGGGAAACATTTATTATTAGCTCTATCTCTCTTGACATGGCACATAAAATGTTCTTTTGCACATTAACAGTTATTGATGAATGCAGGGTAAATTGTTCTTAAAATGGTACTTATGGTAGATAAACATACTTGACACTAATTCTCTTTTCCTTATTTTTTCTAAGATAAGATGATCCCAGCAGTATACTTTTTAATATTTCTACAAAGAGGCCACAACTGGTACAGATTTACCTTGGCCACATTAAGCACAGATTCTTGTTCACTTCAGTGGTGCCGATGCCCTTACATATGATATAGTTGTATCACAGGCAGTGAAGCATTTTGTGACAGGGCCCAGAATATTAGAATAGGAAAGATGGTAGGAAGATTAAGGGGAGAGAAGTCAAGAAGAAATTACCTAGCCTACAGGGTTTTGAGTTTTAAAAAAAAAAATGTTAATAATTTGGATTTGATTTTTTTTTTCTATCAGAGATAAAAAGAGATCCAAATCTTTTTTTCTAATTTACTTGTGATCTGGAAGCTAGTAGTTAAGAGCTGTAGGTCAGATGTAGTATACAATTAAATTATATGTTAATTCTCACCAAAAATAAAAGCAGATATATACATCAAAGAAAGAAGTTACATCATACTGTATTTATATTTTCATCACTGGAGTAAAAATATTATGTGCTGAAGAAAGGGCTAAAGAATAAAGCAAATAAAGAGTATATAATAACAAAAATTTGAATATTACTAACTACATAGTAAATTGCTTGCCTAGGTTTGCTTCATGTGTGATGTAATTTATTGCCATCGAGTGCTTGGCAGAAAAAATTAAGAGTTTGAATTTTATTGCACCATTAAGTGTCGCTGCCATGAACTATATTGAGAATAGGACAACACCATACATGGTGAAAGGAAATCACATTACGGGAGGTGTATTATCCTGCCTCCTCAAATGAGTCATGCAAAACTGATGACTTTGCATGCATTCATTTTATGTTTATGACCAATTCAGATTTTTCGAGGTTTTGTTCATAACATCTTAGTGATAATAGACAGCAATTTACAGTTGCATGAAAGAACACTCATACTATTTATTTATTTTCCGGTACGCGGGCCTCTCACTGTCGTGGCCTCTCCCATTGCGGAGCACAGGCTCCGGACGCGCAGGCCCAGCGGCCATGGCTCACGGGCCCAGCCGCTCCGCGGCATGTGGGATCTTCCCAGACTGGGGCACGAACCCGTGTCCCCTGCATTGGCAGGCGGGCTGTCAACCACTGTGCCACCAGGGAAGCCCCATACTATTTATTGCTAACTTTTTTGGTAGCAGCCAGCTTACATCTGAACCCTGAAATTGGATACTTAACCTACTGATTATATATTGACCGTTTAAGTGCAAAAATAAATGTTTTCAAAATGTTTACTTTCTTCAGTAGAATTTAATTTCGTCACAGCTATTTCAGAGACTGAAAAACATTCCTAATACTGTTTGAGACTTAAAAACAAAATAAACATTATGAAAGAATTAACTGTCACTTACAAATTAAATATTTACTAATTGTTTGATTTATTTGTAATGAGATTCCAAAGCAGGGTTATCATGCATAACATGGATATTTTATTCAAGCAATTTTTAAAAAGTATATGCTACTGTATCTGTTTTAAAGCTAAAATGGAATTTCTCTATAATACTATTAGCTGGGAGTGTTTTGGGGATAAAGGAAATTCTGTCTATGGCGTCATCCACTGATCCTTGATCACTGAAATATCAGTAGAAAGGAAAGAAGGGAGGGAGGGAAGGAGGGAGGAAGGAAGGAAGGAAGGAAGGTAGAAACGAAGGAAGGAAGGAACGCAGAGGGAGCAAAGGAGGGAGGGAGGGAGGGAAAGGGAAAGGATCTAAAACCAGTGATCAAAATGGCTCAACCTATTTCCTTTCGATGTTTATTTTTTCTGATAGAGGTAATTTGGCATTTATTTACTGAAAATAAACTGAAATTCTATTTTGTTATATTATTACAAAAAGTGCTGTTCTTCATTGAGGCAATCTGCCATTGATTTTCTAACTATGTTTTCTACATATGCAATTCAGTATTTGAAAATCAAAATAATATTTGCCTTACAAAGAATTGACATATCTACTAATAGCTAATGCAAGTTCATTTTCATTCCAAAGCTTTAGATCTCTTGGTAGTTTTCATGATGAATCATTTTTCATACTATTTGTTATGGGTTTTATAATTTTCAAAATACAATACAAATCAAAATCAAATACAATATATAACTGTTACATCATTTACATGTGATGGGGGTTGGAGTGCCTAAACATTCCCTTTCAGTGCTGCGATAGCCCAGGTCCCTATCTACCATTCTATAATGGAGAGACTGATGATGTTATAATTTGAGACTGTGGCTATCATGATGGTATAATCATCACAGAATCTGTCTCTTCTTGTGACTCAATAAACCCTGCCTGTTGACAGAAATAGATTCTTTCACTCGAGAGTTAATGTAAATTTTAGACGTTAAATTCATAATCTTAGTTCACATGAATTTCTGCTTCTCTTAATTTTTCTTTTGATTGATAAACATCATTTCAGGGGCCTAATGCCTGAACACAGAACAAGCTATGAATCAGAATAACAGCTCTGCTAGAATAAAAGTGGTTATGGAAATCTCACCCCTCAGGTGACATTCTATACTAAGAGCAGCCAAGTGCCTCAAATTCTGTTGTGATACAATTATCTCATAATAACTATTCTCCCAGCAGCACTGCATCACAATCAGGCCATAAAATGTGTTTTTGTGTCTCAGGAAAGAAGATAGAGTAAGCAATTTGGAATATTACAGAACAGGCTCAGTTGAGCAGTTTAATTTGCATGGATTATACTCACGCTCTAAATGTCTGATTGACCAATGAGAGTTAAGGGTTGCCTTAGTCCAGAGAGTGTTATAATTTGTTATGCACACATTTGCATAAATTGAGATTAAAAAGTTGCTCAGAATATAATTTAAAAGCAAAAGAACTATTAAAACACTAACTGCTGTTAATAATATATTTTTACACCTTTCAAGATGTTTTATTCTACTGTATTTAGCATATATGTAACAGATATTTTGACAGCAAAGATATGCAAAATAAATCAGACTAGAACAACCCTATAATTATATCAGTGTATATGTTTTAAAGGATTGTATTGTTAAAAAACTGTGTGTAGTAACTTTATTATGCTATTTCTAATATGCAAGCAAACTTTATACAAGAGTCAGATGGACTTGAGTTAAATCAAGTACATTCTATAATTTCCACAGCTATTTTAGAATCCAGCAAAGTTCCAAACGTAATTTTAGTTTGGGTAGAAAACATTTGTTGAGTTCTTATATTGCATTGAGTCCTGGGGATGTAAAGATGAATAAGACTTTGTTTATTCCCTTAAGGAGCTTACAGTGCAGTGTCAGATATTGGTATTGTATTATTATGCATCGAAAGAGACAGATACATGCACAGGGGATAGAAAAGCCCAGAGGAGGAGCTCATAGCCCAGTGTGGGAGTTGAGGGTTAATTTATTGAGGGAAATTGTTACTTAAAGCTCAGATTTAAAGGATGGACAAGAGTTGTCCAAAAATGAAGAAGATTATTCAAAAAAGCAAATGGAGAGTTGGACAAAAGTGAAAGAAGATATGTGATTTTTAAATGTTAGGTCTATTAAGGTATAAGTTACAGTAAAGTCCATTCCTTTTCGATGTTCAATTCTATGAATGATAGTTATGTAACTATCACGACAATTAAAACCTAGAACATTTGTTACCTCATAAATTTCCCTTTTGCCCCTTTATAGTCAATCCCTTACCCCTGCCTCGGTCCCTAATGACCACTGATCTGTTTCTATCCCTATAATTTTGCCTTTTCTAGAATACCATATAAATGAGTATATAGCCTTTTGGATCTGTCTTCTTTCACTCAGCATAACACATTTGAGAATCATCCATGTTGTTGCATGTATCTGTAGTTCATTCCTTTTTATTGATGCATAGTATTCCATGGCATGGATTTACTCTGCGTGTTGATTCATTCCCTAGTTAATAGCCATTTTGGCTGTTTCCAGTTTTGGGAGATTATGGATAAAACAGCTATAAATATTTATGTACAGGTTTTTGTGTGGATATATGTTGTTTTCATTTCTCTGGAAATCATTTCTCTTAGTTAAATATCTAGGAGTGGGATTGGTAGGTCATATGTGGAATATTTTGAGGCAGCTGGCAGAAGTGTGAAACAGCATGAGCTACTCACAATTTGCCATTACTGTAGTGAGGTGAGAGAGAGGAAGAAACAGAAAGAGTGGGCAAAGACCAGATTGATTGGTACTTTTTATTTCATGCTAAGAAACTCAGATTGTGTTCGCAAAGCAGATGGGGAGGTTTTAAGCAGTGATGTTGTATGCTCATATTTCCATTTCGTCTGAGGTATCAGGGCAAAGCTTAAACTGGTTGAAGGAGGCACCGGGGTAGAGATGAGGCCAAACATTTTAGGATTCTATTATTAGTCCATGATCCTACAGTAGTACTGATTCCTGGCAGAGCATACCCAAGACTTTCAGTATTACAATCCCAGGGTACTGTGCATGTGAAAAAACATGAGGTAGATGCCATTTTCATCTGCATTTGCTATAATGGAAAGAGCAGAGGTTTTGAAATCAGTAAACTGTGCATATCAGAGCTACCACTTATTACTGTGATAATCATATTACTGTGAAAATCTATGAAAAATTTTGGACTCAAATTCCTTATCTGTAAACTTTAGATCATAGTGTCTACCTCATAGGAATATTAGGAGGATTGAATGAAACAGCATATAAAATGTCCCTAAAGTATTGCTGGTGGTTACTAAATGTTTCCTGCCTAGAGTTACATGATATATGTAATTGTGTGTATAGATATACAAAATGAAATGTTAATTGTTAAGTTGGACGTTAAGCTGGAGTAACTAAAAAAATCAAAGAAAAAATCAAGTGTTCAAATAAATTCCAAAGATTGCTCATGAACTTATGACAATACTTTTAAAAAATCCATTTAAAAATGAGAACCAGGATCCATCATTTGTTCTGATGAAAATTAAATGAGAAAAAATACATGAAGCTTATAAAGTACAGACATACATTCTCCCTCTTTCTTTGGTTTTGCTTTCTCATGGAAAGAATTACAGTGAAATATTTTTCATTATAATAAATAATGAGACTGGGATGTTTACTCTGACACAATCCTTAGTAAAGACAAGTTTGGAATATGGGAAGGACTATCATGTATTAGGATGAATAATCTTGTTTTAAGTTTTTCCCAACATCAGAATGGACCATAAAACAGATGTTGAGGGAGACAGTTTTGGGAGAAAATAAAGTGGACCTAGTAATTAGAGTTGTCCAGTGGAAGAGACTGGTTTTCATTATGCAGAATCTTTATGACCAGCTGTCAGGAATGATTTAAAATAAATTATTGCATTGCAAGAAGAGGTTAAACTAGATGTCTTAATAAAATCTTCTATAATATAATTTATCATCCTTGACCTTTCTAAATGTATGACTCAGTGATTCTCTATTTTTACTTCTTCAGAGTTTATAAATACTTGAGCAAAATGTTACTCCATTTGAAAACCATTCTGACCTTTCAAATATATTGTTGCTTTCATATTGTTAAATTCTGGATTTCAAGTAATGTTGACACTTGCTACCAAAATATTTTTTAGATGAGTAAAGAGTTCAATGAATTCAGGCCATTGTGTACCTTGCTGTTCAATATGAGGTTACAAAAGAAGTTTGTCTTTTCCTTTGGATATTAATTTGTTTGGTTTGCATATCTTCAAGTGAACTGTTTTTGAAACAAGACTGCCTATTTTTTTGCATGTTACACTTGATAGCTTCAATTCATTCACAGTTCCATATTACACTCTCTTGAAAAGTGGGTGGACCACTTTATATTTAATAGTTGTCCTGTTCTCATCAGTAGAACTTTAGCAGAGATACTGTTTTTAATTTTGAACACTGGGGAAAAAATGTACTTGATATGGGACCATTAGTGTGCCTTTATTTCTCACATTCTGCCAAGTGGAATTTTTCCTTTGAAGTAACTCTATCAATTTATCCTTTGTATTTCCACTGCTAATAACCCAATCCAGACCTTAGCCATTTATGCCTGGAATCTTACTCTTGTCTTGCCTACTTTGATCCATTCTAAAACTGCTACAGAATTAAGCTTCATAAAATACCTATTTAAAAAACACTGTGCATTAAACTTTCAATGGCTCATCATTACTCCTAGAGAAAAAATCAGAACAAAAACCATATGATTAGGCTTGAATTCAAGCCTTCCACAGTATGATTGTGCTGCCTAAAAAATTTGCTTTTTAGTCCTAAAAAGCATGGTTCCTTCCATGCCAAACTCACCCCTAACACCTTACTTGCTTTTCTGTCTCCACAATCCACCTACATAAATATTTTCTGTGCTTCAGAAAGCAGCTCAGATTCCATTCTCTCCACAAAGTCTTCTCTTAGGACACTTAGCACATTGTTCTGATCTCTGGTGGATTTTATTTCCCATGCTATCAGACAGACAACAAGAAGGGTCAGCTTGGAAAGAAACGTAGGGCTTGATTGTACCTGTCCCTCTTTTAAAGATGAAAAAACAGAGAGTTTGTGTCTTTGAATCCAACTCAGTACTTTTTCTTCTAATTGCCTTCATTGTTAATTAATCCTGAGTAGATGTATTGTCTGCTTTCAGTATAACCTAGTGAATGATGTCTTATCAACCTGATTTATTTTTCCCAATTATCTTTACATTTGAGTTTGACTTAGTATTATCAATAATTTTCTAGATTAATTGTTTGTGGTCGTAGATGCCATGTAAGGTGTAGGTATGGAACTCAATGCATAAGTTTCTAAAATAGTTTCTGACCCACCACAGAAGAGTGTTGTAAAATTTGCTGTAAGTTAATCTTAGACATGTCATCAACTTAGTTTTCCCATCCTGGTGTTATCATAGGACTTGGCATAGAGCTGCAGTTTATTTCAAGTCTGCCCCTTTAAGCAAGTGCCAGTCTTAGGAAGGGGCAGAGAGACTGCTGTTTATATAACTGCCTCCCTAGGAGTTGAAAATAGGACAGCAAGCCTACACATAGAGTGTTTTTATTTTCCTCTTCTGTCAAAGCATATAAAGGCAGAGATTCCATGAGGAGCAAATGAAAGATGACCTGACATGCATTTCATGGTTCAGGATCCATTTAATCCAGCAAATTAATGACTCAACCTGAGAAGCTTGAGTAACTCAGTGACATGGTACTAGGCTTTTCTCTGGGAGGCAATCTGAGGAGCAAACTGTTCAGATGTATATTATTATTTTTTATATTGTGTATTGTGTGTATGTGTGTGCATTCACAGATTAGGAGGCTTCATTTATGAAGACTATATGTTTTAAATAGTATAAACATATGAGTTTCAGTAGAATTGATCTTAATGAGTTGCTGTCTCCCCTCCATTTAGAACAATTATTTAATTTCAAAATAATGTGTCATTTTAATGAACTAAGTTAACCTTGAAGGGTTTTTAAATACTTTCCTTCACCACTTGCATGATACTTACTGTTTTCTTTTTTCTTTTGTTACTAGTTTCCTCATTTCTTGCTAACTCTCACTGTACTGCAATAAGGGGATAGTAAATTTTGAAGATTGTTTATGTAAAGAACTTTGAGAGCCTATGATGAAAGCTGTAGTCTGAGTATCTCTTCATATTTTTTACTTGACCATTATTAACATGACTTCATCATCAATACTATTCATTGGAATCAATTATCAGTTTCACTCAAGGAATAGTAAAAATGATGTTAAGTCATTTAGTTCCTGCCTCAAGTAGCCCTTGATGTAAAGTGACAACAGTGGCAGCACAAATGTACAGCTGTGCATTATCCACCACAAACCCTTCCGTGTCCCTGGTTTCCTGCTATACGCCTGTTCCATACATGTGCTGTGACTATTAAGTGAAATAACATAGCACAGGGCTTGGCAAATGGCAGGTGTTTCATAAATGTCAGCTCTCCCTAGGTATAGGTGGTGTAACACTTTTTAACAATCCACATTTCTTATAAAGAGTAATACATAGAAATTATTTTCTAATTTAAAAATAATAATTAAATCCACTCTATTCTTTGAGGAGTTATAGAAACTATTCATGATTAAAAAGCAGCCATTTTATAATTTAGGCACATGCTGTGCCTGTCTGTATTTTTAATTCTTAAACTGATAGTTAGAATGAGGGAAGAAAAATCACCTTTCTCCACTTCATTGCCCCCCCCCAAAAAAATCTTAAAAGCCAAAGAAAATTTACAAAATTAATTTTGGTTTCTCAGAATTCATATCTAATGAGGGAAATCATTTTAAGACACTGTTTTTTATTAGAAGTTGATAAGGTAATAGCTAAGAGAACGTTTAGTTAAGATGCTTAAGATCAAAAACTTTCAATGATTTTGTTTTAATTTATAGTGGACCCTTAGCTCCGTAATCTTGCTGAGCTACCAAGTGGCTCTACCAAGTCTAAGCTTCTACAGTCTGCAATTTTAAAAAAGTATTGATATGGTATTAAATTAATATTAAATGTTGAAATCAAATTTAATATTTATCTTCATCAGGTCTCTAAATCTAAAACTAGTAATTCCACATGAATCTTCCAGGCTATGTGGAAATACTTTTACCTGCAGATGTGTGTCCTGACCCTCTTCCTCCTGGGTTCCTCACAGCTTTCTCCAGAATTCACCATTCACTGGGGAACTTTCAGCTCCAGGATAACCTCAGGTTCCATGCCTCCGATTACCTTCCACTCAGTCAAAGTTTAGGTCTCTTCAGGTGAGCCTTCTTTCTCAGGTGAATCTTAGAAGAAAAGCAATGTCTGTAATGAAATAATTCACACTATCGTGTGCGTGAATAGCTATTAATTATGTACCATGTCCAGAATTTTTCAGGTATTTTAATGAGAGGATGCTTGTTGACACACACAAATTTCAACCTGGTAAATTTTCAAATAATTTGGCATCATGAAATGACCTCTCTCGGCAGCAATAGTGAAAGTTGTTTCAGGGTCATCTAGACTTGTTTAGGCAGCTCTGAACTTCAGCTATAGGATCAGCTCTCAAGAGGTTCTCTAAAAGTTCTCTTTCATTCTACAATGGTTACCATGGAAACAGCATTGAGGATGCTGGGTTTCTGAGTGAGTGAGTGAGTGAGTGTGTGTGTGTGTGTGTGTGTGTGTGTGTTAGTAAGGGAGGACTAGAGAGGTTATTGTTTATGTGTCTGGGTCATTAGAAACTTGAATGATGGTAAATGGAGAACTGACTTCACTGTAACATCAATTTTGCATGAAATATTGCCATATTGTTTTCTGTCCAGCAATCAGCTTTTCATGTATTACATTCATTGACTAAGGCTGTCTATGAGGTAGTCAACTCACAGTGTGTCAGATGAGCCCAGCTCTGCTGGACTAAGGTAGTGACTTATGAAGGACATACACCCACCACCTCCCTGCTCTCCCTGCCCAGCCCACCACATCACCACCACAATGGGGATGGGATAGAAAGAGATACAAATGTGAGTTCAAAACAGGTGCTGTGAATATGCTGGTTTAGTTTTTGAGTTTAATCTCTGGCAAAAGGGACACTGCCATTAGCACTGGGAAGCCAAGGAGAGGAGAATGCAGAAGCAGATAAAGGGAGGCACTTTAGGTTATACAAGCACTATTAATTGCTTCTTTTTAAAACAATCCTTGTGAGTGTTCTGAAGATAAGATAAGACAAATAGTTCTGTTCAATATTTATGAACCCCAAAATCTCCATCAATCTCATAATTCTTGTATAGGAAACTGTAAACATTGAAAAATATAAATTTAGGGGCCAAATGTTTTTAGAGTTAGAAGCCCTGCAGTTAAAAATTCCAAGATTTCTGGTGTCTGAATAGCCTATGGAGGTGACTATTGAGATTCTCATAAACTGAACACAAGGAAAAATGTAAAATTATCTTGAATTAAGCTTTGCCAATGTGAAGGCACTGAAATGTAAAACATTCTAAAAATGAGTGCTAAAGCCTTCAATCTGTGTCTCATTCATTTGTCATTCTTTTTCCCTGAGACGTCTTAAAAGGTAAACACGTCTTTACTTTTTATAACCAAATTTAAAATTTGCACTGAAGAAAGAATACTGACAAAATACAGAATGCAGTTACTCAGCCATAAAAAGGAATGAAATTGGGTCATTTCTAGAGACGTGGATGGACCTAGAGACTGTCATACAGAGTGAAGTAAGTCAGAAAGAGAAAAACAGATATCGTATATTAACGCATATATGTGGAATCTAGAAAAATGGTACAGATGAACCGGTTTGCAAGGCAGAAATAGAGACACAGATGTAGAGAACAAACGTATGGGCACCAAGGGGGGAAGTGGGGGAGGGGGGCGGCAGGTGGTGGTGGTGGTGGGATGAATTGGGAGATTCGTATTGACGTATATACATTAATATGTATAAAATAGATAATAAGAACCTACTGTATTAAAAATAAAATAAAATAAAATTCAAATAAAACCAGTAATTATAAAAGAATAAATAGGAAAAGG
Source organism: Monodon monoceros (assembly GCF_005190385.1). Classification (NCBI taxonomy): domain Eukaryota; kingdom Metazoa; phylum Chordata; class Mammalia; order Artiodactyla; family Monodontidae; genus Monodon; species Monodon monoceros. The sequence continues at coordinate 21,707,715 of NW_021703776.1, read as the reverse complement.
TTAAAAAAATTTTGCAGTGAAGGAAGAATAGTGACAAAGTATAGAATGCAATCAATCAAGAGCATAGGGGCCACTTTGTAACAATTCTTGATACTAATTGAAAGTGATTTCATTATCTATTTAAAAAGTCTAAATTCTATGAAGTAAAAAGAAAGCTAAATGCCAAATATAATGTTTTCAGAAGCTAATGGGATCATTTAAGTGAGCTCTTGGCAGAACCAGTAGCTGCTCCATTAATAATTAGATTGTTTATATTCTTTTTATCACTTGTTTCCTGTAAGAAAAAGCCTACCTTTATTTAGTTTTGTTTGTGGTCTTTTCTTATAAAGTGAAAAATTCTAATTTGTGAGAAAACAACATTAGCTACCTATGCTTCTTAACTAGAAGCATTGCTTTTGGCAAGCTTAATAATAATAAATATTAAACACAGTGTATCAGGCACTGTTCTAAGTATTATACAAATATTAACTCATTTAATACATTCATTTGTTATCATAGTATTAGAATTAGAATTTCCAAAATAAATGCTATTGGTGATATTCTTTGGTGCATGTACTAGGTTCCTTTACTTACATTTCTCCATGAACACAGACCTCATCCTCCTTTATCAAGAATATCTAAAAAATAACCTAGAAAGTACTATTAGTTATGTAATTTTACACATTACGTGTACTAAATGGAATAGCATAGGTAAAGGCCCTCAAACATTGCATATGCATATGCTTAAAATTTGATATTATGTACTGTCGGTCTCATCAATTTATATTCACTTATACTTTATACAAAGATGCTATTTAAAACAGTCTTTATAATGGCAAACAGCATGTTCAGTGAACTGGATATTTTGCATCCAAATATTTCACAGGGTAGTATCTTGCAACACAGAGTGATAAAATGTAGATGCTTTTTTCTACTCTTTTACATTTATTATAATTGGGAGGGAGGGAAAACGTGTGGAGCGCTCACCATGTATAAGATATAATACCAAACATTTTACATGTATCACTTTCATTAATGCTCACAACAATCCTACAGAGAAGTTCTTCTAATTAATCCTATTTTACAGAGAAAGAAACTGAGGTTCAGATTAAATAACCAATGAAGGTTACATAGCTAGAGAGGGGCCGAGTTAGTCTCCAAACTGAAAGCATCAGTCCCTAAAGCCTTCAGAATTATTCTCAACATTATGTGATATATGCAGTCACCAAATGTTTGTTGAATCCCTTCTCTGGCTAGGTGCCATATGTGGTGCTAGGCATAAAGCCACTGGTTAGAGATACTGCCATGGGGTCTTTACAGTGTAATGTGTGAAACATTATAATAAGGTTATGTACAAAGTAACCTGGAATCTCAGAGGAATTACAGAATATCTCTGGTTCAAGGTGTATGTTAAAGCTTAATGATCAACTTCAGAAACTTCTATAGCAGAGAGTCCATCATTCCTCATGCATATTAGTGCAGTGTTCTTTTTGTTACGTTGGTTGCAGATTGCAGTTCTAGTCTCTGACAAACGTTATGTACCTTTTCAGTGATGAGACCAAACCAAGACAATGTTTTTCAAATCAGAAGCCTAATATTCATTCATGTTGTTCATAGCAAAGCTGTTGAAAATCATAATTATGCTGTCCTTTTCACAGGAGAATATTTATCATAGTAGGAGAGGAAATAAACCCCCATAATAATAAATAATAATAACTACTGTTTATTGACTGCTTATCATGTCCCAAGCACTATTCTCCCTACTTTACATCCAAAATTTCATTCACTTCTCAGCACACCCTATGAGATGGGCATTATTATCCCCATTTTAGAAAGGAAATTGAAGCATAGTGAGGGTAATATGCTCAAGGTAGCACAGCTAGTTAAAATGAAGTCTGGTCCAAACAAAGATCCAGATGATCTAAGCACTCTCCTTCCTATTCCAATGATGAAGTCGTTACAGTCTGGAACCACTCTGGCTGGTTTGCATTCCAGCTCTCCTGCTTCTTTGCTTTGAACCATAGACAAGATACTTATCTGTGCCTCAGTTTCCTCATCAATAGAATGAGAATGATGATTATAATATTTTCTCCATAGGATTGGTCATAGGTTTAAATGTGCAGCAGTTACATGAAAGCTTAGAACAATACCTACGACAGGGCAAATGCTGAAAAATAACACAAGTAGTTATGATTCTCCTTCTTCTCCTTCTTCTTTTTCTTCTTCTCACCCCCTTCTAATTAATTTTTTTAATAATTTTTAAAATTTATTTTATTTTTGGCTACGTTGGGTCTTTATTGCTGCGTGTGGGCTTTCTCTAGTTGCAGCGAGCGGGGACTACTCTTCGTTGCAGTGCGCCGGCTTCTCACTGCAGTGGCTTCTCTTGCAGGGTACAGGCTCTAGGCGCATGGGCTTCAGTAGTTGTGGCTTGCGTCACCCCCTTCTAGAAGAACAAAAAATGGAAATGAATATGTGATAGGGCCTAAAGCGTAGAATTCATAGTAATTTTTCATTTGTTAAAATCAGCGTATTAGCTAAAGCTACTACATTCACTGAGGTTAATAATAATGTTTTAAGTAAGGCCATTCATCTCATAGATTCCAAATTTTTTTAAAAGAATATTTGATCTTTTCATTCTTTACCAAGATTCATCTTACTTGAAATCAATGTCATTCTCATTTTACTCCTTTTCTCAGATCTAAAAATCGGTGACCAAAAAAGAGATCAGAGCTCAACATTCAAAGTCAAAAGGGTAAACTTTTTTTTTCCTAATGTGTTTCTTAGTATCAAATTAAAATTTCAATATATTGAGAAGAAAAACTGATGATAAACTATCTAACACAAGCTGGCCTTACATGCTTTTATTTGTTAATTACCAATGATGTTTCTAACAAATTAATAATAGTTAATACACTGTTCTATAAGAATTAAAAATTATTGACTACATGTAAATATTAGATTATATTCCTGCCATTGTTTATTGGTTGGTGAGGAAAAAAATTACGAGGATGCAAAGAAATTAATTGTCTCTTACTACAGCATTCTGTTCTAACATTCTTTTTTTTTTTTAAACATCCTTATTGAGGTATAATTGCTTTACAAAGTTGTGTTAGTTTCTGCTGTATAACAAAGTGAATCAGCTATACGTATACATATATCCCCATATCCCCTCCCTCTCGCGTCTAACATTCTTCACTTGAATACAGCAACAGTCTTACAGGGAGAAAAGAACATGCTTCTAAAGGAGCAGGGGTAAATTTATTAACATATGTACATGTATACAAACATAAATAAGTAAATATTATATACACACAGAGAAAGAGAGAAACGCAATTCTTTAAGAGCCTAATGGGAAAAGGTCACGTCCTTGGTTTAGGTGCTATAGCAACCAAGTAAAACCATTTAAAATAGTGATGAAACTGTCCATCAAGAGACGTTCAAATCATGTAATGAAAGGAGAAAGTATCAAACCAGAAACAGAATTATTGAAAGAACAATAAAATGGAGTTGAGGTAAGTTACTGCCATGAAATGTTTTATGAATATCTGCTCAGAGAATGTATTTAAAGTGTATTAAATTTCTTTATAAAACATTTATATTGTGCTTTGGGTCTTAAGAGTTAAAACTGCAAGAGTAGCTTTAATTGTACTGTTTTGCATACAAAAATATGATTTCCTTACAAAATTTAGTTTAGATTTCCATGTTTCCTCTCTTATCATTTTAGTGGACTATATGACCTTATCACCCTTGTTAGTTTTTGTCAGAGCAGAAGAAAATGTTTTTGAGGAAGCTGAATAAACCACAGAGAAATATTACTTTCTATTCTCGGGATAAACTCCAGAAAGGAATGAACATATAGGGAACAGAAACTAGTTCTCCATGAACATTTTTTTTAATACACCTTTATTGGAGTATAATTGCTTCACATTGCTGTGTTAGTTTCTGTTGTACAACAAAGTGAAGCAGCCATATGCGTACAAATATCTTCATATCTCCTCCCTCTTGAACCTCCCTCCCTCCCTCCCTATCCTACCCCTCTAGGTGGTCGCAAAGTACCGAGCTGATCTCCCTGTGCTGTGCTGCTGCTTCTCACTGTTTTACATTCGGTAGTGTATATATATGTCTATGCTACTCTCACTTCCCACCAGCTTCCCCCTCCCCCCTCCCTGTGTCCTCAAGTCCACTGGGCAGCAGCAGGTATATGTGGTGTCAGGATAATAGTGTGTGTGTGTAGTAATTGGCTGAGTCATACTGTAAAATGTATACACACACACAATAGAAGTGTATGCATTTTAAACACATTTTTTTATACTTGACGAAAGTATGCTAAGGGACTTCTAGGGTTATATGTTGGAGTGAAGGTATATAATTGAATCACTTTCTCCCAAACTTAAAAAAAATACCAAAAAAAGTTTTAAAACAACAAAAAGGACACTGTCAGCAATAAAGCAAAGAAAATGGCACAAGCTCAGTTGCAGTATTTGAATAGTAGTAGTCAGGGAAGTCAGGGAAGCAGAGGATCCCAAAAATTGCCATGCCAACCCCACTCACCCACCCTATCACCCTCATTCCCCCCATCAAAGCAATGCAGGGGGTGCAACCCTCACAATAGCTTAGCTACTACCACCTCTTCTGTTTGAAAATTTTACTATGAACAAGCATTTTGTTTGTTTCCAAGTGTTCACTACTGTTGGTCCGAACTGAACACACTCCAAAAGAGTATCCATATGACCTTTCACTCAGCTACTTTCCTTTCGTTACCTAAGTTGGATAATACCCCCAAGGATTCTCCTATGAACCCAGTCTGAAAAATTGAGCCATTTTAAAAAATTAATTATATTCTTTCAAATGTAAAAAAATATGCACTGTAACTGCAGAAAGTTAGGGAAGAAATAAGACATGAGGAAGATTAGAAAATATAAATTGCCTGTAATTTTTTTTTGTTTTTGGTGAGCATATTGGAGGCTTTATTAGAATATATACAATCTATTTGGCAAGATATAAACCTTATGATGATTCAGGGTCCTACCACATTCTTTTACCCCTTTTTTTATTGGGGTATAGTTGTTTTACAATGTTGTATTAGTTTCTACTGTACAGCGAAGTGGAGTTCCCTGTGCTATACAGCAGGTTCTCATTAGTTATCTATTTTATACATTTTAGTGTATATATGTTAATCCCAATCTCCCAATTCATCCCCTGCCCCTTTCCCCCCTTGGTGTCCATACGTTTGTTCTCTACACCTGTGTGTCTATTTCTGCCTTGCAAACCGGTTCATCTCTACCGTTTTTCTAGATTCCAGAAATAGGCGTTAATATATGATATTTGTTTTTCTCTTTCTGGCTTACTTCACTCTGTATGACAGTCTCTAGGTCCATCCACGTGGGTCATTTGTAGAGAAATTGCCTGTAATCTTACCATCCAGAAAAGTTACTGTTAAAAGCTTGTGTATGTCTTAAAAATACATAGATAGATGGTAGGTAAATGATAGCTATATTATAGATAGATAGGTAGGTAGATAGATAGATAGATAGATATAAAAAGATATTGATAGATATAGTTACCACACCCCATATTTTGCATCCTGCCTTTTTTACCACTTAACAGTAGATCACAAATAAGTCAATATGTTTTCTTCCACATCATGTACCACAAGTGACTTACCCAGCCTCCCACTATAAGGTATTTGGGTTGTTTTCTGTTTTTTTTCAGTAGCATACATAATGCTGTTGTGAACATCCTTATGGTTACTTGTGGAGTTAATGAGTGGCTTTCCAGCTAAAACAAACTCACTGCATGTGAGCAAAGATGTATTCCACAGTAGAAGTAGTGGAAGATAAATGGTGCTGATTAGAAGTAAACTGTTAAAGAGAGAGTGATTAATCTGTTATATAGAAATAAGAGGGAAAGAGAATATCTAATGCTAACTTTTTCTATGTAATTTATTATACACTATTATACACAGGAAGTGCATCCCAAATCAGACTATATGAAAGGATAGAAAAAAATGGGATAAGATAGAGCTTGCAGTAGAATGAAATGTGGCTGTATTCCAAGTAGAGTTATGGCATGTGTCTGACATTTTAGCATACTGGGACATTCCCATGCAAAAATACCTACCCCAGTTGATGCTTGACATTCACTAATAAGATGACTATTCTATTTAGTTACTATTCTTGTTAACACTCAGGTGAGCATGTTAAGCTTTTATTAGTCACTAAGGTCTTAACGTAAAAACATTTATATAACTCTTTTTTTGTGTTTAAAAAAAGTCTGCTATCAGTTGATTTCATCATACTCACCTATCTTCTTTTCACAGATATTTATTTAAAAGGAGAACTGAGACGTTCCATGACAACAGGAAAATTTAACAATTGTATTTAAAAGAAAATGAAATCAAAAATAGAGCTTCGTAAATTAGAAAATATGAAAACTGGCTAATTGGAATTTATATGTTTCAGGTTTTAATTTCTTTTATTTGTCTTTTGTCTTTTATGTTATCAATTGTGCCCATGAAACTGAAGCAAAAGAAAAAGTATACTGTATGCCTATCAATAAATAAGAAAGTATGGTTCAGTTCAGCAACCCAGCCATATAGTCTGTTGAGGTACTAGGATAAGCTATGAAAATTCAAAGATGAATCTGACATCGTTCATGAAGTCAAGAAACTGACAGTCTTGTGAAGGAAATAAATTTTAAATAAATTTTACTGTTATAAAAAATGATACTACGTACAGTGTAGTTTCTTAGAAATATGTATTACATGGTGTTGTGTTCACAGTAGTATAGAGAAGAGAGTTGTTCACAGTAGTATAGAGAAGAGAGTTGTTCATTGTTCAGGAGAGTGTGGGGTCACCAGAGAGCAGAGAACACAGGATACGATAAACCCTGAAGATTGTCTATCCCAGGTGGCTAGCTGTTGGACACTGGGGCAGAGAAAATAACAAGCACAAAGGTAAAGAGGTGTGGGATGTCGTGGTGTTTTTAAAGGACCATGAGCATTTTGGTGTTGCTAGATTGTAAAGGAGAGAGTGGAAGGACATAAGTGGCATTCTTATTACCTATATAAAAATAAGTTTATATTTTGATAGTTTCTCATATAATTAAGTTTTTACAAATCCCTTAAATATTTTGCAACAAATATTTGTTTTGGTAATGAATTAAAATTAATTTAAGATGCTGGTTGTAGATTTAAGAGACGTTTTTTGTATGTGTGTACTTTATATTCGTGGCAGCTTAAATATTTTTCAAATTCTTGTTGATTGATGGGTTGGTTTTGTTTGGTTTTATCTTCCCTTGCTTTATGTTAGAACTATGGAAGTCAAAATATATAAATACGGTACAACAGAATGTTCTACAGTATTTTTTTTCAGGAATGAATGCCTAATTGTCAGGAGTCATCTTTGTGTAGCAGGTACTGAAGCCACTGATGGTACCATGTTAAAAACAAATGGCAAGAATTATTTTCTTTGCCATTTTCCATCTCTCTAATGAAGTTATTATAGAACTGACTATTTGTTGGCATACTTGAATACTAGAGAGGAGGAAGGATTAAAAGGTAAGGTTGGGGGTGGGGGGGAGGGATCTGATGAAGCAGGACATTATGGTAAGGAATTTGACTTTGCTCCTAAGTAGCATGGGAAGCCATTGGAGAGTTTGAAATAGAACAGGAAAATACGTTCTACGTTATGTCTTTAAAAAACAATCTATTCTGTGGGAAAATTTTAAAGAAATGCGGGTTAAAGAAAGGCAGAACAGTTAGTGATCTATAGCCATTGTCTAAGAGAGATGATGGTGAATGGACGAGTGCGGAATCACTGGAGATGAAATAGAGATGCTAGATTTGTTGATGATTTTCATCAGTGGAGATGAAGAGAAGAGACCAATTAAGGACCCATTTTAGGTTTTGAAAAATTGTCTATGCTGTGTACTAAAATGAAAAGATTTAGGACAAAAAGTTTGGGGTAAGGATTATGTGGAGAATCAAGATTTCTGTTTCGGACATGTTTTATTTCAAGTGTCTATTAGAGAGCCACGTGAAGATGTCAAGTAGATAGTTGTATTTGTGAGTCTACAGCTCAGGGGAATGCTCAGAGCTGGAAATACGTGTTGGCAATAATCAGCTTATAAAATGGTACCTAAAGACATGGATCTAGATGAAATCACAAGAGAATATGCAAACAGTATAGATTAAAAAAAAAACCCAACGCAGTTACAACAGGAAGGAGGATCAGAGTAATGGGTATCACATGAGCCCAATTTTGTAGAAGAAAATGGATGTTATGATTTTTATGGAAAACTGAAGCACAATTAAGTGTCAGCTAAACATAGATGAAAAATTTAAAGTATTCTATTCTTATTATGCAGATAGTACACTAAGGCATCATTTTCCCAAAGTATTTTATAGAATGCTAATATTTTAAAAAATATTTTATGGGCAAATAAATTTGGGGAGCAGTGAGTTAAACAAATCCAGACGTCTCAGAACTTGTAATGTGCAACTATGTGCTGTTAATCTCTTGGGGTTAAATATTTTAGCCAGCATTTCTGAAATTTTATGACTACAGATCCCAGCTTTGTTCACTTCTTTTAGAACCACAATTAGTGGGACATACTTGGAAAATGCAGCTCCAATGAAAGAGTAGATTGAAGGACAATAGAGGCAGATACCTTAACCATAATTAGAGAAACTTTATTGTCTCAGACCTTGAAATTCATCACTTTCATATTTCTAATAGTCACTTAAAATCCTCATAAAGTTTCAAGGTTGGGAAGGGCAAGTGCTGAAGGGCAGGGAACAAATCAAAACTAGCCCCAGGCAAAATGGTGAAGTAAGCAAAGTCTAGTTTTGTCTTTTTACCTTTAGTGTCATCACATTTTCTTTCAACTCCTGACACCTCCCTCAGGTTGTCATCCCTTCTCATCACTCCAGGATGCTTTTCTGAAACCCTTGCCCAGAAGTTTAAAAATGGTCAGTTATACCTGCCTCCCTGCAGAAACAAAGAGCCAGTTTCTGCTTAGAATACACCACCTCTGGGAGCACTTCGATTGCATTGTGTTTTAGACTGCAAGCTCTGTCTAGGACCTTAACAGGTATATGGACTTCTGGCATTTTAAGGCCTATAACAAAAAAGTAAGGAGTACTACTTTTGGGCAAAGGTCCCTTGCTAGAAGGCTCTCAAATTATATTTTATTAGTCCCCTTCCATTTTGCCTATTATCAACACCAATACTGGAAAAAAATATAATTTCTCAGGAAAAATAGAGGTAAATGAAGCTACAGAAGTAACTCTGCCTGCTGGATTGGAAGGAGCTGGGAGTCAGAGGATTGGGTTTTAGTCTTTTCTCTGTTACCAACTTGCTCTTTAATACCTGATGTCACAGTGCCTCAGTATTCTCACTGGTCCAATGGAGATAATACTTTCACAGGACTGTGAAGTTGGTAAAATGAGAGGTATTGATAGATTTGAAAGTGTTTTGAACAGCTGAAAGGGAACATGATATTCTTTCGGCAACTTTATGTTGCATATAAGGAAATTAAGCGTGGAGTAAAACTTTTCAAAATGGTCCAGTTCATATATGTTCCAAAAATGAATCATAGAAAATTAGAACTGAAAAATATAATAGAGGACACTCATGAATAAAAACTTTTAAGCAGGATTAACTAAAGGTAAAGCCAAGACTGGAACTTAGTTGTCTGAATCTGGACCAGAGAGTTTCCTGCTATGCCAGGACACTACTGGAGTGTACTTAGTAGTACTGACATTGACAGCCACAAACGAGAGAGACTGAAATCGTGGTTGGATCAGGAATATCAACTTCTTGTCTGTCAATGAAGGAACAAGACTCATGATTCTATAGCCTAAGAATTAGTGATATGTTAGTAGATTTGCAGAAAATCCAGAGTGTGGCATGGAAAGCTTGCTGAAAAGTATTTAGACACCATGGAAAAAAAGAAACTTCCACTTTCCTCTTCCATCCTTTCCAGATGCAGGAATGAGTCCAAGATCTTTGTATATCTTGCTTAACTTCCTCTTCTCTCCCCTGGCTGCACTGCCAAGGACATCTGTTTCTGACCTGCCATCTACTTGTCCAAAAACTTTAAAAAAGCTTTCTAGACACTATTACATTCGGAGATTTTGCATCCTAAACCATATTAAAACACACCTACATCCTACATTAAATCACACCTACATCCTACATTAAATATAATTTTGATGTAAAATAATTTATAAAGGACTTATCTGTATAATTTATTTAAAAGGGGAATGATTTCTTGCATGGTTTCTTAATAAGCTTTGGCTCTTAGGTGATCTCTGGATTTGAATCCCAGGCCGATCGTTTACCAGCTCTGTGACTCAAAACAAGGGGTGCCTCAGATGCCTGAACTGTAAATTGATGATGCTAGTTGGACTACATTAGAGAATTAGTGTGAACAATAATTGAGCTTATAAAGAGCTTTAAATGTCCTTAAGAGGTTAGGACAATCTTAGTAGAAGGTATCTTAGTAGAAGGTATAGAAATAGCTAGTGTAATCTTAGTAGAAGTGTATAGTGTAATCTTAAAGTGTAATCTAAATAGTGTAATCTTAGTAGAAGGTATAGAAATAGTCTTTGCACAATTCTGTCAAGTTTTTTTATGTTTGAAGTTTTTCAAAATAGTTAGAAAACCATCCCTCCCAAAATGTAGCTGCTATCAATATTATTACTGTTGTTGGAATTGGTATGCATATTTGGAAATTCTTGGGAAGTGAAAACATCTAACTTCTACAAAATCTTTCAAATTTAATGAAGTTTGTATTTAAATTCAATAATTTATTAAATAATTCATTTAATTTCATAATTAACTGGTGTTACATTTTCTGGATATTTAAGCATTTATTAATTTGAACTTTTTACTTTCTGTATTTCAGAGACAATAAATCTTGTTTTTCTTACTTCCAATTCTTTAATATTTCCTAGAAAAGTAGGTCCCCGAAAAGCTGGTAGCCTCTGTGCCTGAGGGATGGAATTGTTCTTCATCTATTTTACATCTTATTTTTTAAGCAACAGATATTAAGCAAAGAAAGCAGAGTGTGATTAAACATTTTCACTCTTCTTTCATATTCCATTGGGGTCAATATCTTAATAAAAAGACAGATACCATGCCAGGTTGCCAAGGTGACAAGCAAATGAGAAGTGCAGTGAGAACAATAATGCCTATTGAAGAGCATGTTTTTTGTATAGCATCAGGCTTAATGTGTAAATCACTGCAAAAAGTGCAATAGGGAGACCAATGAAAAGGACAAGAGAGGAAACCTATGCAAATGGCAGCACTGGTGTATCATTCAGAGCCCTCGTTCTGAAATTCCAATCCAGACTGCAGAATTAACCTTACATCTGGCTGGTCCAGACAGCCAGATAAGTGCTGAGATATCCTTTTAAAAAGAGAGAAATTCAGTTCAGTTGACTCAGGGAACCTGCATCAATGAGGAGAACTGGACTTGGTATGAGTGTTGATTATGACTTTCCTGAAAATGTGAAGCTCTGTGCTTGGTGGCGATTGAGTGATTAGACATCTTCTTTCTTTTTATGAGAAATTACTTTGACCTACTTTCTTAAGCTTATAGTCTTTACAGTCTCATTTCAATGATTTCTTATTTCAGGCACAGTTAGATCTGACATAATAACAAACTCACTTAACTGGTGAGTCAGTCAAAAATCACTTCTCTGGCAAGTAGCAAAATGAAGTCCAAGGAGGCAGCTGGTCTAGAGGCTCTAGCAGGGAGAGGAAGGAAAGGGTCCATGAAAAATGAGGAAATGAATCTATCACATGAGATGGGGCTTTGGAGTAAGTAAAAAATTTCTGATAGAAACATACCAAACCTGATGGAAATTGAGGAAAAAATAAACAAGGATTGGGTTAGAGAAAATAATGCAAATAAAAAAAAGTAGTGACAGGTTTATGGGAAAGTAACTATAAAAACACTTCATTTGGCTTTATACTGAACAACAGTCATAATGATGTGAACATTGATTCTTGACTAAAAATGATGATTCCATTATACCAAGAAGACAGGAGAAAGTAGGTGTGTGTGATTGCTAAGCAAATAGGATGAAGTTAAGAAGATAAATTTGCATAAAAGACAGCCACTACATAGTACCTTAAAATAAACAAATAGCAGGATTAGAACTTTGGAAAATATGAGGTAAATGCCATAAGTTAAAAATCATTTTAGATGATTGAAACCTCGGAAGGCAGGTGCCCTTTGATTTCTTTTTTAAACTATGCACATGTATTACTTCATTAAATATTTTTAAAAGTAAGGAATATGTGACAATATTATTTTTATAAATTTTTCAATTTCATGTTCTGATCTTTTGCACATTAAAAAAGTTTGGTTACATGTTGATGCTGGTTGAGGAAGTAGATATTAATTTAGTATGCCTTTTCTAGAAAGAACTCTTAAG
>NW_021703776.1:21431369-21694888 GCF_005190385.1 Monodon monoceros | reverse complement strand
GGCCCCCCCACCCCCCCCCCCCGCGGCTTTCCCCTCTTGATGTCCATACGTTTCTTCTCTACATCTGTGTCTCAGTTTCTGCCCTGCAAACCGGTTCATCTGTACCATTTTTCTAGCTTCCACATATATGCGTTAATATACGATATTTGTTTTTATCTTTCTGACTTACTTCACTCTGTATGACAGTCTCTGGATCCATCCACGTCTCAACAAATGACCCAATTTTGTTCCTTTTTATGGCTGAGTAATATTCCATTGTGTATATGTACCATATCTTCTTTATCCATTCATCTGTCAATAGGCATTTAGGTTGCCTCCATGACCTGGCTATTGTACATAGTGCTGCAGTGAACATTGGGATGCATGTGTCTTTTTGAATTATGGTTTTCTCTGGGTATATGGCCAGTAGTGGGATTGCTGGATCATATGGTAATTCTATTTTTAGTTTTTTAAGGAACCTCCATACTGTTGTCCATAGTGACTGTATCAATTTACATTCCCACCAACAGTGCAAGAGGGTTCCCTTTTCTCCACACCCTCTCCAGCATTTCTTGTTTGTAGATTTTCTGATGATGCCCATTCTAACTGGTGTGAGGTGATACCTCATTGTAGGTTTGATTTGCATTTCTCTAATAATTAGTGATGTTGAGCAGCTTTTCATGTGCTTCTTGGCCATCTGTACGTCTTCTTTGGAGAAATGTCTATTTAGGTCTTCTGCCCATTTTTGGATTGGGTTGTTTGTTTTTTTAATATTGAGCTGCATGAGTTGTTTATATATTTTGGAGATTAATCCTTCGTCCGCTGATTCTTTTGTAAATATTTTCTCCCATTCTGAGGGCTGTCTTTTCGTCTTGTTTATGGTTTCCTTTGCTGTGCAAAAGCTTTGAAGTTTCATTAGGTCCCATCTGTTTATTTTTGTTTTTATTTCCATTACTCTAGGAGGTGGATCAAAAAAGATCTTGCTGTGATTTATGTCAAAGAGTGTTCTTCCTATGCTTTCCTCTAAGAGTTTTATAGTGTCTGTTCTTACATTTAGGTCTCTAATCCATTTTGAGTTTATTTTTGTGTATGGTGTTAGGGAGTGTTCTAATTTCATTCTTTTACATGTAGCTGTCCAGTTTGCCCAGCACCACTTATTGAAGAGACTCTCTTTTCTCCATTGTATATTGTTGCCTCCTTTGTCATAGATTAATTGACCATAGGTGCATGGGTTTATCTCTGGGCTTTTTATCTTGTTCCATTGATCTATGTTTCTGTTTTTGTGCCAGTACCATATTGTCTTGATTAATGTAGCTTTGTAGTATAGTCTGAAGTCAGGGAGTCTGATTCCTCCAACTCTGTTTTTTCCCCAAGACTGCTTTGGCTATTCGGGGTCTTTTGTTTCTCCATACAAATTTTAAGATTTTTTGTTCTAGTTCTGTAAAAATGCCATTGGTAATTTGATAGGGATTGCATTGAATCTGTAGATTGCTTTGGGTAGTAGAGTCATTTTCACAATATTGATTTTTCCAATCCAAGAACATGGTATATCTCTCCATCTGTTGGTATCATCTTCAGTTTCTTTCATCAGTGTCTTATAGTTTTCTGCATACAGGTGTTTTGTCTCCCTAGGTAGGTTTATTCCTAGGTATTTTATTCTTCTTTTTGCAATGGTAAGTGGGAGTGTTTCCTTAATTTCTCTTTCAGATTTTTCATCATTAGTATGTAGGAATGCAAGAGATTTCTGTACATTAATTTTGTATCCTGCAACTTAACCAAATTCATTGATTAGCTCTAGTAGTTTTCTGGAGGCATCTTTAAGATTCTCTATGTATAGTATCATGCCATCTGCAAACAGTGACAGTTTCACTTCTTCTTTTCCAATTTGTATTCTTTTTATTTCTTATTCTTCTCTGACAGACGTGCCTAGGACTTCCAAAACTATGTTGAATAATAGTGGTTGGAGTAGACATCCTTGTCTTGTTCCTGCTCTTAGAGGAAATGCTTTCAGTTTTTTACCATTGAGAATGATGTTTGCTGTGGGTTTGTTGTATATGGCCTTTATTCTGTTGAGGTAGGTTCCCTTTATGCCCACTTTCTGGAGTTTTTATCATAAATGGGTGTTGAATTTTGTCAAAAGCTGTTTCTACATCTATTGAGATGATCATATGGTTTTTATTCTTCAATTTGTTAATATGGTGTATCACATTGATTGATTTGTATATATTGAATAATCCTTGCATCCCTGGGATAAATCCCAGTTGATCATGCTGTATGATCGTTTTAATGTGGTGGTGGATTCTGTTTGCTAGTATTTTGTTGAGGATTTTTGTGTCTATATTCATCAGTGATATTGGTCTGTAATTTTCTTTTTTTGTAGTATATTTGTCTGGTTTTGGTATCAGGGTGATGGTTGCCTCATAGAATGAGTTAGGGAGTGTTCCTTCCTCTGCAGTTTTTTGGAAGAGTTTGAGAATGATGGGTGTTAGGTCTTCTGTAAATGTTTGATAGAATTCACCTATGAGGCCCTCTGGCCCTGGACTTTCGTTTGTTGGAAGATTTTTAATCACAGTTTCAATGTCATTACTTGTGATTGGTCTGTTCATATTTTCTGTTTCTTCCTGGTTCAGTCTTGGAAGGTTATACCTTTCTAAAAATTTGTCCATTTCTTCCAGGTTGTCCATTTTATTGGCATAGAGTTGCTTGTAGTAGTCTCTTAGGGTGCTTTGTATTTCTTCCGTGTCTGTTGTAACTTCTCCTTTTTCATTTCTAAATTTATTGATTTGAGTCCTTTCCCTCTTTTTCTTGATGAGTCTGGCTAATGGTTTATAAATTTTATTTACCTTCTCAAAGAACCAGCTTTTAGTTTTATTGATCTTTGCTATTGTTTTCTTTCTATTTCATTTATTTCTGCTCTGATCTTTATGATTTCTTTCCTTCTGCTAACTTTGGGTTTTGCTTGTTTTTCTTTCTCTAGTTCCTTTAGCTGTAAGGTTAGATTGTTTATTTGAGATTTTTCTTGTTTCTTGTGGTAGGCTTGTATAGCTATAAACTTCCCTCTTAGAACTGCTTTTGCTTCATTCCATAGGTTTTGGATCATCATGTTTTCATTGTCATTTGTCTCTAGGTATTTTTTGATTTCCTCTTTGATTTCTTCAGTGATCTCTTGATTATTTAGTAACGTATTGTTAAGCCTCTATGTGTTTGTGTTTTTTACGTGTTTTTCCCCTGTAATTGATTTCCAGTCTCATAGCATTGTGGTCAGAAAGGATGCTTGATATGATTTCAATTTTCTTAAATTTACTGAGGCTTGACTTGTGACCCAAGATGTGATCTATCCTGGATAATGTTCTGTGCACACTTTAGAAGAAACTGTAATCTGCTGGTTTTGGATGGAATGTCCTATAAATATCAATTAAATCTATCTAGTCTGTTGTGTCATTTAAAGCTTCTGTTTCCTTATTTATTTTCATTTTGGATGATCTGTCCATTGGTGTAAGTGAGGTGTTAAAGTCCCCCACTATTATTGTGTTACTGTTGATTTCCTCTTTTAGAGCTGTTAGCAGTTGCCTTATGTATTGAGGTGCTCCTATGTTGGGTGCATATATATTTATAATTGTTTTATGTTCTTCTTGGATTGATCCCTTGATCGTTATGTAGTATCCTTCCTTGTCTCTTGTAACATTCTTTATTTTAAAGTCTATTTTATCTGATATGAATATTGCAACTCCAGCTCTCCTTTGATTTCCATTTGCATGGAATATATATTTCCATCCACTCACTTTCAGTCTGTATGTGTCCCTAGGTCTGAAGTGGGTCTCTTGTAGACAGCATATATCTGGGTCTTGTTTTTGTATCCATTCAGCAAGCCTGTTTCTTTGGTGCGAGGATGTAATCCATTTCGTTTAAGGTAATTATCGATATGTATGTTCCTATGACCATCTTCTTAATTGTTTTGGGTTTGTATTTGTAGGTCCTTTTCTTCTCTTGTGTTTCCCACTTAGAGGAGTTCCTTTAGCATTTGTTGTAGAGATGGTTTGATGGTGCTGAATTCTTAGCCTTTGCTTGTCTGTAAAGCATTTGATTTCTCCATCGAATCTGAATGAGATCCTTGCCGGGTAGAGTAATCTTGGTTGTAGGTTCTTCCCTTTCATCATTTTAAGTATATCATGCTACTCCCTTCTGGCTTGTAGAGTTTCTGATGGGAAATCAGCTGTTAACCTTATGGGAGTTCCCTTGTATGTTATTTGTCGTTTTTCCCTTGCTGCTTTCAATAATTTTTCTTTGTCTTTAATTTTTGCCAATTTGATTACTATGTGTCTCGGCATGTTTCTCCTTGGGTTTATCCTGTATGGGACTCACTACGCTTCCTGGACTTGGGTAGCTATTTCCTTTCCCATGTTAGGGAAGTTTTTTACTATAATCTCTTGAAATATTTTCTTGGGTCCTTTCTCTCTCTCTTATCCTTCTGGGACCCCTATAATGCGAATGTTGGTGCATTTAATGTTGTCCCAGAGGTCTCTTAGGGTGTCTTCATTTCTTTTCATTCTTTTTTCTTTATTCTGTTCCTCAGCAGTGAATGCCACCATTCTGTCTTCCAGGTCGCTTATCCGTTCTTCTGCCTCAGTTATTCTGCTATTGATTCCTTCTAGTGCAATTTTCATTTCAGTTATTGTATTGTTTATCTCTGTTTGTTTGTTCTTTAATTCTTCTAGGTCTTTGTTAAACATTTCTTGCATCTTCTCGATCTTTGCCTCCATTGTTTTTCCGAGGTCCTGGATCATCTTCACTATCATTATTCTGAATTCTTTTTCAGGAAGGTTGCCTATCGCCACTTCATTTAGTTTTCTGGGGCTTTATCTTGTTCCTTCATCTGGTACATAGCCCTCTGCCTTTTCATCTTGTCTGTTTTTCTGTGAATATGGTTTTTGTTCCACAGGCTGCAGGATTGTAGTTCTTCTTGCTTCTGCTGTCTGCCCTCTGGTGGATGAGGCTATCTAAGAGGCTTGTCGTGACTCTCTATTGCTTTTCAACAAAAAGGCAGCAGACCCTCAGGTCTAGCAAACAAACCTGGGAGCAGAAACGGAAGGGAGAGAGAATAGACTTGTCTCATTGGAGTTTAAGTTGCTAATTGAATCACTTTTGCATTTCCAAAACAGACATAATTACAAATTGTTTTCTTTTAATTCCAAAATACAAATGCATTTATTTCCCTTTTTAACATCACTTTTACCACAAAAGTTTTATTTATATTTCAAAGTTTTGTGTGCTTTCCTTCTGCATTCTCTGGCTTTCTGGGAATATTATCTATTACCTTATAACAGGGAACAGTTTTCAGCATGTGAAAAACACAGTTAATTGTCATTAAAAGCTCAGTTGATGAAATGAACATCACAGATGTCAGGGTATGTTCAAGTCTGATTTTCATTTGTAAGAGGTGCTTTCATTACCATCACATTAGTCAGTGATATCTGCTTAAATGTGTTGGTAATTGATGCAGAACATCTGGCCACATTGTTTTGAATTACTTGTTGACCATATCTTCTCACCTGCCCACTCAGAACAATGTCAGTAATCAGATTCCCAGTTGTTAATTATTCTTTCAAGGAAAGTGGTAATGGAGTCATAAAATAAAAGACAGGATTAAAAGAGGTCATTAAGTCCAATGGCCCTCCAATATTTGACTCTTTTTTACTTATCACCTAAGATATCCTCCTAGATGAACTTTGGGCGTATCTTATTAAAACATGTTATAACATCTTCATTTTCGTTAATAGCATAAATTGATAATTTAATAAGATGCTTTTCATCGATGTCCCATTAAAAGGCTTTTGAGGGCTCCTCTGGTGGCGCAGTGGTTGAGAGTCCGCCTGCCGATGCAGGGGACACGGGTTCGTGCCCCGGTCCGGGAAGATCCCACATGCCGTGGAGCGGCTAGGCCCGTGAGCCATGACCGCTGAGCCTGCACATCCGGAGCCTGTGCTCCGCAACGGGAGAGGCCACAGCAGTGAGAGGCCCGCGTACTGCAAAAAAAAAAAGGCTTTTGATTCTCTCCATTAATTTTCATAACCTTTACCATAGCAAACAGTTATCTTAGTGTGCAGTTTAGTTTCATTTTCTTTTCTAAAGTAGTTCTCAGACTGAAGACATAAGAGAAATATTGTTCCTTTCCACTCCATAATGTCTAAGAAAGATTTCACTTAAACACCCAAACGCTAGATGTCAACTTTATCTTTAAAATGCCTACTTTTTTATTATGAAAGAAAATATTAAATGTATGGGGCACACAAGAATTGGTGCAGAAACCTTCAAGCTAGATTGAATGTAGTGAAGGAATTTAACTGCTGGAGTAGAAGAGAAAATTCTAATTCCAGAAGTAATCAATACAACCTACGTAAATAATTCAGTCTATTCCTGTTGGAATTTACTCTTCATCTTTTAAAACACCCAGTGCATACATTAAAATTCAAACCTGTTCTGAAACAGTGGTTATACTTATACTTGCTTATGAGAATAACTGCTAAATAACAAAACTAGTTCTCACAACTTGGAAAGTAACAAAATTGACATTTCCTGTTAGAGCACTAGGCTTCTCAAAAAAGAGCAAATGAAAAGGTCTGTATATTTTATTTTGGTGGGCCTTTAATTTGATGGAAGCATATTAATAATAATAATAACTTTTTAGTTTTTCTTACAAATCTAAAATGAATTGGTAAAACCAGAATACTCTAGACAGTTGTTGCCCCCCTTTTGATATTCAACATTTTTTTCAGTAATAAAGAGGTGATAAATGCATTTGATGCCTATCTTGTCATCAAGAAAAGGATAAATGGCTGACTTGTTGGAGAGGGTGTGGAGAAAAGGGAACCCTCCTGCTCTGTTGGTGGGAATATAAATTGGTATAGCCACTATGGAGAACAATGGGAGGTTCCTTAAAAAACTAAAAATAGAGCTACCATATGATCCTGCAATCCCACTCCTGGGCATATATCTAGAGAAAACCATAATCTGAAATGATACGTGCACCCCAAGTTCATTGCAGCACTATTTACAATAGCCAGGACATAGAAGCAACTTAAATGTCCATTGACAGAGGAATGGATAAAGAAGCTGTGGTAAATATATACAGTGGAATGTTACTCAGCCATAAAAAAGAACAAAATAATACCATTTGCAGTAACTTGGATGGATCTAGAGATTGTCATACTGAGTGAAGTAAGTCAGACAGCAAAAGACAAATATCATGTACTGCATATATGTGGACTCTAAAAAACTGGTACAAATGAATTTATTCACAAAACAGAAATAGAGTCACAGGTGTAGAAAACAAACTTATGGTTGCCAAGGGGAAAGCAGGGTGGGGGAGGGATAAATTGGGAGACTGGGATTGACGTATACACACTATTATGTATAAAATAGATAGCTGAGAGTCCGCCTGCCGATGCAGGGGACACGGGTTCGTGCCCCAGTCCGGGAAGATCCCACATGCTGCGGAGCGGCTCCGCTAGGCCCATGATCCCTGGCCGCTGAGCCTGCGCGTCCGGAGCCTGTGCTCTGCAATGGGAGAGGCCACAACAGTGAGAGGCCCGCGTACCAAAAAAAATAATAATAAAAAAATAGATAGCTAATAAGGACCTACTGTATAGCACAGGGAACTCTTCTCAATACTCTGTAATGGCCTATATGGGAAAAGAATCTAAAACAGAGTAGGAGGGGAAAAAAAAAAAAAAAGAAATGACCTCTTCCAGGATAACTGTGCTAGGTAGAACACTAGTTCCTAAAAATAAATTATTTGTTCACTTGATCAGTTAAAGAGTGAGACTCATTTTTGATGACTGTCAGAGCCCTTTCCCATTTCCTCGCCCAACCCAGTGTACAGAGAAACAGCCGATTTGCAGTACCCTAAGAATGACTCTGCCTGGTGTAATGAAAACGCTAAAGAATGTAGCCATTTTATTTCTGAGAATGATGTGATACACACACACACACACACACACACACACACACACAGACACGAATCCCCTAATAAATATATCAGTCATACCCAAGGACCACTGCAAAATGAAAATTGAGGGACTCTTGTTCAAAAAGCAGAGAAAATAGTGTTGTTAAACATGCTAAAATGTAATGCTTTTTCGCTTTCTTCCACAGTCCCTCTTTCGACTTGCCGTGGTGTTTTCTAAATTTGCTATTTAATGTTGCTCTAAATTAAAATTTTTAATTATTCACATGAATTTTACCATTCATTTTTACATTGTGCAATACGTTTTAAATGCAAATAAAGAACCATTTAACTTATATTCATAATCACTGAAATTACATAATTCATATCCTGTAGCTTATATGTGCATATGAATTTCATTCTTACCAGAACAGTGGAAAATTAGCTCAGCTGATTGTATATTTCACTCCTTGATACATGCACATTCTACTCAGTCTTTATTTTTGGCTTTTTGATGAATAAGGAAGAATTGAAAGAAAAAAGAACTGTAGGTTGCCCTATCTTTCCCTTTTCTTTTATATCATCATTTTCAGCATAAGTGACTGGCTACTAAATGAAAGTAACACAAGTAAGAAAGGCTATATAATATTCCTTGATCCATACTCCTTAGAACACCATTGCCTTCTTTCTGTGTTCAAAGCCCATTCCAGTTCATATGGAAAGCATGACCTATCTGGGCTGTCAACACACTTACTTACTCAGCCATGGACATAACACATTTGCCATATAGTCTCACTTTGAGTCTTGCTGAACTCGCACACACTAAAGGGTCATCAGAATTCTGTGATCGTGGGGCATCAGGAGACTTGTGTGTGAGTGGAGCAGCAAGGAATGGGTGACAGACATGCACATGTAATGGCTCCTACCCACGTTCCATTGTCCCACCAGATTTCAATTATACAACACAAGTTCAAAGATAAGATTATTAAGAATTTTAAGATGGCCACAGAAGAGCATCAAACTAATGCTGGGGCACTTCACTGTTTGTAGGTGCTTTCCCTCTCTCTCCTAGTGGGGAACATGACATAGGGAAGATACTACCAAAAGATGTTGATAAGTATTTTATACCACATTTTTACAGGTGCTTTAAGTATTTGGCACCTATGCAAGCACAGTAATTCTAAAACTGAAAATGCCCAGTATAGTTTTCAGAAACAAAGTAAACTGAAGGGAGATCAAACACAATTACTCAAAGGCTAAAATTATTCAGTAGTTAAGAGTCAGACTTTGACAAAACCATACTCCTACTCTGTTGATCAAGGCCACTGTTAAGTGTTATTTTTAATTGAAACTACTGCTCTGACTTAGATAAAAGTAGTTTGTGAACCCTAATGTTCACAGGAAAAACCAGTGTTATGTAGAATTTTTAGTATCAAGCCTTAGAGACATCTTGTCTGTGGTCTGTTGCTACCACCCACATTTATACTTATGTTCTACAATATTTTGAGCCTTAATAAAATTGTGAGCCTTAACAACATATGGTACTTAATAAAAGATGGTACTGCGTTAGCATTCACTCTGTCTCGTTCTGTTTCAGTACATATTATGAAATTTGGTAACATGTTAAACTATAGACATGAGGCACTAAACATCTGATTTGCTAGATTAAAGATAAGCACACCATTGGTAGCAGGAGAGCAAGAATAACATGGGTTTGTTGCTCTCCTAGAAGAAAAGAGAGGACAGAACATTAAAGCTAAGGAACTATGAATATTGTCTCCATCTCCAACTTTGAAGTCAATAAGATTTGTCAGAGGCACAGAATGATAGGCTTTACTAACATCATAAATGGCACAGGTTTGGGAAGACTCTTAAATACTGTATCCCACACTTACTGGCTGAACCATGTTGGGCAAGTTATTGTCTAAAGGCATGGTTGTTCTAATTATATTGTACATTTTGTCTCACGTTTTTGCTTCTTTGTTTTCTGGCCCATGGCAGAAATATAGTAACCATCACAATGAAATGTTTTGGGACACAGAATACAAATGTGTTCTAGCCATGCTACTTTGGCATATGCCTCTCTGATGAAATTCAGGCTTCTGGCAACACTTGTCCTTGGAGAGTCTTGACACTGATTCAAAGATTGCCTAGATCAGAGCTGGGAGCCTTAGACTAACTGGACCATTTGTACGTGTTGCTTGTTCCTTCACTCACTCAGTCAACTAATGTTTATTCAGCATTGTATTTGTGCAAGGCACAGTGTTATGGAGATTACAAATATTATTCAGATAGGAATCTTCACTTTAAAGAGCATCTAGAGGTAGTGATAAGACATCTGTAGAAATAACTATCTCATAAGGTAGAAAGTGGAAATTACAGCAAAAACAAAAAAACAAAAGAAAACATGCAAAGGAGTTTAGAAGGGAAGTTGGGGTGCTTTATCTTATGTGCAAATTATATGATTATGTATTGGGAAGGCTAGTTGCAATACAATAAAATTCATGAGACAAATGAAATAGTAATTAAGTTAAAAATAAACACTAAAAAAATCACAAATTTCTTACATAATAAAGTTAACCAGTTAAAATACAACGGGAAAACCCAATTCATAATGGCCAGGCAAAAAAATCTACATATTTAGTAATAAATATAACAAGGAGAATTTGGACATTTTGAGTTAGAAGAAATGGAATTTCAGGTAGTGGAAAAAGTATATGTAAAGGCACAAGAACTGAGAAGCATCATAGAGGAGAAACAGTTTGTCCTTAAGAGCAGCACTTCTGACATTTTAATATGCATGCAATTACCTGTGGATCTTGTTAAAAAGCAGATCCTGATTCACCAGGTCTGGTATGGAGCCTGAGATCCTGTTTTTACAAGCTCATGTAATGTCAATGCTGCCAATTTATTGGGCATACTTTGAATAGCAGAGGTTTAGAGCACATGAAGCAGAACTGGAGAAAAGCTAGGTGGGAAATTTAAGTAGAATGAATGCAGGCTAAGAAATTTGGGTTTTATTATGTAGAATATAAAGATTTCTGAAAATGGAAATTATGTTTATCAATGCTAAACTGTTGTAAAGTTAATAAAGAAGTAGTGTTTAGGATGGATATGTTTTTTCCTGAATTGAATGGTGTTTCTCAAAGAATGATAAACACCTATCCACCTAACCCAGCCAGAAGCTCTTGGTACATGAGTACCCAGAATAATACCCACTTTTCTTTAGGTTTGGGGTTAAGAGTGGGCTTAGGAGCTTGGCTGTGTTGAACTACTCTCCGGAATCACTTCCTTCTTTCCCTGGCCTCCAGGCCATTACATATTGTCGTTTGGTCATGACTATTCCCTAAGTTGATTGATGCTATTACTTTTATTCCAGTATTTTCTTCTTTTCTTATTCACTTTGTTATATTTTGGGGAAAAGAAATTCTGAGTTGCAACTTTATTTCTCTATCTTAAGTCAGATCAGGCCTCATCTTTTTATTTCTTTAAAGAAGTTCAACCCATAAAGACAAAATCAAATAAGTTTCCTTTTAACTAGTACAGAGATATGAGAAGTACACTAGAGAGATTTAATGGCAACAATGAAGGTCTGTAATGTAGGACTTTTAGGATCTTATTTTCATAAAGATCCAACCACTACTTTAAAGAAGTGATTAGAATTCTGGCTCATATTTAGAGAGCGAAGCTATGAGTGTAACAGTTGATTATCTCTTGGGAAGAATTCTTAAACACACTGCCCAAAAGACAAGAAGTCCTAGATGAGCTTGAAGTACTGATAACCTGTGTAGGAGTAAAACCACATGCTCACTGCAAAATAACAGGTGTTACAAAAAACAGCTGACCTTTTTCATGCCTTAAGAAAGGCAATTTGTGTTAATAAAGAAATAATGGGACTTCGGGTAATGCCATTCGTGACAAAATTGTAAGCTCTATGGAATCAGAGCCCTTGTAATATTTGCAAAGATTAAGTGTTTAGCATGTACAGAGTATGTGCTTCTGTGTCTTGAATATGGTAAGCCCTCGGCTGTTTGCTATCATTATTATTATCATTTTACTGTCCCCTACACAGCACCTAGTCCTTTTCTGAGTACATAGAAAATGCTCAGTAAAATAGTTTTAAATTGAATTGAAATGACTGAACTAGTGATTCTTTTCATACAAAAAAATACCAAAAAATGGTAACAACAATGAACATCATACGAAGAAGAAAAACTGTTGTATAAAAATAGAACCTGTTGTGGGTGCAGGGGATATAAGGGAAATCTCTGTATTTTCTACTCAATTTTGCTGTGAATCTAAAACTTCTCTAAAAATTAAGTCTATAAAAAATAGGATATGCAGCTTATGTTTTTAATCAGAGGACATTCTCTACCATAATTTGTGTGACTTTTTAAATGTGACTAATATATATGCTATGTAATATATATATATACTAATATATATAATGAAAAATCAAATGAAAGATAAAAATTACTAATTCTAACTGTGTGCACATATATGTGTGTGTGTGTCTATGTGTTACATTTTCATTTTGTCTTACCACAGTGTTTTCAAATATGTAGTTTTCTTTCTTTCTTTTAATTGGAGCATAATTGCTTTACAATGTTGTGTTAGTTTCAAATATGTAGTTTTAATTTGGAGTTATAATTATTTTTGAAAAAGCAAATGCAGAAATACAATGATACAGTAGAAAAGATTATAGGAAAGAAAGCGTCTTAATTCCTCTTTAATTGAATTACCCCCTGTTTAGTCTATTATTCTATTCAGTTTAGAGAACAAACAGAACAAAAGTACCATAACTCTGAGAAAGTGAATGTTTACTAATTAAGGACTTTCCATTTTCATCTCTAGTTATCTACAGAGGGCAGCAAAGAGCTTCAATTCAAGGACTAGCATGTTAGATTAGGAGCAGGTTTTACGAGGTGCTTTCTGATTCAGCATCATCAGAAGCACTGTGAAACATGTCAAAATCAAGATTCAGTTTGCTAAACTTACATGATTGTTTGCCGTACATGGAAGAGAGCAAAGGAACACACGGGTCAGATTCAGCTACTTGACTGCAGTCAAGGAAAGGTAGCAAATTAATACATTCAGTGTGTCAATCATGTCATTAACACTGCTCCAAAGCTTGATACTAACAATTAAAAAGGTATTTTACTAAAATATTACAAAATAAGTTGTAGTCAGATTCTCACAAGTACAGATTATGGTATTTTATAAAATTATAAACTTATAACCATTAATGAGTAATGGTTCAAAGTAAATTCTGTAATGTTTTAAGGTAGGTTTGGTTTTGAGTATTTTTCTGTTAATGTATCTACACTTCTAATTTTATACATTTTTATTGATCGATCTTACGACATAATAAAATTCAGAATATATCCAAGATGCCACTAGCCCTCCTGTATCCAGAATAGTACTAATTCATTGTCCCCCATTGTGTTCTGATTCTGAGATACGGTTTACCTTGTGGGAGGTTTATGAAGATATACTCTTGAGGTCAACACTTGTGGAATGGAGTGGAAGGAAGAAAGACTAGGCAGAGGAAAAGGTCAAACTGCAGTACAGGCCCAACCCATAGGTCTAGGCTCTGGACCTAGAATGGTCCTTCAGAGCCCTCCTAAATCAGGCTGAGAGAGTGAGGTCTTTATACTTTCACCTGGGTCAGTTAGTGTATGTGGGCCACTTGCAGGAAAGGGCATGAGCCTGGGCAAAGCAGCAAATCCTTCCTTAAAGGGATATTTGTGTAGGGCATCCCAGTATCTACCACAGTCAGGGATGACCTTTACTTTTACTTAGAATGCTCTGTTATCTTTCATTGTATTAACTCATTAATTCATGTTTAAAGGAGGCTATTAGATTAGCAGGTCTGGCTTAGCTCTTTAAGTTCTGGTTCTTAATTGGTAAAACAGGTAATAAATTAGAATACTGAAGTGAATACTCCACTCAAGGTTTACATTAAGAAAGAAAAGAACAAACACTGAAAGACAAAAGAGAAAGTGACTATAAAGGAATGCATAATTGTACTTAAAAGAACAGTTTACAATACCTTCAGGCCTTCCTCATTTAGGGGAATCCGTAGGGACCCAGGACTAAAGCAACATGGAAGGAGTCATCAGAGAGATTAACTGAATTGACTTTGGTAATTATAAAATAAATATACCCATTAAAGCTATATGGACAGAGAAACATAAAGAGGAAAATGAAAATTACCCACAATTTCCCAGCCCAGAGAAAACCCCTAATGGTGTTGTAATTTTTCTCCTAATCATTATTTCCTCCAGACAAATATAAAGTTTTGATTCAGATTTTCTTACATATAAAATGCATTTTTGCTACTCCGTTAAAAAGTATTGAAATGAAAACATGCATCTACTACAGGTTGCTTCATTTATTTTGCTTCAGTTATATGGAGCATATAATTATCACCATTACAAGTAATGATAAGTTAAATAGCTAAACCGTGGTTCATATTTCACACTATTTTGTTGGGACAAACTACACAAAATGGAATTATTTGGTCAAAGAAAAATAACATTTTAAAGTACTTGATATATTGCCAAATTGAAGTCCAAAATAGTGTGCATCAATTTAAACTGCCTGCATCTTTTTCAACACTCCTTGAACAATTTGATAAGGAAGAGAATATTTCACTGTTGTCTAAGTTTTTATTTCTTTGATTAGTAAGGAAAGCGAACATTTTTAGTCGGCTATATGTCTCTTTTCTATGAATTACCTACTTGTTACAGAACCTGTGCTTTTCTTATTGATTTCTAAGTCTTCTTTGTACCTTAAGGATATTTTCCTTTTTTTTTGCTGTTGCAATTATTTTTCCCAGTTTGTCATGTTCCCTTCACTTTTGATTGCTTTCTGGCATACACATTTTTTGTGTGTCTGTGATCAAACAGATGCAGTCAATCGTTTTTCTCTGTGATTTCTTTCCTAGCTTTGCTCTTCTAAAGTTCTTTCTCAGAGATCATATATACGTCCACCTCCTTTTATTGTAGTGACTTTTAAAAACTTTTTAATCCATCTATATTTTGTTTTGTTATTTTTTCAGAAACTAAGGATATAAATAGATCTTTTTCAAAGAATTAATTACCCCAAATCACTTACTGGGGAGGCACTCAAACATTCTTTTAGTCACAACCCACATTAAAAATTACATTTTACATTACAATCTAGAACACACATGACACACATATGCACTCACACACATACCTATAACTGAAACAAAAGTTTCAAAAGTAATTTTCATCCTTAATATTTGAGATGAATTCTGAGATATCCTATTCTGTCCCATCCCATCCCATCCCATCCCATCCCATCCCATCCCATCCCATCCCATTTAATTCCATTCTATTTCAATTTAAAAAAAGCAGACTGTGGTCCACAAAATTGATTTAAAATGTTTATTAGCAGTTTTGAACCACTGTCTGGAAAACATGATTTACTGAATCCTTGCTTTGCAATCTGTGCTTTATTTTATATTGAGTTCTTATATTTTAGTATATGTTAAAGAAGTGTAAACTCTTCTCCATTACTGTTGATTTGTGTATAATATTATCATGTTTTAATGATTTTAGCTTTATAATATACTCTAATGTTTTGTAGGGCACGTTCCTTCCTCTTCACTTTAAATTTTCAGATTTATCTCAACTAGTCTCGCATATTTTTTCTTCAGATTAACTTAATCACTCTGTCACAAGTTAAAATTTTGGCACGTGTGCCCTGTGGGCTCCTCACACCTCAGTGCTGCTCTTAGAGCGTTAGGCCTCGTCCAGGTGCAGCTTCCTGGGAATCTACAGCCAAGTACAGTTTCTGTTTCTAAACCACCTAGCAGCTTTTCAAGACCAAACCTTTGACTCTTTGCAGTAGCATGGGCCCCTAAATCAGTAAGACTGTTGTCCTTATAAAAAGGGAAAAGTTGGAGAAAGAGACATGCACATATAGAAAATGTGATGTGAAGGTTGAAGTTATATTGCTACAACCAAGGAGCTATCAGAGGCTGGAGAGGTCTAGAATAGATCCTTCTCCAATGCCTTCAGAGGGAGCATGGCCCTACTAACACCTTGATTTCAGATTTCTGACCTCTAGAGCTGTGAGACAATAAATTTCTGTTGTTCTAAGTGACCCAGTTTGTGGTACTTTGTTATGGTAGCCCTAGCAAACTAATACCCTCTTCATCTGTACCTAATAATTTGACTGATTTTAGTCTTTAAAAACAAACATAAAACCTATGATGGTTTATGCTGGATATTGTGAAGGAGTGCCCCATAAAATGAATTTTAGGTAATTGTTTTGTAATTGCAACACAATATAAATGTTAAGCTACTAAGAACACTGGCTAATGGAATGAGTATACTCTATATTATTCTCATTTTAAGTAATACTCATTTTCTTTCATGGAGTTTTATTTTAATTAAGGATCAAATTGTTCAGAACATTCCTACAAACCCCTTATTCCAGTCAATCTGCTGATGGATCTGTATATTCTAAGCAGTGCAATTTTCAAAATCTCGATGGTTTTTTTTTACACTCATGATTATTCTTCTCAGACAAGGATTATTGAATTAAGTGAGCTATGAAATAGTTAGCAGTAATTGTATGCATTTATAACAATGAATATTTAACCCTCCCTTTTATCCAGAAGTTTAGGAAACAGTATATTATAGATAATCCAATATTTGGAGAACTTAATGTTTAACATATTAGAATACATTTAATTGTAATATCTCTAAAATATACCTTAATCTAGTTTTGATTGTAGAATATGTATTGGGAACTTATAGTGCCTTAAAGTCACCATTGAAAAAGTAATTATTCTTTTTTTTTTTTTTTTTTTTTTTTTTGCGGTACGTGGGCCTCTCTCACTGTTGTGGCCTCTCCCGTTGTGGAGCACAGGCTCCAGATGCGCAGGCTCAGTGGCCATGGCTCACGGGCCTAGCCGCTCCACGGCATGTGGGATCTTCCCGGACTGGGGCACGAACCCGTATCCTCTGCATTGGCAGGCGGACTCTCAACCACTGTGCCACCAGGGAAGCCCCAAAAGTAATTATTCTTGAATAATTTTGGAGGTGGGTGGGGTAACCTGTCTACTTAAGCTTTGTAGTTATCTAAATTCTGTGTAAAATATAGTCCTATCTTAGCTGTTACTCCCCAAATTAAGGGAAATTGAATGAATTTCGAGTAAGCACTAATTGAAATGAACATGTTTAATTTAGTGAAAACAGGGGGACCATTGATGGATATTTATGGAGTGGTTTCTGGGCACTGAAAGTGGGAATTTAAAAATTAAAAAGAAAAAAAGAGGAATAACCACCCTTCCTGCAAAGTTTTTACTGAATTTAAGAGCTACAGGTCTTCAATATGTTCTGTTGTTAATTTGGCTGTTAGTTTGGGTATGAGTTTTAATCTTCTTTTAAAACTTAACTATAAGTCCAGTAAACTGTATGACTCTTTGATAAACTTTTTGAGTAAAAAAATATGAAGTATCCTCTTTAGGATAGAGACTTCAGCAAGTCATTTAGACACATTATTGAAAGCCAACTGGGCCAGCACAAGTGCTGAATGTGTGTCCGTGATCAGGACAGAGAGGGTTCCTGCTCTATTAGTGAGACCATGTTGATACAGAAGTTAAGTGCTGCTAAAAAGTCTTCATGTCAGTAAAGCAATTCTTAAAAATCTATCTATGTATTTGAATATTTAGAACTTTAATGTTCTAAAGTATTAATCCTATGGTTGCTAATTTTTGGAGACCAGTTGCCTCTTGACCTGAATACTGAAATAAAGTTTAAAAGAGTCAAAATAAGAACCCTTTATTCGAATTCCCTATATCAAAATGCATTTTCCAAATTTCCCTTTCTCAAGAAATGAATGGGTACCAATCATAATTATGTAAAATTGGTCTCACTTGGGCTTCCCTGGTGGCACAGTGGTTGAGAGTCTGCCTGCCGATGCAGGGGACACGGGTTCGTGCCCCAGTCCGGGAAGATCCCACATGCCATGGAGTGGCTGGGCCTGTGAGCCATGGCCGCTGGGCCTGCGCGTCCAGAGCCTGTGCTCCGCAATGGGAGAGGCCACGGCGGTGAGAGGCCCGCGTACCGCAAAAAAAAAAAAAAAAAAAATTTGGTTTCACTTATAGAAAGAACCCTGAGGAATACCAACATTTAAGGAGGGACAAAAAAGCAAAAGAGCTTGGAAAAGGGACCAGAATGGGAGGAGAAAGTTAAAGGAAGATGAAGATCTTGTGATATCGCTGATGCCAAGGGTAGAAAACTTTTCAACAAGAAGGGAGGGAACATTCTGCAATCCCAGTGGAATATTGATTCAGGCAAGGGCTCAACAATGGATGCTAACACCACTAGGTGAAAAATTATTTACACATTCCAAAATACTACCTACCTAGTTGCTACTAATGGCAGAGGGGGAAACATATATATATGTTCCCCATATATAGTATCTATATAAAAATAAATATATATATATAAATAAATATATATATATATTTAGAAAGAAAAACCTGGCATATGCCACCATTACCAAATGATCAAACTTAACATTACTAATAGTGGGGCCCTTTGACATTAGAAACCTCTTTGTGGGATGTAATACGAAGTAATCAGTATCATCTATGAAGAAATCTTCTCCAAAAAAATCTTTAAACTGTATCTCATTAAGCCTATAGCCTAAACCTCCAGGTTATAGCAAGCACAGGGGATTTAAGAATAATGTATGAAAATACAGTGACACTATCAGCTAAATCTAGAATGTGACCTACACTCTTCAAAAGGTTAATGTCGTCATGGCAAAAAATGGAATGACTCTTCAAGGTGTAAAGAGTTAAAAGAACATAACCAAACACAGTGCATGATACCTGTTCTTACAATGAGTAAAACAGCTAAAAGACATTTTAGGGTCAGTAAACGGATATGAATATGTACTGGGTGGCAGATTATACTAGCAAATTATTGTCAATGTACTTAGTTGTGATATTGGCTCTTGGTGTTGCAGAAAAATGGCATTATTTTTAGAAGGTGCAAGCTGAAGTATTTGAAGGTGCCTGCATGTCATGATACCCACAGCTTACCTGCACGATGGTTAAGCAAAATATACACCCAACCCATTCACAGCAAATGGCAAATGGCAAAATGTTAAGGATTGTTGAAGAATCTAGGTGGTGGGCATAATCATTGTACACTTTAAACCTCTCACTGTGTTTTGAAATGTTTCTGAAAAATAGTGTGTGGGGGGAGGGGGAGTGTCAAGTGCTGCTGAAAGATTCAGCAAGATAAGGATGGATTTAGTAAGAGGGAGGTTTCTTTTGTGAGAGCAGTTTTAGCCATTTTACAATGGATTGAGAAGTAAACTAGAAGTGAGAAAAAGCAAATATTAAGTGTAGACAGTACT
Organism: Monodon monoceros; assembly: GCF_005190385.1. Taxonomy (NCBI): domain Eukaryota; kingdom Metazoa; phylum Chordata; class Mammalia; order Artiodactyla; family Monodontidae; genus Monodon; species Monodon monoceros. Next base: position 21,675,555 of record NW_021703776.1, on the reverse strand, counting down.
TGGAAGAAGTTTAACAGTTATGAAGTAGAAAAAAAGAAGTCTGAAAGTTGAGAGAAACAGATTTGAAGGAGAGATTTTGCTGTTTTATTTGTATTTTTTGACTTGGAGTTTGTTTTTGTTGTTGGTTTTTTGTTCTTGTTTAGCTTACTCTTGTTTTGTTTTCAGGGAGAAAGAAGTGACTGTTTCAGAGCTAATAGGAAGAATCAGTAGAGAGGAAGAGATTGAACAGGAAGGAGAAGGACTAGAAGGGGCTGTTTCAAGGGTTTTGGAATTAGATGGATGTGAATAAGGAACAATACAAAAGAAGGCAGAAACTGATTTTCTCTGAAATTTGTGAAGCCTTAGCTTCAGGGCCCTCAATTGCATGAGCCTTCCCAAGATCCTTCAACTACTTTCTAATTTTCATTGTTTTTTTTTTGAAGAGGGCTCCCTAGATTATATAAACTTCAGACCCTACAAAACCTGGACTAACATCGATGAGAAAGTATTCACTAAGAACAAAAAGCTGTAAACCTCCTGTGTACATAAACTAGAGCTTCTCAAACTTCAGGAGGCTTGAGAATCACCAGGATAGTTTGTTAAAACACAGCCTCCTGAGTAGTAGTATACTCTCACTTTACTGATGAAGAAACTAGCACTCAAAAATTACATGACTTGCCTAGCTCACAAGCTGTTGGTGGCCAAGTTGGTACTAGATCTCATATACCATGATTTCAGTGGTCTTTCCTCTGTTACAACACTTAACTCTACTTAGAGTATTATCCTCTGTTATTTGTATTATAAGAAAACTTCTACCTACCTTTATTAGGGCTATGAAAAAATTAGTCTTAATGACTCCTTAGAGTAAAATTCAAATTTTGAGAAATTTAAACTCAACACTCCAACCATATTTTTCTTTACTAAGGATAAGGGTCTTTTTCCCCCACCTTGTTTGTTTCTGCAACAGAAACATTGGCAGAATTTTAGATAACATAGTCCTTATCCTGAATGTATTAGCTTCTGTTGCTGCACAACAAGCTGCCGTAACCATAAAGGCTTAAAAAACACAAATTTATTATCTCATGGTTTCCATGGGTCAGGAGTCTAGACACTGGTTAGCTGAGTTGTCAGCTCAGGGTCTCACCAGGCTGAAAGCAAGGTGTTGGCTGAGGCTTTGATCTCATCTGAAGCTTGGGATCTTCTTCCAAGTTCACTGATTGTTGATAGAATTTCAGTCCCTGTGGACTGAGAGGCATTTTCAACTGCAAGAGACTCCCTCTTGTTGCCCGGCAAGTGCCCTTCTCTACAATGTGGAGGTGTTCTTTTTCATGGCTAGAAGAGAATCTCTTCAATTGGTCAAGGCAGAGTCATATAATGTAAATAACATGATTATGGGAGTGACTTTCCCCTTTGTCCAACAATGTAACCTAATCTAGGGAATGACTATCTCACCATATTCATAGTCCTGCCTGTGTTCAAGGCGAGGGGATTATACAGACATGTACTCCAGGGGTGGGAATGTTGGGGACCACTTTAGAATTCTGCCTACCCCACACGAAGATATCTAAAAAGTTACATCTAGGCATTTCACACTTGATAAGACTTCAATATTTTCTAATAACCATTTTTCAAAAAAGTCTTTGAGATTCAAGCCAACAAAGATTTTTCTCTAGATGCTTGTTTTAAACAATCAAACAAAAACGTAGGACAAGCATTCCATTCTTGGTTAAACAATGAGTTTCCTATCTATCTTTGATGTGACTGTAATTGCCTCCTTTGATAATGCTGCTACTCATTTTTAAAGAATCCTTAATAGCTTTCCTTTTGGAGATTATTATCCTTTGAATATGCATATTTCTGTAAATATTCAGCACTGTCTTATAAAAAGGAAACTAGGATCCTGTCTGACAGTTGAGCAGGACATGAGTTTATAATTTTGTATTGTGTTACATTTTTTTAAAAGCTGTGAATATAGTAATAAAGATTAAAACACTATAGGGAGTATGTGTCTGTGGCAGTTGTAGGTGTTAATTATGTTGTCAGATAGAAGAGTGAAAATTCAACCTCCTGAACTTGGGTCTTGGCAGGTTGGCCAAGTATCTGATTTTTTTTTTCCTGTATTGTTACTAAAATGTATTTGTTTGTAGTCCTAAATATTTTTGCCCCTGTAGATTTTTTTGGATTATTTTGAATATAGGAAAGCAGATAAAATCAGACTCACTCTTTTGTATCCCACAACAGCATGGTTTAGCAGACCCTAGAGGGTTTTTAAAAGCTGAGTAGTGGGAACTGGATGCTTCAAGAGTGTTTAGGGCTTTGATCGCAGTGGGTAAGCCTTCAAAAGTCAGAGGATCTCTATTAATACAGGGCACATGAAAAGCTGTGGTTTTGCCTTTGGGCACTTAAAGCTATTAATCTGTTTTAGTACTCACCAGTAAATATGTCCATCAGTTAAGCTTAAGTGAAGTGAGAATTAAAAAAAAAAAAAAGCTAAAGTAACCATTTACCTAATGCTTTTAAGATCTGTGAGATGTTTAGTGTGTAAGTATTTATTATGACTGACTATGATTAAAAAAAAGACTCCAGGGCTTCCCTGGTGGTGCAGTGGTTAAGAATCCGCCTGCCAATGCAGGGGACACGGGTTCGAGCCCTGGGCCAGGAAGATCCTACATGCTGTGTGCGCCACAACTACTGAGCCTACGCTGTAGAGCCCACGAGCCACAAATGCTGTAGAGCCTGCGAGCCACAACTACTGAGCCCGCATGCCACAACTACTGAAGCCCTCGTACCTAGAGCCCATGCTCTGCAGTAAGAGGAGCCACCACAATGAGAAGCCCACGCACTGCAACGAAACCCCCGCTCACCGCAACTAGAGAAAGCCCTCGCACAGCAACAAAGACCCAATGTAGCCAAAAATAAATAAATAAATTAATTAATTAATTTAAATAAATCAATAAGACTCTGAGTTCCTAAACCTTCTGATTTTTAGGAACGGAAGAGCTTTTTCATGTGGAAATTTAGTAGTTATTGCCTTCAAAGTAGGGAAATGTAATACCAAACTTTCATAGGTGATCATAGTTTTATTTTGAAAGATTTCAGGCAGAAGCAACATTCCATTTCTTATTCTAAACAGATTATACCAAGTGTTAACATTCAAGGCACCTCAATCTGCATGTTGTAGCCAAAATGATCTTTTCAAAAAGTCTATTTGATACTTCTTTACCCATCTGTCCTTCGGGACTTTTTAATGCTTTTTAGAAGGATGGAGATGCAATCTTCAACAAGGCCCACAAAGCCTTGTGACTTGGCCCTACATCTACTGTAGCCTAGAGGTTATCACATGTCATTGTCCTTCTTACTGTGGACTTAAGTAACATTGGCATTGCCTTTCTTCTAGTACCTTGAAAGAGGCATATACCATGCCACACGACCTTTGCACTTGCTGTTCCACTTGTCTGCAGTATAGTTACACTTCTGTGGCCCTACCCTCCTTTTTCTTAGATCTGGTCTTTGTCATTTCTTGGGGGAAGTGTCCATCTCTGACTGCTCCCTCCCCACCAGTCTAGGTAAATTTCTTTGTTACCTGGGTTTATGGAACCATGGCATTCCATCCTTTCCAAGTCCTTACCTCAATTTGTAATTATACATTTATCAGTGAGATTGTTTAATTAATATCTGTCATGGTCCCCTGCCCCACTAGTGTAAACTCTAAGAAGTCAGAGACCTTGTCTTATATACTTATCATTTGATCTCCAGGGTCTAGCACAGTGCTAAGTATATAAAACATACTAAATAAATACGTGTTGAATGAATACATGAATGACTGAAAAAATGAATGGTTATGTAAGAATGTATGAATCTGACTATTCATCACCCCAGAACATCGGCCATCTCAATTAAAAGCTACACCTGCAAATATGCTGCATGTAATCAAAGCATAGAGCAAAGTCAGCAACCACTCTACCCATTAACAGCGAGTCTGTTCCGTGCTTGTTAACCAGCTGGCATCATCACTATTATTTTGATGTGCCTTGTGAAAATTTTAATAAATCCAAAATTACAAAGACAGATGGTGACCTGAACACATTATGGAATGTCAACACAGTTTCCATCCTTTCCATGGGTGGACCAAACATATAAAAAGAGTATAGCCTGAAGGGAATTGCACAAGCCAGAAACAAAATAGATTTGGACTAATAGAATAGTTTTCTTACCAGGAGTTAGCTTTCAGAAGGCATTTAAAGGAATAAAAAAGCAGCAAACCATTCAGGGCAGGCAGTTAGTATATAAGAAAAAAGGAGAAATGGTGGAAGAAACCAACAGACAAAAGGTAATATTGGCCAGGAGTGAGTGAAGAGGCTAAATATTCAACAAGATTTGAGGTAGCCAGAGAACAGTTTATAGCCTATCTCCAGAGGCCCTTCCTACTTGAACTAATGTTTCTGCCAACTTTAAACGCTTCCATGTATATAATGGCCTGGCATTTAACTCTCTTTCTCTGAAAGCATAAGAAAATGGAATGAAATGCAGCCATTAAAATACGTTTTTTCTTAAACAGTCATGAATGGTGATAGTGTGACTTGGTCTGGCATTTGTTAGTAATTCTAGGAGGCGATATCTTTCCAATTTATTTGTAATTATAATGGCATTAACAGAAAGACATTCTTCATAGACAGTCAAAACAAAATCAAATGTAATCAAATTTATAATAAAGTGACATTTTTCAACAGTCAAGAAAAGGAAGCTTGACATGCAAATGTCATCCAGCAAAGTTGATATTTTAGGTTTTCTTTGCTCTTTTGTCAAATGCTAAAATCAAGCATTTTTTGGATCACTGAGATTCAATGACTATTTCACTGAAGACTTTTAAAATTGCCTTTAGAAAGGTACAAATAGAAATTTTACCTGATTAGGATAAACTGAACTAACTTTAACCAGATAAAAGATATCCAAAGAAGCATTATCTACAACCCCTAACAGTCGTGAATGGACATCTATAAGTATATTGCTTTCTTAAGTAAGAAAAATAAAAATTAAAGGTTCCAAAAAAGTAATAAACAGAAATTAGGATGCAAAATGGAAAGCATATTTAAAAGTGATTGATAAATTTATTGGCAAAAGATGGCATATAATAATTCTTTTATATTTCTTTCTTTAATTGAGGTTTTCTGTTTCTTAATTATATTCCGTTTTGGTATAGAAAACGCCAGGACTTTCATTTTATTCACTAGATTGCCAGTGAAGGGTAGCCTTGGAAGTAATGAGGCTTTATTCATTAATCTGATGCTTTGCATAAACTCATTTGGATCTATCTCTGCTTTCTCTTCTTCAGCCTGTTCTCCATTGAAATCAAATGCCACTCTGCTCCTATAATTCTTTTGCTTAAAACCCTGCCATTGTGGCTTCGATTGTGTTTAGGACAAGCCCATCTCAGGCCTCACTCTTGGCCCTCACCTCTGCTCACCTCAGTCGCTTCCTACTCTTCCAGGCACACATGCCTTCTCTTCATCACGAGAGCCAGCTTCTTCCCTCTCTCTCAGGGCAGTTTACATATGCCCTGCCTCCAGCTGGATGCATTTTCCCTCTTCTTCATCTAGTTAATTCTCAGGCTTACATCTCATTTCTGAGCTCACAGCAGTTCCTCTGACTATATCCTGCTCACACTGCTATGTGGTTTCATGATTCCAGGAGGGATTTCTTCAAAGCATTTATCACAGTTTTTTTAATTCATTTATAAAACTTTCCCATCATTGTCTGCACCCCACTAGATAAACTGTGAGCTCCATGAAGGCAGGTTCTAGGTCTGCTCTTCACCAGTGCATCTTAGAGCCTGGTAAGCACTCAATGAACAGGTGCTAAGTAGATGACTAAACGAAGTTCCTTGAAGGTATGAAACAATAAATGGCTTGTAAAGCTGACTACATTTAGGAGAGCTAAGATTTTTAATCATATCCAAATTATTGAAAGCATTCTTAAAGAATTTGGGTTGTTGCTATTGCTGGTGATATGAAATGGCACATATGAAGCAACATTAAATTTTTTAAAAATAACCTTTTGAGTCAAGCATTCTTCAGAAAGCAAAACATTATTAGGTATTCGGAGATAAAAATATGTCCCGTAGAGAAGAAATGCAACCCCCTTGATGTAAGTTGGAAATGAATATATGGACTCTTAATTGATAATATCATAAGAGGGAATTATATACCATGCTTAAATGAGTTATACATGTTATATTTATTAAAATTTCACATTCACATCAAAAAGACAAAGAGTACAACAAAATGTGTTTGTACAGAATAGGCATAGATTGGCAAGTCTAGACTTAGCAAAGTACCTCAAAATCACTGGAATTTTGCATTAAAAAATACATGTATGAGATGTCATGGCGATTCCAATTAAGAAGGATTGGGGCACTTCCCTGGTGGCGCAGTGGTTGAGAGTCCGCCTGCCGATGCAGGGGACACGGGTTCGTGCCCCGGTCCGGGAAGATCCCCCATGCCGCGGAGCGGCTGGGCCCGTGAGCCATGGCCACTGAGCCTGCGCGTCCAGAGCCTGTGCTCCGCAACGGGAGAGGCCACAACAGTGAGAGGCCCGCGTACCGCAAAAAAAAAAAAAAAAAAAAGAAGGATTGGGGTGGGGGTGAAGGGCTTGTATGTCTTTATATTCAAGAATTACTCCAAGTTGGAAAAGCATTTCTGCATTGTCATCAATATCCTCATAATAGCTACAATCTATTTCATGTTTATTATGTAGTAAGCATGTACAAGGTAATACACGAATAAATACATTTTATTTAATCCTGGCATCAAGTACATGAATAATTGAAAAAGAAATATGTTTGCCAGCCAATGAGAAACCTTACTAGAAGGACTATGTTTTTATTTTTTAATAGCTCATGTGACACATATAGCTGCGATATTTTACTTAATAGTTAATGTATATTTGATTCCTCATATTATTCCTTAAATTATAATGGAATGAAATGGATTTGAATTTAGGGGGGTTTGTTCAGTGTGAATCAGGACAAAGCTGGGCACAATATGTTTGGGAAAGGCTGGAATTTTCTAAAACCAGAGTAGAGATATGCTTCTTAGTGTTGTAATCTGAACCATCCTCTGAGCTAAAATTGTCAGAAAAATATATCTAGATCAGAGAATATACCAGTGTAGAAGAATCTAATTTTCATTTAATTCTGTTTTGGAAGAGACCACACAATTAGTAACTACGGATGTTAACTCCAAAATCAGGATTTACTAGCCAACAGTTTATAGTCCAAATTATCAATCACTTATTTGTTGTTCCACCTATATTCTTATATATAATCATTATACTATTTTACACTGAAGGTATGAATTTACATATGTACATACAGCGCGAGAATATGCATATATACATGCTGTAATATATTTTATATTGAAAGAATGTAATTATGCCCATCATAATGACGGCTAACACTTATAGAGTCTTTGCTAAGTGCCAGGCACTGGTCTAAGCACTTTATATCTATTTTCTCATTTAATCCTGATAACAATGCTATGAAGCCTTATTACTCTATGATTACCCCCATTTTACCAGTGAAGCAATTAGAGTTGGATAGATGAAGGTGTATACCCAAGGTCACTTCTCTAGGAATCAGTGAAGCCAGGACTGGGATCCAGGTCTTACTGAAACCAAAGCCAGTGTTGCTCTTCATCACCAAGGTAAACACCCTTAGCCCCAGGCCAGCTGTTCAAGTTATTTCAGGTCATACCACCACCTCCTTCCCACTGTCTCCCTCTCAGTATTTTACCTCTTACCACCCTACCACTAACTCAAGATACTCCACACACCTGCCTTTCTGTTTCTCAAATACGGTGAGTTTTCCTTTGCTTTTACTGTTCCTTTGCCTGAACTGCTCCATCCCCTGATATTCACTTGGCTTCTTGCTCAGAGCTCACTTCCTCAGGAAGTCCTTCCCTGATAACTGATTTAAATAAATGCTTTCCTGTCCCAACTCTCCTCACCTTCTGTCACATTACCCTATTTTCTTCAGGGTACTCATTGTTTCTTCGGATTATCCTATGTATTTGTTTCTGAGTTTATTGTTTGTCTCTCCTAGTAGAATCTAAGCTGTAGCAGGGAAAGATCCTTATCTTTTTATTCTCTATTGTAAATCACTTTGTGAATGACTAAATGATAGTAGATTTGTCTGGGTTTAGACCAAGTATGTGCTAAATGCTAAAGATAAAAAGATGAATAAAATATGAATTATTATATCAAGAAGTTTATATTATAGCATTTGAAGAAGATTTCTTAAATCTCAAATCATTGTTTTGTCTCAGAGAATAATTTAAGGTTGAAATCGGTACATACCTTAATTCTACACTCGATTTATCTTGCAATCAGAGACAGAGATGAAAGTTCTCTCTTCAGTATGCTCTGATGTCTCCTCATGCATGTAGAACAGGGATGATTTGGGTGATCAATATGAGGAATGGATTCTGCCTGTAAATCCCAAACCTATCTGTTCTACATAAACATCTGGAGAACTTTATAAACCTAACAGGTTCTGGGATCTCCTAGAGATCCTGATTCAGTAAATCAGGGGTGGGGCCTGGAAACGTGTACATTTTGGAAGCACATCCCCAGTGCCCCGGGGTCTCTGATAACTCCCCAACCCCCCGCCATGTTTAAGACCCACCAGACAGTGTTGCCTCGCTTAGGGAAAAACTTCTGTGTTTTGTGCTGGCAGTGAATTTTAGGAAAATAGCATATACTTGCATACCTTGAAACTAAAAAGCAAGAGTCCTTTTTTTAAAACCAAACTAAATCTTAAAACTGAAGTTTGTACTTTTAAAAACCGTTTATTCAGACACTGATTTATCTTTTCATTTATAAATCCTTCCTACCAAAAAAGCACAAGGTACTTTACAAACATTAACTGCAGGAGAAACATGAATCTTGACAAAAACATTGTCAACTAGATAAAATGTTTTTAGTAAATAGAAAAATATAATTCTGCCTTTCAAATTGAATTTCAAATGATATTTCCTACCTTAGTGACATATGAATGTGTTTGTTCCTTTGTTGGTTATGAGTATTTTATATGAACTTAGATATTCTTGTACCACAGGCAGTTGAGCCCTCTCTTTTCCATATATGTCCTTTCTTCTTTATCTTTAGATGAGAAACCACACATTATTTCCATTATTTAAGTAGAAGGAAGGAAGTTGAAGTTCTGCTTTACCGTATTTCCCCAAGAGATCTTACTTTACCCTTTTTGATTATATCCAACTATCCTGAGGTGGCTTTGAATTTCACAGTTCTGCCAGGTTTTTATTCATGTTCTGTCATGATCTCCTGTTTTGGACTTCAGATACCTGAAGTCTTGGTAAAGGATCTAACAAAGAAATTTGTTCCTTTCTGCCTCTAGGGTTCCTTTCACTTCTGAAAGTTTTTCTGTACAAATCCATAGAGAAGCCACACCTAAACCTGAATCTCCATAAGCACCTAATTCTCTTCTTATTTTTGTTTGTATTTTTCTCTCTATCAGATTTACCTACCCTATGTTACATCTCCTGAAGTCCAAGATTCAGTGTAGGCTTCCTTTCAGGATAATGTCAGAAAAGAACGTTATCTAAGGATTTGTGGTTAAAAGTTCTTTAACTTCCTGGGAGTATTTCTTCTTGTACACCTGCAGCTACACAATACTTGATATCTAGGACTTAATTTTTATGATAGGAATTCAGGCACTCAGTTTTCCCTCTGTGCTGTTAGGGTCTCAGAATATTTAATATGAATTGGATAAAATAAAGCATAGGCATATTCATAATAAAATTTAGCAGAAAATAAATCACTAATATATTGCAAGTGCCTAATTTAGTTACATACATCTCTATGGTTAAACATGCCACGTGTTAGATTGTTTTACATTTGATATAATTAGGAATTAGGTCTTGAGAGGCACATTATTTTAAAATACCACAACAATAAAAAAAATCAATGAGCTGAAAGGGAACAAGAAAAAAGTTACATGGAATCCCCAAAATGCATAGTATCAAATAATAGTAGTATTTTTTGAGTGATCAGTTCTTGAAAATATGTAAGGAAATGTACAGCCATCTTTGCAGCAAAACATTTATAACTTGTAATTCCAGTATGAGAAACAGCACTGAGGAGGCTAACATGTTTTTTCACCTTTAAAAAAAATCTGCCTGATCATTTCAGAGGAAAAAAAAAAAAAGGCTGTGAATCTAGTTTAGTGAATAAAATTCAGTACATGTAAAACTCATTTTTATTTGGAGCTTTTTCAAGGCCCTTAACTAGTGCACTTATTTTAAAATGCTTTATTAGTCAGCTTTTAAAAGAAGAATCCACCATTTAATACAAAATCTGAACTTTGCCATACAACAATTTAGTCAAGTTTAGTTACTGTTGATTCTGTAATTTTTTTCATACAGAAGACTATATAGTCCCACAAATTTATTTCAAGGTTGGCATCGTGAAATACTTGAATTGATGAAAAAGAATGAAAAGTTGAATTATGTCTTCTTGATATGAAATATTATGTAAACATTCATGGCAGTGATATTATTAAACATTTATTCCATAATCAACACTCTGTAGGAATATAAAAATGAAGAAAAATACTAGTTTCAGAACATGTTATTTATGTGCTTAAATATGTTGATAAAGTTCTCTTTTATACAGAGACAAATGAGTCACTCAACAAGTATAAATCTCTGCCAAGTATTTCTTAATTTCAGGTTTATTTTAGGGAAAAAAACAATTAGGAAAAAAATTTAAATTATCACCACCAGAAGAGAATCTGCAATAGATTTGTGGGGGGAAAAGTTGTATTTATTGATGTTATCACCATCTTCATTAAGAAATCTGAAAGATACAAAATGCCAACATTGGAATTATGAGAGATTTTAATTTTATGTTTGTTTTCCTAATCTTAAAGTTTTTAAGCTATAAACTTACTTTTTAAATTAAAAATATAAAATTCATATATATGTATGGTAACAGAAAAGAAGCCTGTTGGTGATCTGCCCTCCTACCTGCCCCCATCTTAGTCTATTCCTGCTGCCCTTCTTGGTTTATTTCTCTGCACTTCTCCATCTCCCGCTACAGTTGCCTTTTAGACCATCTTTCTTCCACACACGTATCTGACTGGCTAACTCCAGCCCACCCATCACCACCCCACTTAAACCTCACCTCCTGATCTTCTCATATCAGTTAACTAATCCTCCCCAGTAATGTGAACACATGTAGCTAGCTCTCTTACGGCTTAATGATGATAATGAAACAGGAACATTCCCCAAATTTTCTATTAAAGTGTTTCTTAAATTTCAGACATTATAATACCATATTTTCCTTTTGAGGCCATCTTAGATATTAATTATTTTTCTTTAAATAACTGTTTTTTCAAATATCTTGAAAATATTTATTTTTAAAAGAGACATAATATCTCTATTATAAATTGAAATATATATAATTGAAACAAAACAATTTTCTGAAATTCCTGCTAGATACTCCTACCTAAAGCTCTGAGCTTGAGGCCTACTGGGTCTTGCCTGAAAAGGTGCTTGCCAGTGATTGCAAATTAGCACTAAACTGAAACTTTCTCCTTGATGTACTAAAGAGAATTGGAAAGGACTAACTCATTCTATGGTTCATTGTCCTTTAATGCTGCACCTGTGCAGCACCTAACACTGTGACTGCTTCTTCCAGTGAAAGCAGCCCGTATTTATATTAATCCCACCCCCATTGCCCATGTACTTTTACATAGAAACATGGAAGGGAGTCACCCAGGAAACATGGCTTATCAGGGTGCTGAGTCAAGTTCTTGGTATTCCCTTTTTCAGTTGATGAGTTCATTAATGACCTGAGCTCTACCAAAGAAGGTGGCTGTGAAGGTTATATATGTAGAGTTACGTGATTAGAGGAGCCATTTAGCCAGGTAAAGAACACTTAGCAGTAACATGTGGTAATCATATTCAGGTATTTGAAAACCTGCCACGTGAAATAACAAGAAGGGCGTATTTGATTTGATGATAGAAACCAGAGCTACCATCAGTGTTGGGAAGATGCCCAGAGGCAAATTATTGTTGAATACATAAATACTTACTAAACCCTAGAGCCGTTTTAAAATACCATTGAAGCACTAATGCTCCAGAAAATAGACAGTGGATGGTGAGGGATGCAAACCTTCCTTCCCCACTATGCCAAACGCAGAGGGAGCAAATAATTTTACATATATGAGGGCAATCCCTGAATAGTGTATGGGGAAAGGGCCAGAGATAGCCAGGGCTTTGTACCCAATTCAGGAGTCTTTGGGTCCCAGTTTGTTGAACAGCATTCTCTTCACTCACCTGCTCCTTTCTTGGGGTGGTAGAGAGGCTGAAAGAGACCTTAGATACATCCCTATGGTCAACTTGAGTTATCTCCAAATGGAGATGGAAAACAAAACAAAGGAGATCAGAGAGCAATAAAGAAGCATTTAGTATCTTCCAAGTCTAGCAAACTTGGAATGAACCCAGAAAGAAGATAAAAGTTTGCCATAAATAACATGGTAAAATGGAAGAGGCAGAAGCATACAGAATGATTAAATACTAATAGAGAAATAATCACATAATTTTACCCCTGAGGGGAAATATTTAGAGCTTTATTCAGTGGAGGGTCTGGGTGGGGAGTTTGTGTAGATTGTTCAACCAACATCACTCCAGACACAAATGTAACCATAGGAATTGACAATCCTCTTGATTTTTTTAATGAGTGGGAACCAAAGCATCCTAACAAGGTGCCACCATGGCAGGAAGTGGGAACCTTCCAATGGGCAAATACTCTGCACTTTCCCTGCCATCTCTGCTCCTCACTCCAATCCAGCTGAGCAATAAATGGCTCAATTGTTTTTTTTTATTTTCTTATGGGGCCCTCCCGAGTAGCTATTCTGAAGATTCCTTTCTGAGGAAAATGTACGGCAATTGGGCTTTGATGGGCCAGTGGCAGGTCTCTTTCCCCACAGGGAGAGCTGCTTTCCCAGAAATCTGAGCAGGCTAACCCTCACCTGTGCACCAGAATGTCCCTGTCCTGACTCTTAGTGGGTCCACATGGCAGTGGACCCGGAACCCTTCATCAGTGGGCAGTAGAGAGGGAGCCAGCTGTGCTGCAGCTCCTTCCACACTTTCTCTCTGCCTGCCTCTTCTGCTCCATTCTCTGGGTCAAGAGGACATGCTCATCTGATTAGTGAGAATCTGGGGTCAGGGGTAAAGAGAGGCAGAGAGAGGAGAGATGAAGCAAGCAGGGGAAAGGGAAGGGAGAGAACACAAGAGGAGAGACCAGAGCTACGAAGCATCTTTGCTTCTTTAAGGATGAGAGGAGTCCAGGGAGCAGCATCTTGGTTTTGCAGTCAGAGTGATAAAATGTTTATCTGAGCCCTGTGGTGGACATCAGATTTCATTGATAGTTTTGTCAAGAGATGGACATCGTGGCTCTGACATTCTGGGTTGCCTGTATAGGTGATCTTTGGGGTTGAGGCCAGGTGGCCTTGGTTCCCTAATGAGCAGATCTGAACTGCTTTCCCTCCTGCCCAGCTGTGCTTCCTGCTTTCAAAAGCTAGAGGAAGCACCACTGGTGCCCAAGGGGAAGATGGCTTTTAGGAAAAGAAAAAGTAAAGCCAGCTTAGGCTGAGTATTTGGAGATAAGAGCCTTTTACTTCATAAGGATTACTTCATAAATTATTTTTCCTATTCTTGACTCTTTTCGGTTACTAAATTTTGGAAAAATTCTAGGTTAAAATTAAGAGTAACATTTATCGAGCATCTTTATTTTGGGTCACACATTTGATGTTACCTTACTGAATCCTCATCACAAATCTATGCAATAAGCACTATTACTCCAGTTTTACAGATGTGGATACTGGGGCACAGGTAGCCTAAATGAGCTGTCCAACGCAGGTAGTAAGAGATATACCTGAGGTATATGAGCTAAGGTAATCCAATTCCAGACCCTGCATTACTAACACTCTGTTGTCTCTCGAGTTATCTAGAGGAGATTTCTGCCTTGGATAAGAGTTTGAACCAGCTAAATAAAGCACAGAGTCTGTTAGACATGACCACATATTCTACTATATCAGGTCAAAGAGTTCCTCTGGAATAAAAAAAAAAATCCCAGTTAGAAGGAAAAAGATATTGCCCATTAAGTCACATGAGTCAAAGATTGGACCTTAAAGGAGGTGAGGGGCACAGGATAAGAAGCAGGGAGCTAAAAACGTCCAGATCATAAGATGCAGTTTCCAGTATAAGAAAGTCATAATTCAGCACCTCTGGCAACAGCAAGAGACTAACAAGCCTCAGGAAACAGGAAGCGACTGACAGGAACATAAGTGGTAGGAAGTACGGGAGGGAAGGTATTGGTTGCCCCAGGAATTCAAGCTTGACCTTCTTTCAAGTTTGTCTAAGGCTGATTCTGCTCTTGTTCTTCCAAATAACAACTGAGTCCAATTTTTTGTGTCTTGATTTAAAGCTTAAACAGTGAGCCTTTTTCAAATATATTAAGCAAACACAAAAGAAGAGCATTTTGGATTGCAGAATGTGAACAAAGGTGTAGTGTAGCTTTTGGTTTCTTCAGAAAGAAAAAAGCACCTCTCCTATCACTCTCTTCAGTGACTACTCACAAAATTACAGGTAATCAAAAATGAGAGGATAGTAACAGAGTTTATTAGTCCTTAAAAGCCCATCCTTCTCTCATGCCCCAAATCCAAATTGCTGAGTGAGAGAGAAATGCCCTCTGTGCTGCAGGGCAATGCGTGAGCATTGTTTGGAATGCATGACATTCTATTAGTGCCCTATGACCAAATTCCTTAATCATGAATTGAATTTTCCTACTTCACTAGCATCAGCCTGCCTAGAGAAAATGAATGTGTCAGACATAATGTATTTATGATTCCCTAAAAATAAATGCAGAAATTAAAATCCCTGGAGATTTCATTTCTGGAGGGTCAGAGATTCAGAAGCCAGATACTCTGGAAGCTCTTGGAAATAGACAAAGTGAACACCAACACTAGTCCTCTGAAGATTGATAGTGCAACCAGCATGTGTTTTATTGGCATTTTTATTTTCAACCTGGATTTTCACAGCAGGACTAGATTACATCTTCCTGCGTGCTCTCCCAAACCCAATGACTCTTTTTGTAGATGTTTGCTTAGAATGCATTTTGTTTAGTTGTTGGTGGTTTCTTTTTCAACAGCTCAAGGGAGATATTGTAATATTCCCCTGTTGAGATCAAATCAACAGACTATTATTTTAGGAACTCCCATACTCTGTAGAATATCATGCATTTCCTAGTATCCCCTGGGAACCCAGAGTAATGAATGGGCTGTGAAATATATGGGAGTTTTGTTTTTGTTTTTTTTTTTTTTCAACGTGTCTGTTTGAAAGAAAGGAGAAATAGAAGACAGGAGCATATTTTTTTATGTATATTTCTAAACAGAAAAATAAAGTATGAAGAAAAATATGCTTCTTGGACCAAACTGTGTTAAGAATCAGCATATCTATTTTCTAGTAAGAGGTCGATCCTTTCTTGTACCCAAACGATGTTAAATAACCACTTTCTGATTCTAAAGTCCAGGTCAACTCCTCCATTTTTGTGAAGAAAAAACACATCAACCCCTAGAATAACATTTCCAAACCCAGCAAAGTCATAAATTTCATCTCCATAGAAACCAAAAATGAAATAACTTTAATATGAGTGCAGAGCCACAATTAGAGCAGCAGAACTTTCTCTGACTGAGATAAATTGTCATAGTGAGTATTCAGAAACAAACAGGAAGGATAAATGGAGAGGGAGAGGGTAGGGTGTGTTAAAATGAAATATTCTATAGACATTTTAAAAGGCAATATGTCAATGTGTTGACTTCCATATTTGTAACACTAACTGTTTGACCTTCGGGGGATTTGCTTGAATTTTTAATCATAATTTTCTTCATTTATAAAATGGGAATAACAACACTGCTACCTGCTTCTTAGGTAATTAGCTATGTACTATGTGATAGGCATAAGGTACCTTTTATAAATTAACTCAGTTCTCACTATTATACTTATTTTGTAGATAATAGCTAACAGTTATATGGTGCTTTTTATATACCTGGCATTTTTCTAAGCACTTTGCATACATTTACGAAGACATTTTCCTCCATTGGAAATGCAACCATTGCCCTACTTTACAAATGATGAAACTGAAGCAAAAAGCAAACGGGACAACGCATGTTTGGTAAACTGCCAAGTATTGTATACAAGTAGGTACACATTTGTATCATCCCCAGGGATTACTTAGCCACTTTCTGTGTAATTACATAATTCCTTTCTTCCTACTCCAATCTGTAAGGTAGATTGTAACTAAAATGGTATTTATTACATGATCTAATAGTCTATAAGAGATATAGTTTATCTTTTAATATTACGCTCTATGCATGATAGTAATATTGAAATTTGAGGGCATACTTAAATATCAGATAGAGCTCTTACAAGTTACCAGAATTAATTCTAATCTGTGCTGAAAAGTAGAAGCTCATGTTTGTTCTATACCTAACAAAATACTTAATAGCAGTGGTTCACTGGTTTCTGTTTTGGGCCATTGGCCCTGAAGTGTTGTAGGATTTCAAGTTCAATATTAATCTACTACACTTCCCTTGTCATACTGTGGTCACAATTCTTACACTGTGTTCATTATTATTTGAACAAATGCAGCATGGTCATCTAAAGTTGGACATAATAGGTACACATTCAATATTTTGGAAATGTATGAGCAATTTAATCAGTATAATTCTTAAGGATATGTTTTTATCTTAGCAAATGTTGCAACACAAGGTATTTGTATACTTTCATACCTTCACATCACTTAATATTGGAAAACAGAATTGTCTAGTTATCCCCAGCTGTAGTCCTAGAGCCTGATATGAGGCACATGTAACTCTTTACTTTGCAGGATATGCTATTACCTGTGTGTTTTATGCATCTAACTTACTACTATGCACTAGTCAGAACCAAAATTACTAGCAGCACTGTAAAATTTTTTTCTTGCTGTTATGTAGAGTGAAAACTATATGTACTGATAACACCCAATTTACCATGAACATTTTTCTAGATTAAAATAAACAAAGGAAATTTGAAAACAATTTGTTTCAGCGATCTTTTATTTTCACTCCTTGTTCAGTTATCAGAACAAAACTACAAAAGTCTTTTATAAAAGATATAAGACATGGTGTTGCCTGAAATGTCGTGTGAAGCATGACATATAGTATTGTCAGAATGATGGCATGTGTCACTTGTCTAAGAGCGAGAAGGGTGGGTACCCTGGCTGACATGTTGCCTGTTTATTGCATGGAAAACTTTCCAGCTGCTGTGCTGGTGGACCAGTGACCATGACTGATGATAATCAAGACACTAGAAAGGTGGGAACAATTAAAAGGATGCTGGATGGGAGGTAAAACTGAGGAGTTAGAGATGACATGGTTAAGGGTATAGCTTCGGGGCAGGTAAAATAAGAAGTTCTCCAGGTCTTTGGACTTGCTGTAATTTCTGTTCTAGTAAAGTGCCTATGCACCTTTTGAGACTAAACTTACATGTCAACATCATTATTATTATATTATCATTATTACAACACATACATACACGTACACTCACACACATGCACACTCACAAGAAATATTCTCCCTGTTTCAAGTCTTCAACACACCCATCTTTGGATCCTCTTCCTAGAATGGTATCCCATGATCAACACATGCAGCTTCAAGGATGTAGGTTCTATTTAGAAGCACTCTTTCTATTAAAAAACCTGTGGAGATAAAAATCTGTCTCTCAGTCATTTTTAACAACAGAAATTTATATTTAATGTGAACAAAACCCATATGTTACTGGAGAAAAGAAAGGTTTTGATAATGAATACTTCAATTATGCGCTATTACAACAGACGCCAGTGTATAAGCATGAGGCAATCAAACAATCCACATAACAGAACACATAAATGAAGGGAGGAATAAAAGGGAAAAATGTTGTGAAATTTACCACTTAAACTTTCATTTCCAGTGGAACTTCAGTAGTGTCTATATTGACCGGAACTAAAACCAGGATATATAGGACCCCAGTGATGTATATCCTCATTTTGGGAGTCATGATTGTGAGAAAGTATTTTGTACCTATTGTGCCCAATCTTTGTGTGTATGGAAAATAGCCAGGAGAGGTAGAGCACTGACCCTGCCACCAAGATAATGTAGGTGAAATAAGAAAGATTAACATCAGACTATAGTTTGATGGAGTTTCATTGTTTGTTTTTGCTTTTCTTTCCCTTGCCTAAGGAGACATATCCAAAAAATATTAGTAAGATGAATGTCAAAGAGCATACTGCCTGTTTGCTTTTAGAATTTTTATGGTTTTTGGTCTTACATTTACGCCTTTAATCCATTTTCAATTTGTTTTTGTGTGTTTTTTTTGTATGGTGTGTGAAAATAGTCCAGTTTGGTTCTTTTTCATATTGCTGTCCAGTTTTCCCAGCACCATTTATTGAAAAGGCTTTTTCCTGATTGTATATTCTTGCCTCCTTTGTCAAAGATTAATTCCACATGTAAGTGTGGATTCATGTCTGAGCTCTGTATTCTGTTCCATTGATCTATGTGTCTGTTTTTGTGCCAGTACCAAATGATTTTGATTACTGTAGCTTTGTAGTATAGTTTGAAATCAGAGAGCATGATACCTCTAGCTTTGTTCTTCTTTCTCAAGACTTTTTTTGGCTATTTTGGGACTTCTGTGTTTCCATACAAATTTTAGAATTATTCTAGTATTTTAGATTTCTGGTTCTGTGAAAAATGTCATTGGCATTTTGATAGGAATTGCATTGAATCTGTACATTGCCTTGGGAACTGTGGTCATATTAATAACATTAATTCTTCCAAACCATGAGCACAGTATAGCTTTCCATCTATTTGTGTTGTCTTCAATTACTTTCATCAGTGTTTTACAATTTTTGAAGTACATATCTTTTACCTTCTTACTTAGATTTATTCATTTTTTGATGTGACTGCAAATGGGATTGTTTTCTTAATTTCTGTTTCTGATCATTTGTTGTTACTGTATGTAAATGCAACAGATTTCTGTATATTAATTTTGTTTCTTGCAACTTTATGTAACTCATCAATGAGTTTTAGTCGTTTTTTGGTGGTTTCATTAAGATTTTCTATGTTTAGTATCATGTCATCTGCAAATAGTGACGAGTTTACTTCTTCCTTTCCAATTAAGATTTATTTTATTTCTTTTTCTTGTCTGATTGCAGTGGCTAGGAGTTTCCATCTTTATATCTTTAGTTGTAGAAGATCCCCTCTGCTAGTCTTCAGGTCTTTCTCATCACTAGTTGCTCTGTAAATAGTTATAATTTTGGTGTGCCCATGGAAGGAAGTGAGCTCAGGGTGTTCCTACTGCACCATCTCGGCCACTCTCCCTGCTTTTTTTTTTTAAAGCATTGCATACACCATGTGTACATAAACAGGGCACAATAATAATTCACATGGTCTTAGAGGAGAGAAACAATGTTTTAGAGTCCTAGTAATAGAGTAGAGACAAATTAATATCCTTTTGAGGAGCTTATGGATTTTAAAGATTGTTTTTCCCTATTTGGAGAATTGAAAAATAGATGTACTGAGATTAAATGACTCTCAAAAGTCATCTAGTGAGTCAAAGACAAAACTAGAAATCAACCCCTAATGTTTAGAACTCTACATTCAGCATAAAATATACTGGACCACACCATTTCTCCACAATGGGAAATAAGAATTGCTTTAAGCCAGACAATGTGATTGGCTTTCATTGTCAGAAGTCATAACCTTGGACAAATCAAATGATCTGTCAAAGGCCTGGCCAAAAATCTTTTTTTTTTTTTTTTTTTTTTGTGGTACGCGGGCCTCTCACTGTTGTGGCCTCTCCCATTGCGGAACACAGGCTCCGGACGCGCAGGCTCAGCGGCCATGGCTCACGGGCCCAGCCGCTCCACAGCACGTGGGATCTTCCCGGACCGGGGCACAAACCCGTGTCCCCTGCATCGGCAGGCGGACTCTCAACCACTGCGCCACCAGGGAAGCCCCTGACCAAAATCTTTTAAAAATAGCTTCTAAGGCTATAGGTGATGCCAAAAGTATTCAAGGAGAGTTAAAACTAATCGGTTGTCTGCCTTTAGAAAATTGATTGTTTCTAAGCATCAGAGTATCAGAGGGGCATCAAAGCAAGCCATGCCCTGCTTAAGGTTCATATACAAATTCAAAGCTTACTCTCGTCTTCACTTCATTTCCACTGGCTTTCTGAAAGTATTGTAGTAAGAACCATGCTCGCTATGACTGCAGGCTCCATGTAATAATTGAGATTAGACATTTGGTTACACTTTAGGTGTCTTTAATTTGTTTGTTTAAACTGTTATTACTGTGGAAATAGCCATTACATTCAGGTAATAATGTGACTGTTGCTTATTGATCTAGAATTATAATAAAGTACTACTGGTGTATCTTCATCTACTCAACAGATTTCTTCCTTGCTTTCTGACAGCCTTCCTTAGCTATAGATAACACTCCTAAGGACAAAACATACTCCTCCCACCTGTTTCACTGTACCAGGAACGTAACAGGGATGGAGTAAGTGGCAGAGCAGAATCATTTAAACAGTGTTTGAGTCCCAGCTCCCTTGTTTGTCATTGCACATTCTGTATCTAAGTTTAACCTTGTTGAATCCTGATTTTCTAATCTGTAAATCAGAGAAAATGATATCACCTTTGTAGAGTTACTGGGAGAATTCTAAGAGAAAATGTATACAAGATCTTTTCATAGTACACGGTACTTAACAAGTGGTAAATAAATTGTAGTAATTGAAATCCCAGCTATCAGAATAACTGTTTTAGGTAAACAGAAACAGTAGAAACTTGGGTTAGGAATGGGTATTAGTTTGCTAGGGCTGCCGTAACAAAATTCCAAAGACTGGGTGGCTTATGCAACAGAAATTTATTTTCTCACCGTTCTGGAGGCTAGAAGTCCAAGATCAAGATGTTGGCAGGGTTGCTTTCTCCTGTGTCCTCTCTCCTTGGCTTGCAGAAAGCAGTCTTTTCACTGTCTGCACATGGCCTTTTCTCTGTGTGCACACATCCATGGTATTTCTTCCTCTTCTTATAAGGACACTAGACATAATGGATTATGGCTCTGTCATTATGAACCCATTTAACCTTAATTACCTCTTTAAATGCCCTATCTCCAAATACAGTTACATTGAGTGTTAGAGCTTTGATATATAGAATTTGGGAAGACACAATTCAATCCAATACAGGATGTCACTGTTAAAGTTTTGATGTTTGAAAGTGGAAGAGAGGACTTTGAGAAAAGAGTTCACTGGTTTCCTATAGCACTCTTGCATTAATACTTTGGGAATTTTGTGAAAGAAATTGTCTCAACTTTACCTTGAAAAAGACATAGGTGTCAGAATATTGGGTGGTTCAATTCCATTGGATGGAAAGGGAATAAAATTCTAATGAAGAGGTTCTCAAATGTTGAGTATAAGAGTCACAACTGGGTAGATTACTTAAAAGGCAGTCTTGGGTCCCATCCAGAGAATCTGATTTTCTGAGTCTGGTTTGGGTCTGTATGTTTTCCTATTGCCACTGTAAAAAATTACCATGAATTTAGTTGCTTAAAATGGCACAAATTTATGATCTTACAGTTCTGGAGGTCAAAACTGTAAAATGGATCATATGGGCTAAAATCAAGATGTTAGCAGAGTTGTATTGCTTCTGGAGACTCCAAGAGATAATTCATTTCTTTGCCTTTCTCAAATACTAGAAGCCACCTACATTCCTTGGATCTTCGTCCCTTTCTCCATTTTCAAAACTCATCACTCCAACCTCTGCTTTCATCATCACATCTTATGGTGTCTGTCTCTTATAAGGACCATGTGATTACATTGGGCATACCATATAATCTAGGGTACTCTTTCCATCTCAATATCCTTAATTTAATTGTAACTGCAGTGTCCTTTCTCTCAGGGTAAGGTAGCATATTCACAGGCTCCTGGAATTAGGACATAGATATATTTGGGGGGTCATTATTCTGTCTACCACAGGATCTAAGAATCTGTATCTTATGTAAGAAACCTAACTGATTTTGCTACTGGTGCTCCAGCAGGGCAGTGGGAGGCATCATGGATTCATCAAGTCTACTGAGGAGATTGGCATAGGCCAAGGCAGGGCAAGTGTTTGATCTCCAGCTTCTCATTCTCCACCTCTTCCCTATTCAGTTTATTACTCCTGTTTTGTGTACATATATGGGTAAGGCAATAGCATGCCTTGTGTAGGACACAAAGACTAAACTTCTCCTTCTAACTCAATTATTTTCATCATAAACCTTAGTGTAAAAGAAGTAAAATGAATAGCATCATGTAACAGAATGTGACCAGAGCTCTTAGAATTATTCATGCAAACTACTTTTAAAAATCCAAAGGGTAAGAAGAGCTCAGTCTATTTAAGGGTATCACAGAAGAGGTAATATTTGTCATCAGTAGGTTTGAACAGGTTACAGGATTTATTTGTAAGAAATTCTTCCCTGGGCTAAAAGAATGCATTGACTGAAGACTGAGAAGAGGCAAACATGGGATTATTACAGAGAAAGATGCGAGGCGCAATTAGGCTGAGCATATAGCAGATGAGGTGCTGGTCCTTCAACGTTCACTGCAGTTTACTTGCCTTCCTTAAATGCCTTAGCCCTTCTTCACCACCAGTGCAAAATGCTAGGGGATGAGGCACGTGGAAATAAGGTAGCTTTTCTAACAGCTCTTGGTTTGTCAGGGAGAGTGTCTGCATTAGAACCTAGGTTTCTTGGCCTGAGGTGGGTGGTCACCTGCCTGCAGTTTTTACCTTGTACATGAGTTGAAGGGAAATAGGAAAGAAGATAAATATGAAACATTTGGAAATACGTTGCTATCTTCATGTCCCTCTAGTAAATTTAATTGTAAAGAATAAGACCACATACAAAACCTTAGTAGAGAGTAGTCTTCAGGAGGGGGAAGGGAAGGAGAAGGATGAGGGCAGGAAGGCAGCAACAGATGAGAGGAGCAAAGGAGGGCTCTGGGGCCTAAGTCACTGTTTTGTCTAAAAATATTCTTCCTCCATCCCATAAACACACTGCTCTTTAACTTATATGTGTTATAAATATTTAATTGGGGTATTATGCAGGAGTTTATGTTGTTTCTGTGTATCCAGTGGATACATGTCTATGAGAGCCTCTTTTTTTTATATGAAAACTGCAAAAAGCAAAGAAAATAAACTATGTATTTCCGTTTGTAACGCACCTTCTATGATATCATAAACAATCACATAATTGATATTCGTTTCAAAATGATACTGGGATATCTCTCCAAATAGTAAACCCATTTCCCTGTTACTGTTTTCTTTCTACAGTTTTAACTGTCTCATTCAACCCTACCTAGAGTGATGATGACAACCCTTCTTAGTCCTGTTCCTTTCAGCCACTTTACACATAAATCACATCAGTAGTCTCAGTTGCCTGATGCCATGGTGATGATGAGCTTTTAGATAATTTTTCTAAATATGAGACTTTTCAAAATGATATTTTAAGAAAATTATGTAACTCTTTGTGATCCATTCTTACTGCCTTGCTACCCCCATTATCATCCCCAAAATATTTATGCTGTGTGTTTTAGTTTTCCATTAGCAAGTCCTGGCTAATTCAACCCTCTTTTTATTACACAATAGGGCATTGCATCTATTCTCTGAGAACCAGCCAATGTCAAATCCTACTGAAAATGTCTATTATTTTATGCTGTTAGCAACATTTTTCTTTATACTTGGCATCTAATTATACTTAGCTTCAGATATCCTAATACTTTTTACTTATTTGCTTGGTTTAAATTTTAATATTGATGATTGCAAAGCGCTTTGAAAACAATAGAAACATAGAACTCATTGGTTATTTTCAATTTCGTTGCCGTAATTGGATTTTACAAAAATTGGAAGGTATAGAAAGTTTGTTTTTCCCTTCTTAAGTATGTGCAATATATAGAAGGTGAATGAGAAATTGCTCATATACAATTGCCAACTGAGTTGATGGACTGTAAGGTTTTCAGCTGAGACAAATTTTGCCAACTTCTTTACATACATCTAAGTTAAAATGAGAAGAACCAGCAAGCACAATCCACACTGTCTTTAAGTTCCTCGATGGAGTTAAAGCCTGTAGCAAATTTAGGAAGAAAAAGTATTCTGTAAATGTAGAAAATTGACTCATTATTACTTGAAAGGGTTTATTGAGAAATATGTGGACAAAATCTCAGAGGCTTGTAAGAGGGTTTTTAAATTTTTTATCATTTTATTTTGACTATTATATCAACTATTAAATGAGATTTGCACTGTAATTACAGGTTGCCTTCTGTATTTTCATTCATGATAAAGTAGGTGCTTGTAGGACCTCTAAAAAAATCAGTGTTTCACTTTTAATATGTTTGCTTAGTGTATCTGGTTTGCCAGTTAGTTTAGGATTTCCAAATGTAAAAATAACAGAAATAATCACTTGTCTTCCTCATATCAACTAATTTATCAGTTGTGAAAACACTTTTTTTTTGCAATGAGAATTTGCAGTTGAAAGACATCTTAATAGGTTAAAATTTAATTTTTTAATTTAATCAGTTGAGATTTTAACATTATGAATATCCTATATAGTACAGAAGAACCATGTACTGCTCTGTCTTAGGCTAATAAGAAAAACAATGAACACATAAAAATATATGAATTATACAGTTGGTACAATGGAAGACCTCTTGAAATTATGAGAGTCTATAAGAATAAAAGCTTCCAAGTTATTAAGAAAGTAGAGGTGGAAAATTTAGTTGTATAGGATTCCTGGTGGTACAGGCATGGGGTGTCAAAGGAACCTGCCTGTAGCAATGATTTAAATGTTCACTTTTGGGCAGGTACGCTGCCTAAATCCCATTTGAGTATGTGCCACCTTGAAAGAGTTTTAGCACTAATTATAGTCATAATTCCATGATTGAAAAAAATTTTTACATGCTTCTTCATCTTTATATTTGGTATTATATTTGGGGATGCAATGAATTTCGGTGGACTGTTAGTTAAAATAAATGTAAACAAATTGATACTGATAGTGAGAATGTTTTATAGAACATATCAATATAGAATATAAAAGTACATCTTTCTGTTATAAAAGCCAGTGCAAGTGATCAAACTTCAGCAACATATTGCCATTTATCACATTAAATTGATATTCTTGCACATTGTTAGGTTTTGGAGTTTTATTTGTGTTTAACTTGTATCTTTTTGCGGTTCGTAGTCATAAAAGCTGTATAAAAGTTAGAAAGAAAAGGAATTAATAACTGGTTTTACAATTTCATATATTTACATAGCATTGTAATAAATATAACTTAAATTAGCACTAGATATTTGCAAACATTTTCTTATTTGAAAGGGTCTGGCTATTACTCAAATTTGAAAAACTCTGGCATAGACATTTTAATAGAAATGAACAGAAGTTTAGCTAGACTTTCAGCAAAGTTAAATATTCAATTTAAATTCAGAAGAGTTTAAAAATTCAGTAATTCGTCCACATATGTCATCAGAGAATGCAAATTGAAACAACGGATACAACTATGTGTCCATTAGATTGTCCATAATCCAGAACACTGACATCAGATACTGGTGAGAATGTGGAGCAACAGAAAGTCTCATGTGTTGCTGGTCGGAATGCAAAACGGTACATATTCTTGTCATGTGATCCAGCAATTGTACTCCTTGGTATTTACCCAAAGGAGTTGGAAACGTGTCCACACAAAAACTTGCACACAGATGTTTACAGCCGCTTTATTCATAAAGGCCGAAATTTGGAGGCAACCAAGTAGGTGAATGGATAAAGAAACAGTGATATATTCAGACAGTGGAATATTATCCACCACTAACAAAAAATCAGCTATCAAGACATGGAAAAATATGGAGGAAACTTAAATGCATATTGCTAAGTGAAAGAAGCTACATACTGTATGATTCCAACTATATGGCAATCTGGAGAAGGCCAAACTATGGAGACCATAAAAAGATCAGTGGTTTCCTGGGGTTGTGTGGAGACAGATGGATAGGCAGAGCATAGAGGATTTTTAGGGTAGTAAAAATACTCTGTATGATATTATGATGATGGATGTATGTCATTATACATTTGTCCAGACTCATAGCATGTGCAGCACTAAGAGCGAACCCTAAGGTAAACTGTGAACTTTGGGTGATTATGATGTATCATTGTAGGTTCATCCTTGGTAAAAATGTACTATTCTGATGTAATAGAGGAGGCAGTGCATGTGTGTGGGCAGGGTATATATGGGAAATCTCTGTGCCTTCCTCTCAAATTTGTTGTAAACCTACAACTCTTCTAAAAATGTCTTGAAAATTAAATAATTCTAAAACAAGGGACCTAACTACAATGCTATTGTTATTGTAGCAATTTTTTCATTAATCTAGGTTTCATAAATTTTATGGAGGAAAAGTAATAAGATGGGGTGGAAATAATACAGGATTTAGAGTTGGAAAATCCAGGTTCAAATCCAGGCTCTGACATTTCTCAGCTTAACTGAGTCTCAATATCCTCATTTGTAAAATGCATATGACAACAGTTAAACTTCTCATGGAAAATATTTTCAAGGAATATCATGTGAAATAATAAATGCCAAATTACTCAATAAAAGGCGAAAGATTTATACGATCTGAAGAGAAACCAGAGTATCAAAGTACTCAATAAAGAATGAAGCATTCTCCAAATACATATCCTCTGAATCCATCTGTCAAAGGTGAAGTTTTGTGCGGATTTATTCACATCCTCCTATCCACTTCTTTTTGGGACAGTAGTAAGTGTTTACAGAGTATAGATGAAACTCACTCATGTTAATTCACTCTTGGAATTAGCCTTTAGTCTCATAACACTCACAGACCACATGAATCACTCAGTCTGGAACAGAGGAATTGCGGGGAAGAGGAATATCAACAACAGTGATGTGGGAACCAGAAGGTGTTGGGCTTAGTGCTTTTTGGAAATCCTCCAACCTTAACTTCCTCCCAAACTATCTCCTCCTTCCTAAACTGGCTAAGTTCCTCCTCCCACATCACCTTTCCTAGATCTTTAATTAGTCACTTATCACCTTGCATGGTAACAAGCCTAGTACCTACTCCATGATCCATATCACTATTCCTTCTATAAATATATCTGGAATGAGTGAATGAATGAATGAACAAATGAACCATTTCTGGGGCTTCCCTGGTGGCGCAGTGGTTGAGAGTCCGCCTGCCGATGCAGGGGCCACGGGTTCGTGCCCCGGTCTGGGAGGATCGCACATGCCGCGGAGTGGCTGGGCCCGTGAGCCATGGCCGCTGAGCCTGCGCGTCCGGAGCCTGTGCTCCGCAGCGGGGGAAAAAAAAAAAAGAACCATTTCAGGACTAGTGCTATGGAATCCAAATGATACCCAGATCACCTTTTAGCTTGGATAGATTAAGTAATTCTGCGACCCTCTCTTTCCTTTACATTTTGGTGTTATTTGAAAATATCATAGCACTTGGCACAGTCTCTGGCATATTGTGAATAAACGTTGTAGGTAAAAATTAGTCAATAATAAGGATAGCTAGCAACTTTTAAAAACTTTATATTCATTAACTCATTTAATCCTCACCACAATCCAGTGAAGTGGGTACTGTTATTGATCTCATTTTACAAAAGGGGAAGCTGATACGCAGAGAGGTGAAGTAGCTTGATGAAAATGATGTAGCACATTAGCAATGAGACCAGGAGGTCTGAATCTAAAGCCTGCACTCCACTGAATTGCCTTTCAGATTATTACTGTAAACCTACATGCCTGGGCCACTGCTAACCCCTCAAGTGCACATGTGCAAATTAGAAAAACGCTTTCTTTCTGAAGGACACTTGACTCTCAACATTGGAAGGTTATCAGAATAATATATATACAAATATGTCATGTCTGTGATATGAATGGGACCTCCTTAGCTTTGAAATCCCTGTGCAGTGCACAAATGACATAATCAGTTGCAGCAGCACTGTGCCTCCAAAAGAGAGGGTTGAATGAACAATCCTTGTTCAGGTTTCTTATAAAATATTATTAGGAATACTTACCAGGAAAAAGCAAAAATAATTCATAACCCTCAAGAGCCAGTTGTTTCCTTAACCTAAAAAAAATTCCACTGGTCATTAACTGTGATATTAATTCTAAAATGAATACAAATGTATAAATTGCATGATTATGGCAGACATTTGTCAGCTAATTTGTCAGTGAAACTAGCCCAATGCAGCTTTCTAAGAAATGCGCATCATTTCATTGCTGACACTTAGCAAGATTTTCATTTCACACCTTTATCTTGTTGCTCATCTTATTGCTCTGAAGCTTTCTTTATCATTTTGACCAAGTTCACATTGCCACTGCTTTCTGAATTTTTCATTCAATGCTATATAATATTTTTGGTCTTTTACTAGTCTGTCATTTTGCTTCTTTTTAAGTTCTATGACCTACTCTGCTAAAGAAGTTGGACTGATTGTTTTTTTCTTTTAAGATGTTGGGGGTAGGAGTTTATTAATTAATTTATTTATTTTTGCTGTGTTGGGTCTTGGTTTCTGTGTGAGGGCTTTCTCTAGTTGTGGCAAGCGGGGGCCACTCTTCATCGCGGTGCGCGGGCCTCTCACTATCGCGGCCTTTCTTGTTGCGGAGCACAGGCTCCAGACGGGCAGGCTCAGTAGTTGTGGCTTACGGGCCTAGTTGCTCCGCGACATGTGGGATCCTCCCAGACTAGGGCTAATACCCGTGTCCCCTGCATTAGCAGGCAGATTCTCAACCACTGCGCCACCAGGGAAGCCCAGTTGGACTGATTTTTGTCAAGCGTAGTATTTAAAGCATCCTTGTTGAAATGGCTGTCATTATAATGTAGTTTCACCACCATCTGTCACCACTAAGCAACCCTAAACTAGCTCATTCTGAGGGTCAGTTGTAAAAAATATTGTTGCACTAATAATAATGTAGGCCACTATGCTGTGTAAATAGAGATTAAGAAAAAACAGACAGATGTAATAGTCCTGAAAGTTGTATCCTGAAAGTCCTAAAAGCATACTTTGTTAACCAGACTTGGAATACTATATATGACATTACGAATGAATGTGCTGACACAAGAGTATTAAGTTTAAATGCAATTATAAGTAAAATTGAATAAATTCACCCTTATTGTGCATGACTTTTTTCTTAACAGCTCAAGTGTAATGAATGTGTTCTTGCAGTTACAAAGAAGAGGCAGAATAGTATAATACTGAAAACAAAGCATTATTTCAGTTTGTTCTTCATTAGGGAATTTCACTGAAACATGTTTGTGATTCCATTCCTATTAGATAGATAATACTTATTAGATGATAAAAGTTGATTGATATAAAAGAAGAGCAGAGTCATAGTGACTGCAGCATCACATTTTAGAATTTAGAATATTTTTTCAAAAAAAGTGTGTCTTTTTAAAAGTCTAACATTTAAAGAGTTAAAGCAGTATATCTTGGCAAAAAAAAACAAACTTGTTTGTAATGTCATTATCTGAGTAAAAATAGTGTAGGATATTTAGAGGTCAATATGTTAAGAAAGGTTACAGCACAAGACAATTATCAGTAAAAACTAAAATAACACAATATGTGCTGAAAACCATATAGTATGTGAATCTTGAAATTTCTGGATGAAGGAAGGAGAGAGACTGGTTAGATTAAGATTTGGGGAGATTAGAAAATGAGTCCAAATGGTGTTTAGCCAGAAAAGAGAAATGAGAAAATAAGAGTTTTAAGAAAGAGGGTATAATTTAGTTAGAACTCCTTTAGGTGCCTATGAGTAAAACCCAACTCAAACCAGGCTATCGAAAATTTAAAAAGGAATTTTTAAGTCTCTGGCTTCAGGCATCTCCAGATCTAGAACTAACATTGTGTCATGAGATTCCATCGCTCTCATTCTGTTTCTCTTTTGGCTCTACCTGTCTCTGCTTTTCTTATCTTCTTGGCCTTATTCTTCCATGCTGTACATGGCAGAAAGCCTAGATACTCAGAGCTCCAGATTCTCATTAGCAAAAAGGATAAGAGAACCTTTGCTGTAGTCCCAACACGATTACCCCAGCTATGTATGTGTGTGCTCATTTGTGCCTTGGGTTGGGTTTGGGACACACCTTGATACACAGCCCCACAGGATTATGTGAAGTGGACAAGAGTTCTCAAAGAGATAAAGTGAACAAGACTGGGAAATCATTCCAAAGGGAAACCAAATGGTGTCTACCTACAAGGGTGGAGGGCTCTGTCATACCTGTTGCTTTGTCCCCATGACTTCTGACCATAGGCACCAGCGGCTATTTTTATATGTAAAATGTCTTAGCCAGTAGCCACTCAACCAGTGTTAGTTTATACTTTCTTTTTTTTAAAATTTTATTGTAGTGAATACTTAATGTTATATCTACCTTCTTAACAGATTTTTGTGTACAATATAGTATTTTTAACTATCAGTACAGTATTATATGGCAAATCTCTAGACCTTATTCATCTTGCATACCTGAGACTATGTACTGATTGATTAGCAACACCCCATTTCCCCCTGCCCTCAGCTCTGGCAATTTTCCTCTTCCTTCTTTTTTTTTTTTGCCCAGTGAAAATAAGAGTCCTGTGGTAGGTGCAGACCAAAGTACTATATAACACTGTGGTTAATAGCATTAACTTGGGAGTCAGTGAGACGTAAGTTCAAATCCTCCTCAACCTTATCTGCCTCCAGGACCTTGGATAAAATAATTTACTTCCCAAACCCCTAGTCTTCTCATCTGTAAAATAAGGATAATTTCTATCCTTGAGTAAAAGTATGTGAAGTACACCCCAGGCACATATCTGTTCAATAATTTGTAGGTATTTTTTAAATTGAAGTACAGTTGATTTACAATGTTATATTACTTTCAGGTGTGTGACATACTGATTTGATATTTTTATAGATTGCACTGCATCTAAAGTTATCATAAAATATTGCCTATATTCCCTGTATTGTACATTACATCCTTGTATCTTATTTATCTGATACGTAGTAGTTTGTACCTCTTAATCCTCTACCTCCATCATGCCGCTCCTCCTTCCTCTCTCCCCACTGGTAATCACTAGTGTGTTCCCTGTATCTATGAATCTGTTTCTGTTTTTGTTTCATTTGTTTGCTTTATTTTTTAGATTCCACATATAAGTGAAAACATATAGTATTTTCCTTTGTCTGACTTATTTTGCTAAGAATAATACCCTCTAGGCCCATCCATATTGTGGCAAATGGCAAAATTTCATGTTTTTATGGCTAAGTGATATTCCATTTTTGGAATTTTGTGTGTGTGTGTGTGTGTGTGTGTGTCTATATATCTCACATCTTCCTTATCCATTCATCTGTTGGTGGACACTTGGGTTGCTTGTATATCTTGGCTATTGTAAATAACACAACTATGAACATTGGGGTACATATATCTTTTCAAGTTAGTGTTTTCATTTTCTTTGTATATGTATCTAGGAGTCAAATAGCTGGATCATATGGTAGGTCTAGTTTTAATTTTTTGAGGGAACTCCATAATGTTTTCCATAGTGGCCATGCCACTTTACATTCGCACCAACAGTGTACTAGGGTTCTCTTTTCTCCACATCCTCACCAACATTTATTATTTGTTGTCTTTTTGTTGATAACCATTCTGGCAGGTGTGAGGTGATATTTCATTGTTATTTTGATTCACATTTCTCTGATGATAAGTGATGTTGAGCATCTTTACATGCCTGTTGGCCATTTGTATGTCTTATTTGGAAAAATGTTTATTCAGGTCTTCTGCCCACTTTTTAATTGGGTTCTTTGGTTTTTTTGATATAGAGTTGTGTGAGCTGTTCATGTATCTTGGATATTAACCCATTATTAGACATATCATTTGCAAATATTTTCTCCCATTCTGTAGGTCACCTTTTCACTTTGTTGATGGTTTCCTTTGCTGTGCAAAAGCTTTAAGTTTAATTAGGTCCCTTTTGTTTATTTTTGCTTCTGTTTCCCTTGTCTAAAGAGACAGATGCAAAAAAAATATTGCTAAAGACTTATATCAAAGAATGTACTGTCTATCTTTTCTTCTAGGAGTTTTATGGTTTCTAGTCTTACATTTAGGTTTTTCATCCATTATGAGTTTATTTTTGTATATGGTGTGAGAAAATGTTGTGATTTCATTCTTTTACATGTAGCTGTCCATTTTTCTCAACACCACTTATTGAAGAGATCATCTTTCCCCCATTGTTTATTTTTGCCTCCTTTGTCACATATTTACTGACCATAAGTTTGTGGGCTTATTTCTGGGCTCTCTATTCTGTTCCTTTGATCTATGTATCTGTTTTGGTGTCAGTACCATGCTGTTTTGATTACTGTAGCTTTGTAATGTGGTCTGAAGTCAGGGAGCATAATACCTCCATGAACAAGAGCTTTGTTCTCTTAATAGTTCTCTGGCTATTTGGGGGGTCTTTCATGTTTCCATAAATTTTAGGTTTATCTATTCTAGTTCTATGAAAAATGTTATGGATATTTTGATAGGGATTGCATTAAATCTGTAGATTGTTTTGGGTAGTATGAACATTTTAACAATATTAATTCTTCCAATCCATGAACACAGGATATTTTTCTATTTATTTGTATCATTTTCAGTTTCCTTTATCAATGTTTTATAGTTTTCAGAGTATGGGCCTTTTTCCTCCTTGGTTAAGTTTATTCCCAGGTATTTTATTCTTTTTTTTGAAGTTGTGAGCTGGATTGCTTTCTTATATTCTCTTTCTGATAGTTCATTATTAGTGTATAGAAAAGCAACAGAATTCTGTATATCGATCTTATATCCTGCAACTTTACTGAATTCATTTATTAGTTCTAAATAGTCCTTTGGTGGAGATTTTAGGGTTTTTAATGTATATTATCATGTTATCTGCAAATAGTGACAGTTTTACTTCTTCCCTTCTAATATGGATGCCTTTTTTCTTTTTCTTTTCTGATTGCTATAGCTAGGAATTTCAATACTTTGTTAAATAGAAGTGGTGAGAGTTTGCATCCTTGTCTTGTTCCTGATTTTAGAGGAAAAGCTTTCAGTTTGTCACCATTGAGCATGGTGTTTGCTGTGGGTTTTAGAAATGAAAACATTAAAATGCAAACATATCTCATTGCGGAGAGACACTCTCATGCTAACATAATGCTAATAAAAAGTTCTGTAAGAGTAAACAGCACATCAACTGCATCTTCATTTTCAAGAATTAGGAGAAAGAACAGCAGGGCAGCAGGAGGGTAAGGGGGATCACCAGGTAGAAAAAAAGAGTCAGGAAAAAGAGTCAGGTGAGTAGATACAAATAAGATATTCTAAAAAACAAATGAAATAACAACTATTCAATAAACTTTTACCAAGTTATAGGCAGTGAAATAAGCACTTACGAGCTTAGTATAGGTTCAGTATAGAGGCTTAGTAGATTCAAAATGACCCTGTAGAGCACAACAATGAGACCAACTTCAACAAGATGAAATGCAATAAATATAAATGAAAGATCTACATTTATATTCACAAATAAGTTACACACAGTGCTGTTTTCTTTCTTAAGGTACCCCAGGAATACAAAGTGATACAACTGCTGAATACCAACTTTAGAAATAAAGTAGGAAAAGTAAAATGGCATTGTATTATCGGAATGTGGACTTCTCATTATGACACTGGGAAACAATTGAAGTTTCTGGAAAAAGTCAGTTACCCGTAACTGTTGTTTTCAAAATGTTGTTTTCTTTCAGTCGTATTAATCAATGTGAGGAGAAAGCAGGAGT
Source organism: Monodon monoceros (assembly GCF_005190385.1). Taxonomy (NCBI): domain Eukaryota; kingdom Metazoa; phylum Chordata; class Mammalia; order Artiodactyla; family Monodontidae; genus Monodon; species Monodon monoceros. The sequence continues at coordinate 21,641,659 of NW_021703776.1, read as the reverse complement.
AAGGGGTCACTAATGAGGGCTTGGAGGTAGCAGTTATTGAAATGAAGAAGAAGGAAAATAATATTTTTCATGTAAGGAACTTATATGAGTACTAAAAGAGAGAACTGTCAATGATTATTCCAAGATTTTTAGCCGAAAAATGGCACCAGCAGGTTAAAAAAATGTTGGGAGAAGGGGGTAGTTTTGGGGGCAAGATGGGTTGATGTAAATGTATTTGTTTGGAGTCGTCCCAGTGGAATTTGCCATGGGATGGTAAACAGGGCAGAAACATAAATGTGGAAATGATTGGCTTTGAAATGCTACTTAGGAACAGAGAAGGTGATGGAAGTAATTCATTCCAAAGAAAATTTTAAAAAGAAAAAAGAAGAAGAGAAAGGAAGGAACTGAAAGCTGAATTCACCTCCTGCAAAGGGGTAGAAAAGAGTGCAGAAGGAAATAAAGGCTTGAGAGTCTAGAAAGAGATTAACTAGCAGCAAGAGCTCATAAGTTCACTGAATGGATTGTTCTGGGTTTTCTTTGGATTTTTCTTAAAGTCATAATTAATTTAGTTTTCTCCTGTTAGGAATCTATATTTCATTCTAATTTTGCTGATAACTTGTATAGGTCACATTCTGGAGGTCAATTAGATTACAAGCAAGTGTTTAATAAACTGTTCTCTAATTTCTTTTACTTTCCTTCTAGTATGTGTTTCTTGTTTTACTAATTGACATTAAAAGGTAATGCTATAGGAGAAATGTGGGGGAAGTATCTGAATGTTTATCCTGATTAATGTGTTTCTGATGATCTGGGCAGAAACACTAAGTGTCAACTACGACTAACATATTTCAGTGAACTGACACTCTTCTGGCAACCCCAAGCTCATGTGTTTAGAAGCAATTTATTTGGAGAATGCTGGTAGTCTCCTTTACATTGTAGTGTAAAATCCAAGGAAGTATATTTAAATGAGCAAGAGGAAGTTATGTTTTTTTATACTTTGGTGAGAAAAGTGGGGCATCAGCAGAGCTCCCTACAATTACATAATATAAATATTACTATACCATATGTAGAACGCTAGCATTTAAATGAAATTAGTAACAACCACCAAATGCGTCATTAAAGTAACAAAAACAAGTGCCTACTTATTACAGTGGTCTTTCTTCTCATATTGACCTTGTTAGACTGTTCAAACATCTGCTAAATTCACCAAGTTTCTTTAAATAGATTAGGACGTGGCTTATGAATTTTCTATTTCCAGAATTATAGCGGCTTATTTAAAATATTCCCCAATCAGACACCATATTTGTAGTACAAAGACTAGTTTTGTGTATATCTGAAGGTTTTTTTTTTTTCAGTTGACTTAGGAATGTTCCCATTGTGTGAATCAGTATTAGTAATAGAAAAAAGGACAAAGCTTCATCTTATAATAACCTCAGTATTTTCATCTTGCAGATCATTTCACTGAAAATGAGTTTGGAAATTGCCAGTAAACACTTTTTAATTGCCAGTAAACACTTTTTAACATGTATAACCTATGCAGTGAATACATTACTGAAAGTTGCCAATTATAAATATCCCATATGTAACATAGCTTTAAATTGTTGTGCTGCATACATGACTTTTATACCAACAGATCATAATAAAAATTGGAAGTGAAGATAAAAGACAATCAGACTACTTTGTGAGGGAAACAAGTTAAATATCCTATCCAGATGTTCCTAAAGTGTTATTTAATCCTTTTCATTCTCTTCTATGCACCTGTTAGCACAGATAACATAAGATCTACTGAAAACTAGTCGAGTAACTATATTTAGTAACAAACAAACCTGCTATCAGTTAATGTCTAATTTGAAATCATTTGAATTTAAACATATAAATCAGAAAAGATGACTCAGGGCAACATTAATACTCTTTTTTTTTTTTTTTTTTTTTTTTGCGGTACGCAGGCCTCTCACCGCCGTGGCCTCTCCCTTTGCGGAGGGCAGGCTCCGGACGCGCAGGCCCAGCGGCCATGGCTCACGAGCCCAGCCGCTCCGCGGCATGTGGGATCTTCCCGGACCGGGGCACGAACCCGTGTCCCTTGCATCGCCAGGCAGACTCTCAACCACTGCACCACCAGGGAAGCCCATTAATACTCTTAATTAGAGAGTTTCTTTTGGTTTCCATGTATAGCAGCTGCAGATTTTATTTTTTGAAACCCTAGCCTTCTGAAGGAATCTTTTCTTCATACGACAAATTATTTAAAATAACATAGAGTAGATAGCTGAGCCAAGTTCCCTCCTTTCCTGTTCTTTTGTTTTCTGTTACTTTAGTCCTGTATGAGGAGGGATAGCATTTAGGAGGGAGAGGGAAGGATGAGGGCTGGCAGTGGAATTCCTTCTCCTCCCGTTATTTCTAGGACATCCCCTTGCTTAAATGGAGATAACATTTAGGCTTCCAACTAATATTTTGTTTAATAAAAGTGTTCTGTTATTTAATAAAAGGAGAGAAAAATAGATTGAAAACTTCAATTTTTGTACATTGGATAAAGATGTGCTCTATTCAGATTTTTAGCCTGCATTGATTTGTCTCAACAGATTTACACTCTCAGCCAAACTGATCCTGCAGATAAACGGTATTCTTTCCCTCTTCTCAAGAACATGTTTGATGGCATGCTAACTTTTGTTTGTTATTTATGCTCTACATGTATGATGTTAAAAAGCACTTGAATTGTGTTATTACTTTGAAATGCTGTTGCTTTGAAACATCATGAAAAATAATTATAAAATCACATTCCCAACAAATAATGAATTCACAGTTGCACACAACAACTTGCTTATTAAAAGGAAGAAGTCACTAACTACTGATTAAATAGGGAAATTATTATGTGAAACAGACATGAAAAGTATTTTGCTGATTTTTCCCCAAGTCAATTTATGCTAGTTAAATTTATATGCAGTGAACTATGTATTTATATGTTTTAATATGATAAAAGACTGAGTCTTTCAAAGCAGAAAAATCTGGTGATTGCTTTCAGATGATTGACATTCTAAATTATACTTTTAAAATGAAAATTTACTTTGTTAGTTCTATTTCAGAAATCCAAGGTATTTTCTTGGTGCTTTTCTAGGAAGTACTACATTTTACTTCATAGTCCCCATACCTCCCAACATCTTCTTCCTTATCTCACTAGCCCATCACTAGGTCATCTACCAGGTGACTGCTGAATTGGCCTCAGGACAGTGTTGCTTCTTGGTATATATCAATTGAGAAAGAGATTCAGTACTGGTGAATATCAAAAGAAAATGATTTATTCTTCTTCAAAGATTGTTTTACATTTTCAATTGTTTCAGGATTTAGAACTGATAGATTCAATTAAGAAGTCTTTAGACAGAGGTTGAAATGATGTGTTCTCATGGGAGTGAGTGTAATATTTGGTCACTGATTTCCAGTTCTACAATGTTTTCACTTGCTTTATCATATTCAGGTGCTCAACTGATTAAGCTAAACGATGTGATAGTCATGTTAAAAGAACTTTAAATTAAGCTAAGATACAAACAATGTCTAGATTTGTACTAGGTGCAAAGGTGCTCAACTGTATATTAATTGCAAACTAGCTCCCTGAGAGTATGGAGGAATCTGGTTGTGACATTAAGCAAAAATATATATTTGATTGAAATGGCTAAGCTGGTGTCCTCTTCCTCTTGTACCACATCCTTTCAGGAGTTGAGCGCTCCATTTACAAGGAGGATGACTAGCTGACTATAAAGTGTACACAAGGAACTCTGTTAATCATTACACCAGAACAAGAGGCATAAACTGGGTCTCTCCTGGGATGCCTAAGGATGAGGGAGCACAGAGGAATCTTTTTTTCAGTCAAGGCTACACAAATAACTATGAATTTGGTGGTCATATCTCTGTACTATTTTATTTGATGGTATGGACCTGAACTGTATTTAATAGAGCCAAGTTCCTGTTCTATTTAATTTGGCACTGCTTTTTTTCAAAATTTAGAGACCACCAGTTTCTGTGAGGTTACCATAGCCAACACATACCAGCTGCTGAAGCAGTCAGAGTCAAATATGGCTATGAGCCGTTACAACTCTAAAAACAGCAATCATGGCTCATGTTTAGAAGTTTGTCATATACCTTTCATTGTTTTTCTAGCCATATGTATACATCCTGCTAAGTACCTTCTCTACACTATAGTATTGTTAAATATTCCTGTCCAGGAAAGGAAGTTTGAGAAGATTCTATAGCTATATATTAATAAGAACTGAGTCAATTGTCTGTTCATTCTTTTCAAACTGACCATATAAGTTAGCAGTAACCATTTGAAAGAAGAATTGATATTGAGAAAAGCGTATTCTGTAGTAATAATAATTTCTGTGTGTAAATAAAAGTTGAACTTTATTTTCTGGGAAAGACGGTATTCCTAGCAATAATAATGAATAATAACAACATTTTAAAATGTATGGCTTCCAGAGGACTTTGTACCATTGGTGAAAATGCTACCAGAGATAAAATAAGAAATTGAAAAACTGTTAAATATTGTAACTGTTCAGGAATACCTTTCCAGTGGTCTCTAAAAATCATAGTATGATATTGGTAATATGCCAACAGTATCGTTTTTTTCCCACAGATTAACACACATCTAATGTATTTGAAAGCAAATTATATTTTAAGTGCTGCTCAGAATTAAACATTATATTTAAAGGTTTTGAACTAACTATAATCCTCTTTAACATCAGATTAAAATATGCAGCAAAAATAGTTGAGGTTCTTGATTTCCTTAATAGTCTTCTACTCTGTAGAATTTAACAACTGTCTATTAGTTGAAGGAAAATTTAAATTTCTGTTAAACACTCTAAGATGGAAACAATTAAGACATTATATGTATTTAAATTATTCAATTGAAACAGCTTTTTAAAATTTTTAAAATTGTGTGTACAGTTGCTTTTTTTTTTTTTTCCAGCAAATGTACATTGAGTTAGTTATGAGGTAGTCACTACTCTGAGTGACAGAAGTGAAGGTGTGCACAGTCTAGTGGGTGGCAGGTAACTTCAGGGAGGTGGTAAGTCCTAGTAGAGCTATGAACAAGGTGCCTTGGCACCGCAAAGAAAGGAGCAATTGGCTTCCCAGGAAGGTTCCTACAAGCTGAACTGAAAAGGTTGCTGACACTTAAAGTGCGAGAAATAGCCTACCAAATGGGAAAGGGAGGGATAGTACGGTCCCTGAAAGAATTGTGGGGCATGGGATCCATTGTGGGGAATATTGGCAACAAGTGCAGAAGGCTGAGAAAATGCGAAGATCTTGTATATTCTGTTAAGGGAATGGGATTTTATCTTATGGGTGATGGGGAGCCTTAGCCATTTTTAAGTAAAGAAATCCTGTAGGAAAGGAGAAGCTGGATATGTACTTCCAAAGAGGAACAGAGAATAAAATGATCACTCACAACCTGGAAATTCAGATGGAAAAGATTAGCATGCCACCATCTTTAATTCTCTTAGGCTGTTCTCCTCTACCCCATATGAAGCAGCTGGGTTTTGACTTGGCAACCTTTCATCTTCAACCCCTCCTCTGCCTCACTCCTGGGTTGTTCTGTAGAAAATTACCCTTTCTGGTGGCTTGCAGAATAATTTGGGCTAGAGAAGTCTGGGAAATAGTGTTTTATGTTAAGACCTGTGCATAGATGCTAGTCCATTCTCCAATAATGTTGTTTCTTAAGGAAACTTAAAAAAATTAAAAATAATACAGAGAAGTATTGAGTTAATTAAAAAAATAGAATGACTATATTGTTTGGGACCCCCGTAACATTTATTCTATATTTAAAACATTCTGAAAGATTTTAGTAAATTTTTGATTTTTTTAATATTTTTATGGGAAACCTGTTTTGATATCAGCAGCTAAAGGGCTCAGAACAGACCATACATGAGACAGTTATTACATAATACTTAATTTTAAGGAAAGTGCCTGACAATCCCCAGCAAGTTTGTTAATTCTGGCTAAGCTTGCCAACTCAGTTCTCTCAGGAAAAGCTGCCACCAGGTAGATGCAGGTTCTTCTGAGTGCTATGAAATTAATGACAATACACTATCATTTTATGAATAAAAATCTAAATATATCTTCTAGCAAAATTAACTTGACAGTGGATGAACTGGTAGGCTCGTGGCTAAAGAATAAAACACCTATTTCAGACAATAATTAGGCCTATATAAAAATAATACTAAATATCAAACCCTGCTTTAAAATTTTCCTTTGGTTATGTGAACATGGCATTAGAATTTATCTCGTCTGTAACCAATTCACATTCTATTCATGAATGCTCGTTTCTCTTTCTTTGACCCCAGAATATCTACAGTTATCTGTGAAATGCATTTCTAAATTTCCATCTTGAGGTAGATGTGTTTACTGGTTCAGGAATTTAATTGCAAAGGTCGTGGACTTTTAGGAATAAATGCAGGCCTGTCCTTCTCCCTCAGTCCTCTTGCACATTTAGTGCCAATTGCTCAGGCAGATGGGAGTAGTGCTGCCCTCTTCCTGTCTCTCTGGGCAGCAGGTCAATCATTTACACATTTAAGTGTTTTGATGATCGTCTGATATACCAAGTTAATAAAAGCAGGAAGCAATTAAGATACCTTCGGGGAAGAAAGGACCCATATATCAACAAAACAACAATTTAGACCACGTAGCTACTGTCAGTAAATCTGAGAGCAAGATTTATAGGAAAGAGAAGAGGTTACTGGAATGTGAGTTAGTAGACTGTGGTTGCAGACCTGGCTTTGCTGTTAGTAGGCAGTGTGGTCTTGAGAAAAATTACTTAATATTTGGTTATTTCAGTTTTCTCAGCTTCAAAGTGAGAGTATTTTCTCTGGTCACTTCCAGTGGCTCATTAATTTCCTAAAGTGTGTGTCTTACGGATATCAGGACTCCTTTCTCAGCAGTAGGGTGCTCTGTGGGCCATGTAGTAAGACTCAAGTGACTGAGACTAGTAGGACATGAGTGCAGAATTTAAGAAGATTTAATTGATACTATCATACTCAGTTGGACAGGTAGAAACTGTGTCAGGCACCTGTCCTTTCTGTCTCAAAAGGGGGTATATTTTGAACAGACATACAGGTTAAATTGAAAACTTTTCTCCTTGTCACATTTCACACTTGTCCCTTTCCAGTTTCAGCCTCTTCTACTCCATGAGAATCAAGGATACAACTATGATTTTGCCTTTAATTGAGAGATGTTTATTATGAGACATCTTACACCATCCTGACTTTTTGTGAGCCTGTAACATTCAGCTGGCATTTTGGAGTCTGCTCCAACATCCATTAGAGGTCAACCTGCAAAGCAATACCCTTCATGCATTAAGAAACAGGAAAGTGGGCTTCCCTGGTGGCGCAGTGGTTGAGAGTCCGCCTGCCGATGCAGGGGACACGGGTTCGTGCCCCGGTCTGGGAAGATCCCACATGCTGCGGAGCAGCTGGGCCCGTGAGCCATGGCCGCTGAGCCTGCGCATCCGGAGGCTGTGCTCCGCAAGGGAAGAGGCCACAGCAGTGAGAGGCCCGCGTACCGCAAAAAAAGAAAGAAAGAGGAAAGTGTTCTAATGTAAGGCATTAAGAAAGGACAAGTTATCCCCAGATGGATTTGTTAAATACAGGGTGAAATGCAGGATATTAGAGTGTTTAAGTGCCATTTAATCTGGAGAAGCCAGAGTAGATTTGATTTCAGACCCCCTCAGCTGAAGTAGGAAATCGAGAATAGCAATCCATGTTTAGATGTCTCTGTAGTGCTTGCTGATGAAATGAATACAGCTAATTGAGAGCAAACTGTTTGTAAAAGCAAGGATGGCACACAGTATAAGAATTTTAGATGTTAGAAAATCAAACTGTCAAAATGATTCTGAAAAAGAAATACATCATTCCCTGGCCAGAGCCTCTAAAAAGATAGAAGATATAATTCAAGGTATAAGTCAAGTCTGAAATAAAGGGAGTTATCTAGTGAGTTAATGTTGAAAGGAAGGTGTGTATGTAATAGGAGGAAAACATGCTCAAGCAGGACCATTGAGACTATTATTAGTGGAGTGAAGATTAAAGTGCAGAAAAAGCTAAAAATTTCAAAATAAACTCAGGGCAAGAAATAAAATTTTAGGCTATGTTTAGAACATTATAGATTCACTGTTACAGGAAGATTGAATAATATTAACAGATGAACAAAGAAAGGGAAATATTTAACTTCTATTTTGCTTCTAATTTCTGAATCAAAGAGATTGATGTTTATATAGGAAAAGGCAGAACAAACATGGATAAAATGAAACTGCATCTCTTGATCGGTGAGGAATAAGAGTTTCTCCCTGGATGCTTTAAATGTATCCAGTTCTCTAGTTCTGGTAGAATTCCACCATAGGAAAATTACACCTTAACTTTATATAGTACTTTGGGACTTCCCTGGCCGTCCAGTGGTTAAGACTCTGTGCTTCCAGCGCAGGGGGTGTGGGTTCGATCCGTGGTCGGGGAGCTAAGATCCCACATGCCTCGGGGCCAAAAACACAGAAAACATAAAACAGAACCAATATTGTAACAAATTCAATAAAGACTTTAAAAATGGTCCACATCAAAAAATCTTTAAAAAAAAAAGCAACTTTATATAGTACTTTGTAGTTAGTGAAGTGATTTCACATACTTAATTTTATTTGTTAGTTTTAATGACCCAGTGTGGCAACTGAGAAAGCATATTATACTGCTTTACAGAGAAGTAAGTAGACTCAAAGACTGACATTCTCAGTCACATTTTTAGTAAGCAGCCCAGCAGGGCTTAGTATTCAGAGAAAATGGATATGAGAAAGGGCATATGATTAGGAAATTTCAAAAGGTAGATCTTGGAAACAATAACAGTAAGATTGATATCGGTGTTTTTCAAAAATCTAAAATAAATTATTTTGTACATTACATGGAAGCATTTAAAAAGGGAGTGATCCTGTATTATGCATGGTTTCACTAACAGTAAAAGTTACCAAAATAATTGCCTTTCCCTTTTGATTCAGAATGATCATATGTCTCTATTTGAGCAGTTGGCATGCTTTCTCTCCCTTTGTAACTAAAATGGGAATTTGCACTGATCTGTATTTAATAGAGCGTGGAGATTTGTGCCATGCTACAGAACTCTGTACTCGAGTCTGTCGTGTTCTGCATTTTTATCTATAATTTAGGTGGAAATACAGTGCCCAGACCGAAATAGCACTTCTCTGGATAGCAGAATACAGACAATCCTTGCTTTGCACAGTTCCAATGTGCACAAATTTTTGTTACCATGGTTTGGTTAAATGGCACTTGTAGCAATTGAAATTTCTGTTACCACAATCTATGGTCTGTGACTAGCTGCATGAAGTACAAACTTTGCTAGTAGCTGTTCAGTCTACAAATCACTGAGTAAATAGCAGATGCACGTCTTGATCAGTGACCAATTATATTACTGCTTTAGAAGTTTGTCAGTGATTGCTCACTCTGCTTCTGTCATTCAGGTCAAGCCCAGATAGCAAGATGTGTAGTTGTGTTGCCATCTTGTCTCCTAGTGATAAATCCATGTGCCATTTTATCAATACAAAATGGATAATCAAATGTGGGAATGGACCAACGAAGATGAAAGTGCACCAAATATATGAAAAATGATCATGCTAGAAGTGAAATTTGAATCAAACATACATGGAGTTATAGGAGAAATAGCTGACCATGGGAATGTTGATGCTGTTGCCATTCAAGAGACTGTAGATATGCAGCCTCAGGAACTTAGTGAAGGTGAACTTATAGACATCATTGAGGAAAGTGACAAAAAGGATGACTGTGTCCCAGAAGTGAAGGTGACAAAAAGCTCCACTTTAAAGGAACTCTCAGAGATAATTTGCCACACTGAAAGCACGAAAGATAAAATGTTGCTGGCTGATCCAAACTTAGAAGTATCATGTGCAAGATATAGCAGAGATACTCATTCAATATCATAAATAATGTAAGGAGAAGGCAGCAAGCGCTGCTCAAATTAAGATTTTTATCAGCAACAACAGCCCTTAATTCTCAATGTTTCTAATGTTTTAAATTACAGTGTAGTAAATAAATATTACTTTTACCATCTTTCATTTCTTTATACATTTATATCTGTCAGTAATAGAGGTTTGAATGTTTTGGCAAAGAATTTTAAAGGTCATGAGACAATTGCAGTTTTCTCCATTGATTATTAAGATCACTTTGCACAGTTTCATGATGCACAGTCATTTTATAGTCCCATGCTATCATGCAAAGACTTCCTGTAATTTCAAAAGGCCTGAACTGTGAGCTGATAAAAAAAAATAATAATAATGGCATTTAACAGAGATAAGCATACAGGTATGTATTTAGAGTCATGGGGTGAGCAGAAACTTAATATGAGCAAATAGTGTGACATGTATGCTAAGAAAAGTAAGAAAGTTAGGATTATTGTAACAGGCCTGGAGTAGTTTTTTCAGTACCATCTGTACTTGTCAGCAGCTGAATGTTCAGTTCTGGGCCCCACATTTAAATAATTATTTGCAGGGAAGGAAAACTACTTCATATTAATTATAGTTGAAGAGACTGGGGAGATGGGGGGGTACCTAATTAAACATTACTGATACAAAGGAAGTGGGAGTACATTTAGCCTATGGAACTCCAAAGGGTAAACCAGGAAGCTAACAGGGGATGCTTCGAAGAGACAGAATTTCACATTGTTAAACAATTCTTTTTCATATTGTGTTGCTCTAAAATGGAATCAGAGCAATGGAATCATGTTGCTATGCTATTGAGATTTTTAAAAAAATAACTGTCTACTAACAGGGATGGCTTTCAGAGATTCGGGCTGGAGGTAATCCCTAAGGCCCCTTTCAACTATGAAAGGGTATAATCCTAGAATGGTGGTTACTATAATCTGTAATGGTGGATTGTGGTTACTACATCTCTATGTGCTGTTTATTAAGAGGTACTTGGATCCTGATGCATTATGGAGTATTAGCAAGAAAAACAGATTTTATGTCAGAAACATCAGGGTTAAAAATCCCTGTTCAGGGCTTAAAGTCCCTGTTCAGGGCTTCCCTGGTGGCGCAGTGGTTGAGAGTCCGCCTGGCGATGCAGGGGACACGGGTTCGTGCCCCGATCCGGGAGGATCCCACATGCCGCGGAGCGGCTGGTCCCGTGAGCCATGGCCGCTGAGCCTGCGCGTCCGGAGCCTGTGCTCCGCAGCGGGAGAGGCCACAACAGTGAGAGGCCCGCGTACCGCAAAAAAAAAAAAAAAAATCCCTGTTCAGATAACTATGTACCCTTGGGTGAGTTATTGTCCACAAGCCTCTCCTTTGTTTTCCAAAAAATCGAAACAATACTTGCTTAGACTTGTTTTCTGAGGATTACAGGCAATATACCTTCCTGGTGTTTGTAAATCTTAACTATTATTGTCTTAAAAAAAAACACAACAAAAACAGCAGTACAAGTGAATTTGGGGGATAGGAGAGTTTTTTCAAATACCAAAAATGATAATTTATTATGTTTTTTCTTTTTCATATTGCCAAAATATTTCTTTAGTAGATGTGAGATATGCATGATACACATTTATAATATCTCTATAAGAGTGAAAGGTGCAAAACATAGTGGCAGAAGTATGATGACTCGTCAAGAGAACACATTTTGGATAAGTCAAAATTAAATCAGAATGAGCAAACCTTTTCAAAACAAGTTTAAAATAGTAAGATTTAGACATTGTAAATCAAAACTACAGCAACAGAAAGACTATTGAGTTTATGATGAGACCTTATTTTAAAATTAATTATGGATCAAATTATTTTTTATTTCAAACTTCTTGTTTTTATTTTTTTTAATATGGTAGAGAATACATGGTATTTACAGTAAGGTCACTTTTCTCACAAAATTGTAAATAAAATCATTCATTGAAAGTTAAATGGTAAAATCTAGACAAAGGAATAGAGTGGCCATCAGACAAAACTTGATGAAAGTATTGACATACATACTAAAAGTATGTATTAATTAAAATTGGGAATTGAGAAAGAAAATTAAAGTAGAAAACCTAGAAATTTCACAACTAGGCATTTGCATCAGGTAAACACCTCTGTTGTAGAGACGGATACATTGGTTTATCAAAGCCACATATCATTTTTCGTTTCAGAAATATACTGAAATTCTCTTGTTTTGAGTCGGAGCTCACCAAACATTTATCCTGTGTAGCTTGTGAATTAGTTAAGACCATGGAAATGTCTGCTTACCATAGATATCATGCAAAGTAATCCATAGCCACAGCAATCAGAGAAGAAAAAGAAATAGAAGGAATCCAAATCGGAAAGGAAGAAGTAAAACTGTCACTGTTTGCAGATGACATAATACTTACACATAGAAAATCCTAAAGACACACCAGAAAACTACTAGAGCTCATTAATGAATTTGGTCAAATTGCAGGATACAAAATTAATATACAGAAACTGTTGTATTTCTATACACTAACAATGAACTATCAGAAAGAGAAATTAAGGAAACAGTCCCATTTACCATCATATCAAAAAAAATAAAATGCCTGGGAATAAACTTACCTAATGAGGTAAAAGACTTGTACTAGGAAAACATCTGGTTTTCTATTGATACTTCAGTCTCTGTGAGATTGATAGGATGAAGCTGTCCTTAAGAAACAGAACTCTTAGTATACTGACAAAATTAAGTTTTTGATTTTGTAAAGATGAGAGCCAGCCCCTGGACTGTGGTAGAATCACCAAGGTAATGCCCATCCCGTGGTATTTCTTGGGAGTCCTCCAAATCCTTCCCTGGCTACTTTCTGACCTTGGGACTTGCTCTTTCTTTGAAATATCTGAGTCACATTAGATATTTTTTCCATAAAATTCTACAGCTAAATTAAGTAATTTATAATATTCTCAGCAGAAATAGAAAAACCAAGTTTTACTTTCAAAGGGCTTAAACCACAGAATTATAATCTGTGGGTATAAACTACAAGTATAACTAATCACAAGATATTTTTATAGTAGGAAATAATGGCTAATACAAATTAGTACTCTACAGTTTAATTATGAAAGTGCTAACAGGGTGCCCAGTTGCAGAGCTATCAAAGACTGGGATGGTCAATTACATAAGACTTCCCAGATGTAGAGGATGATGGTTTAGGCCTGACTTGTTATTAAGAAATACATTACAGGAGGAAGATATAAGGAAGGGATTATCAAATGGAGTATTCATAAGAATTTCCATATATTATAAATTCCCAGGTATCACACAAAGTTTATGATTCAGAGGTGTATTAGTTTTCTACTGCTGCCATAACAAATTACCACAAATTTAGCAGTTTGCAACAACACAAATTTATTATTATCTCACAGTTCTGTAAATGAGAGATCTGACTCCTCACCTGGCTTTTCTGCTTAGGTTATCGCAAGACTGGGATCTTATCTGTGTGGCTCTGGTGGATATCCACTTTCAGAGTCATTGAGGTTTTTGGCAGAACTCATTTCCATGTGTCTGTAGGATCAAATGCCTGTTTCCTTGCTGGTTGTTGACTGGGGGTTATTCTCAGAGTCTAGAAGTCTCCTTCACTTCCTGGTTCATGGCCTTCTTCCTCTTCAGTGCCAGCAGTGGAAGTTCCAGTCCTTCTCCTGCTTCTTATCTCTTTGACCTTCTATTCTGCCTCAACCTTCCGGCCCTTACCTGAAAAAAGTTCTTTGCTTATGTGATTAGATTGCACCCACCTGGATAATCTCTCTATTTTAGGATATGTAACCTTAATTACATCTACAGAATCTCTTTGCTATGCAGGGGAACATAGTCATGGGTTTCATGGATGAGGGCATAGACATTTTGGGGGAGCTGTTATTCAGTTTACCACAGTAAATGACTGTGATTTCACATTTTGAGAAATGCTGGTATAAAGGCATAAAAGTTGGGAACTAAATATCCAAACATGGTAGAAGATATACTGATTTGGTCTTAAGTGAAAGAGAAGAATATGAAATTAGGAAAAAATATTAGATTTGATGTGGAACCAACAAATAAAGGGCAGATATTACATTAATCAAAAGCAATGATATTTCTTTCTTAAACACTTAGAGAACACTTGAGTTTATTTAGGATCTATTTATTTTCACCTGGTTGAGAAAAACACTTTACATAGCTCAATGTGTGGAAATAATCTTTTCATTGTACTCACATCTATATTTGACTCAGTTTGGAATTGTTTCAGAGACTATTGGGATTATTACTGTTTGTAAAATTCTTAATAGGAATTGTTTACACTCAACAATATGATTTGATTGGGTTGACTATCACTAATTTTTTTTTGGTAATGAAAACAGTATGTTTCTCTTTATGATTCAATTCCTAACCTTTTAAAATTTATTTTAAAAATGTACATAAAATTCACTCTTTTTGGTGGGATTTTATATAAACATGACAAATGCATGACAATCATGATACAGAACAATTCAGTCACCAAAAAACCCCCCAAAACCTTATGCTTCTAATTTGCAATCAGTTTTTGCCCACAGCCCTAACCCCTGGCAACCACTCATCTGTCCTTTATCCCTGTAGTTCTTCCCTTTCCTGGAAGTCATATAAATATAACCATATAGTGTGCAGGTTTTTAAGTCTATCTTCTTTCACTTAGCATAACACATTTGGGATTCATCCAGGTTGCTGCATTTATCAGTAGTTTGTTCTTATTTATAATTCCTAAACTTTTTTTTTTTTTTTTGTGGTACGCGGGCCTCTCACTGTTGTGGCCTCTCCTGTTGCGGAGCACAGGCTCCGGACACGCAGGCTCAGCGACCATGGCTCACGGGCCCAGCCAGCTCCGCGGCATGTGGGATCCTTCCGGACCAGGGCACGAACCCGTGTCCCCTGCATCGGCAGGCGGACTCTCAACCACTGCACCACCAGGGAAGCCCTATAATTCCTAAACTTTTGACTGAAATTGGTTCTAAATTAAAATCTAAGTATTTTTCATAATTAAATTACCCACAATGGTTTCCTTTCACCAGTACATTCAGGAATTGTTCTTGTCATAATGCTAAAATTCTGGGGTTTGTTTTTGATTTTTTTTTTCTCTTTGTAAATTTTTCGTGTGAGTCAGACACAAATCTTATTTTGAGGAAAATGCCGATTTATCAGTGTGTTTATTTTGAAAGTCTGCTTAATGGAAGTTTTTAATATTTAACAGATAGGTGATCATTGCATTATTTTGAAAATAAGAGCTAGACTTAAAGATAGGTTACATCTCAATAGTCTATTACAATGGAGATAAATGTTGTCACAAAGAGTCCAAAAAACAGTTTAGGGGATTTCCCTGGCGGTCCAGTGGTTAGGACTCTGTGCTTCCACTGCAGGGGGCACGGGTTCAATCCCTGGTCAGAGAACTAAGACCCCACAAGCCTCATGGCATAGCCAAAAAAAAAAACCCCAAAACAAACAAACAAAAAAAACAGTTTAGTTGAGTTTGATGCCTTATATATGAATTTTGCTCATGTGATAATTAACATTTTGCTTATGCTAACGTTAAAGTCATTTTAAATTCCTGAATTTATAACCACTGTGGTAGTACAGAGGCAGCTGACAAGCACGTAGGGTGGTAGGAAGAAACTAGTTTAAATTGTAAGCTTCTATAGATACTCAGCAGAGTGGATAAGCCACATCCAGATAATTGTGATTCCAGCAGATGTGAATTTGTTCTCATTAGAATTCATGATTCCAAGCCCTACACAGTTCAAGTAAATGGCTACCAAGCAGGAAACTGAAATCTTGACCTTTTCTGTCTCTTAAATATAAGCATCTCAGTCATAGCTCCATACTTAAAAATAGACAGTTCCATAAGTCAGTTGTGCAGCTAAAAGAATTATTAATCTTTAAATAAGGGATTGTTCATTCTGTACTCTGCTGGGGGTTATATGGTCCTCTTCATGTACTATACCTCAGAGTGTTTTACTAAGCAGGGAAGTATTTGGGAGATGCGTGATGAATATGAAACTCACGTAACTGCAGCAAAAGCTGGTGTCCTAGGAACTATTTGTTAAAACAGAAATCTGTCACCCATATTTGATGCTTGACATGCAGGACCAGTTGGAGAGCAAAACATGTTGTTTACTTTTCAGCAAGCATGAAGAGCATTTTCCAAAGAGGAATATTTGCATAAAGAAGTTTGTCCATGAATGAAAATCCTCCAAGGATTTAAAAAGACACACATCAAGATTTTATGGTATAGGATAAAACTTAGGATGTTTAGTTGCGCTTACCAAAGAGGCATAGAAGCTTCTGGCTGTGTGGCTGATGGGTTGAGGATTAGCGGTATTTGTGGAGATTGCCACGAACCTCATTAAAGATACAAGAGAGGGTTCTCTATGAAGCTTCCCTGACTCCCTCAGATGGCCGCTCTGTTCTTGTACAACCCTTTTTAAATGATTTCTTTTCTAGCACTATGCTGAATTTGAAATTTACCTGTTTAAATTTCTGTTTGCTCCCACTAGTCTGTGGCTTCTGTACAACCAACACCATACTTTACTCTCCTGTATTCCCCGGGGCCTAGAACAGGGCACAGTGCATGGAACACCCAGGATATTGTGTGCTATAGGAGTGGAAGGTCAGTATGTAAAGTTCAGTATATCCTAGGGAACACACTAGGGCAGGAACGCAGTTGAAAATGTTGTTGTTAGATGGATATTGCCTTAGAAAAATTCCTTCTTAATCTTTAAATGATGGGTTAATTAATATTTTTAATTGGCTTAATTTTCTTGGCTGGTACCTGGTACACATTCTCTGAGTTCTAAAAAATAAATCCCTTCATGATTTAGTCAGGATTCAACAAGAGAAACAGAAACAGTAGGAGATATTAAGAGAATTTTTTTTGATATATCTCTCCTTAATTTGACTTTGGTGTTCTGAGGTAATATTTTATAAAAAATTTAAAATACTGATATTATACAATTTTGTTAAAGCTGTGCATTTTTTTCAACTTTATTGAGGCATACATGACAAAATTGTAAGATATTTAAAGTGCACAAAGTGGTGATTTGATATACAATGTGAGAGGATTTCCCCCCATTGAGTTATAATGAACACAACCATCACCTCACATATTTATCCTTTTACCTCCTTGGTTAGGAGATTTAAGCTCTAGTGCCTTAGTAAATTTCAATTATACAATACAGTGTTATCAGCTGCAGTCACCATGTTTTACTTCGATCCTCAGGCTTTGTTTTTCTTATAACTGAAAGTTTGTATCCTTTTGCCAAGCTTTTGTTTGCTTTTGGTGTCAAATCTGAAAAATCATTGCCAAGATCAATGTCAAGTAGCTACCTCCTGTATTTTCTCCTAGGAATTTTACGGTTTCAGGTCTTATATTCAAATCATTCATCCATTGTGAGTTGATTTTTGTGTATGGTGTAAGATAGGGGTACAGTTTCATTCTTTTGCATATGGCTAGGCAGTTTCTCCAACACCATTTAATGAAAAGACTATCTTTTCCCCATTACATATGCTTGACTCCTTTGTCAAAAATTAATTGACCACATACGCATGCATTTATGTCTGTTTTTTCTGTTCTGTTCCACTGATCTTTGTGTCTGTTTTTATATTGATATTATACTGGTTTGATTCCTAGAGCTTTGTAATGTAATTTGAAATCAGGACGTGTGATGCTTTCAGTTTTGTTCTTCTTTCTCAAGACTGTTTTGGCTATTTCAGGGTCTTTTGTAATTTCATACTAATTTTAGTATTGTTTGTTCTATTCTGTGAAAAATGCTATTGGAATCTTGATAAGGATTACATTAAATCTGTAGATTGCTTGGGTTATATGGACATTTTAACAATATTCTTCCAATCCATAAGCATGGAATAACTTTCCATTTATTTATGTCTTCTTCAGTTTCTTTTATCAATGTCTTATTATTTTCAGTGTATATATCTTTCACCTCCTTGTTTAAATTTATTCCTAAATGTGTTTTGTTCTTTTTGATGTTATTGTAAGTGTGATTTTTTAAATTTCTCTTTCTGGCAGTTTGTTGTTAATATCTAGAAATACAACTGATTTTGTGTATTAATTTTGTGTACTGACACTTTACTGAATTTAGTATTAGTTCTAACAGTTTTTTGGTAGAGTCTTTAGGGTTTTTTATATATAATGTCATTTCATCTGCAAATAGGGACAATTTTACTTCTTTCTTTCTGATTTGGATGCCTTTTATTTCCTTTTATTGTCTAATTGCTCTAGCTAGAACTTCCAGTACTTTGTTAAAGTGGTGAGAGTGACATCCTTGTCTATTTCCTGATTTTAGAGGAAAAGCTTTCAGTTTTTCACCATTGAGTGAAAAATGGTATGATGTCAGCTGTGGGTTTGTCAGATGTGACCTTTATTATGTTGACGTGCATTCCCTCTAAGATTAAGAGATTTATTGCAAGGAATTTACTTATTCAATTATGGGAGCTGGCTAGGCAAGTCTGAAATTTATAGGGCAGGCCAAAAAAGGACAAGCTGGAACTCTCAGCCACAGGCTGAAACTGCTGTCCACAGAGGAATATATTCCTTTCCAGGGAAGCCTCAGGCCTGATATTTTGACCTTTCAACTGATGGAATCAGGATATTCAGATTGTCTAGGAGAACCTTACTTAAAAATCAACTGATTATGGACTTTAATCACATCTACAAAATACCCCATAACAACACCTAGATTCGAATTTGATTGAATAACTGGACTGTAACCCAGTCCCGTTGACAGAGTCTCTCTCTCTCTCATAATTAATCCAACTAAAACATCTTTACGTTGACTGGGTATTCATGTTCCATCTTACTTAAAAGCATCAGTTTCTTTAAATATCAGCAAAATATAGTGCCTTTTAGATGAGGTGAGGGAGATACATTGTTCCTGGATGGAAAGAATATTTATAGAAATAAGTTTTTAAAAAAAAAAAATCTAATAAATTTAACATAATTTTAATTAAAACTATCTATTAGGTAGTTGTTTAAATTGTCAAAATGATGCTAAAGTTCATCAGGAGGAATAAATGCATGCAAAGTATTATAGATCGTAGAAAAGGAGGGTGGAAGGATAAAAGAAGTGAGTAAGCTTAGTGAAATAAAAGACTTAAAATTTCCTTATCTTGTGACTCAGTCAGCAATTAAAGAAATTTTTCTTATGGACACAATCAAATATGTAGGCAAAGATTTAGCTTAGGTATATTATTTGCCATATTATTTGTAAGAGCAAAATAACTTGTCAATCTTATATTTTTAAAATATCAAATCAGATTAAATGAATTTTGGTACATATAGAAAATATGTAGCCATTAAAATCATGTTGTGGAAAATATTTATGGCATATAAATGTGTGCCATAAGTATAAAAGATAGATTGTTACATTAACAAAAGTAAGGTATAAAGCAAAAATACATACCGTAATTCCATTATAAGAAACAATTATATGTACTTCCACTTCTGCTATAAACAGGAAAAACTTCACAGTGTCAAAAAAAATTTTTTTTAACTATTTCAATATTGAAATAAATTGGAGGTTGTTAAAAGTTTCTTATTTATAACTGTTATATTTCCTGTAGGATTTTGATAAGAAAGGTGAATTTTAAATAGCTATTGTTTAGCTGAAAAAAGTTAATATTGAGCATATTCAGCCTTAGTGGCTATTCTTTTCCTAAAACCACCAGCACTGACTTTAGCAGAGCTCTACTCACTTTTATTACTATTAGTCTCATAGTTAGGATAAACAAAGCAACAAGCTGCACAGATCACCTAGTTCTCAATCCTCAATTGTACCTTAATGCAAACATGTTCCCTAAACAACTGATTATGCTAAATCCAAATCATTTGGGTAAGAACCTGTGCCTTGAGAACTCACTGGCAGGGATAAATTCTCAGGTTTTAAAGGTAGTAATCTCTGGGTGGTTATTTTATTCTATTATATCCATTTTCTAAATTTTAAACAGCTAGTATTATATTTCCTTTGTAAAGAAAAATATTAATTTTAAAAGCCATTTCAAATTAATGGAGAAGCTTTGCTTTGTCAGACATTAAATATACCTTAAAGCACCAATAATTAAGACTATACTTTCAGGAATAGACTTTAAAGATCAGTCTAACAAAATAAAAAGTGAAGAGTTAATGTGA
Organism: Monodon monoceros; assembly: GCF_005190385.1. NCBI lineage: Eukaryota > Metazoa > Chordata > Mammalia > Artiodactyla > Monodontidae > Monodon > Monodon monoceros. The sequence continues at coordinate 21,621,544 of NW_021703776.1, read as the reverse complement.
TAAAAAGGCATTTTGTCTCAGTAGGAAAAGGACAGGCATTAAAATTTTTTGTTCAAGAAATGGATAACCATTTTTTAAAAATGAAATTAAAGTAGATCCTTATCTACCTCCTCACACCATACCAAAATAATTTTTTGATGGATTAAGGATTTTATTGGAAAAAAATAAGACACACAAAGGACTAGGGAAAAAATGCCTGTGACTATAATGTTAGAGAGGAAGTATCTTTCTTAAAGAAACATAAAAAGTCTAAAGGAAAATCACTATAGATTTGACTACACAGAAGAGTTAAACTTACAAATTATTTGATAGACACAATTTACATCAAAGCACATATTGAAGAAAATACTTAAGTGTATTATTAATAGGTAAAGCACTATTATGAATCAATATTAATTTTTAAAAAGAACATGAACAAAGATATAAACAAGTTTCAAAAAATAAATATAAATGACTAATAAACATAAATTTATTTGTTTAACCAGACTGACAATAATGAATGAAAAGAGTGATATGACATTTTTGCATATTACATTCGTCAAAGTATATATGATCTCTACCTTTGATCTGCCTCTTTCTCTGCCTGTCTGTCTGTGATAGATATCTCAGTATGTTGAAAGTGAAGTAAAACAGAAACTCTTATATTCTTGGCCTGAGTTTAATTAGTATGCAGTATTTCTACAGGGAACTTTGCTTATGCTTATCAAAAGGTTTAAGATTTTATATTACCTTTGACCACACAATTCTACTTCTGTGGTTAATCCTAAGAAATTATCATAGAAGAGAAAAATAAACCTAAATTAAAAAAAAAAATAGTAGCTACTTTAATTTCTAACAAAAAAATTCAATAAATTTTGGTGCAAACATACAATGGAAAATACACAGCCATTCAAAATGATGTTTCAAAGAAGGACCTATTACAAAGGGAAAGAGGAGGATTATAAAACAGCATATATAGTATAACATTCTTATAAAAAGTATTTATACACATATATGCAAAGAGAAAGTCTGGATGGTCATATACACAATTATTTATAGTGGTTAATTCATGAGTTTTTTGGTTTTTGCTTAATCATACTTCTAAGTTTCCTAATTTTAATATATATTTCATTTTGATAAGGGATTTTATATGTTACTGAAAACATTTGAATTTTAGTAGAATTTGATATTATTTTCTCTAAAGATAAATGTATAATGTTATAGATAACTCTAAGATCTCTAAGAATGCCCTTTGGTAAGTTTCTTTTTTTTTTCATTTTCTTGTTTTTCACCCTAGAACTTTATATTATGCTCAATTTTATTATTCTTTTGGAGAACATATGAAAGCATTTTATTTTGCTCTCATCCTAAAATTGAACTTAATATACTGTCTGACACTTAGATTTCTAAAATCATTTTCCACAAAATATCACTAGTTTTATCTTTCAAACAACCGAAATCCCGAAAGGACAAACTTGCATTTAAATGTATTAAATGTTCAATTTATTATTTGTCTAACTGTTCTCCCTTCACAGACATATCTCACTTGCTGATAAACCCTTTGGAGACTCAGGGAAAGGAAATTTTTTTTATATGTTCCCTTAAATTCTTTACTGAAATGGGAAAATAAACAAATGATTATTTAGAAGCCAGCAGCTTTAAACACCACTTGCTTTCTTGAACAAGATTTCATGAAACTATAAAAGAAGAATAATTATTCCTTCCCTTTCCCCTCTTCTGGGCACATCCCAGGTCTATATGTCCATTTACCCTATGGTCTCAAACCCAGATAAGGCTTTGCCTGCCAGACAGATATTTGAGTAATCTTGATTATTGTGTATGTCAAGTGTATTATCTGGGTATTCTTTGGCTCAAGCCATCTTGACAGCATTTGCAACACTATTTAAAAATTAGTTTTAGAAATGTAAGGAGGAATGTAGATTAACATTACAATCCCAAACCAGGGCCTTGTAGGTAGCTTAACTAGATTCTCATCATTCTGAAGTTTTCTTCTCATCCTTCTCTGACTCACACACCCCCTGCCAAAACTGACCTTTTATTAATAATTTTTACCTCAGCCCTAACAATAGCAAAAATAGTAAGAGCTAACATTAATGTGGTTAATCATGGGCAGTGTAAATGTGGTTAAGTGCTTTATGCATTGTGTCAGTTAAGATTAGTTTAGACTATGAATAACAGGAAAGGCAAACTAACTGTAACCTAAATACAAGTTTCTCTTATGTCAAAGGATCAATTCAGGGCTGATAGGGTCACCACCAAGTTGTCAGAGACATTGGCTCCTTTTCTTTTTTCTTTTCTTTTCTTTCCTTTCCTTTCCTTTTCATTTCTTTTCTTTCATTTATTTATTTTTTGTTTATTTTTATTTTTTAACATCTTTATTAGATTATAATTGCTTTACAATGTGTTAGTTTCTGCTGTATAACAAAGTGAATCAGCTATATGTGTACATATATCCCCATATCTCCTCCCTCTTGCATCTTCCTCCCACCCTCCCTATCCCACCCCTCTAGGTGGTCACAAAGCACTGAGCTGATCTCCCTGTGCTATGCGGCTGCTTCCCGCTAGTTATCTATTTTACATTTGGTAGTGTATATATGTCAGTGCTACTCTCTCAATTCGTCCCACCCTCCCCTTCCACCCCTGTGTCCACAAAGTCTGTTCTCTGCATCTGTGTCACGATTCCTGCCTTGCCACTAGGTTCATCAGTACCATTTTTCTAGATTCCATATATATGCATTAATATACAGTAATTGTCTTTTTCTTTCTGACTTACTTCACTCTGTATGGCTCCTTTTCTTGGAACCTCCAGTATCTTCAGCATAGTCCTTCCAACTCATGGTCCAAGGAAGCTGCATAAGCTCCATCTGTTATACCCACATTTGAATATTCCAGCCAGCAGGAAGGAGGAAGGAAAGAAGAAGGTAACAGGTGCATGCCAGCTGTTTTTAGGGAGGTTTCCTGAAAGTGGTCATATAACATTTCTTCTTATTGTAGATATCCAAGAGCCTGGAAAACATAATACTTCATAGTATGTATTCCAGGGATCCCTGTAACTAGATAAAAATTGAGAGTCTTTTACTAAGTGATTACTGGTACAACTGGCCCCCATATGCAATAACTCCCTTGGCTTCACAACAGCCCTTTAAGCAGGTATACCTTAGCTCATTTTGACTTTTTTACAGGCCTTGATTCAGTGCCCTTGAGTTTGGATTAGTGTCTCTTAGGAAGGAGTCTGGTACCCTCAGTCTCTCCTCCCCATCACTCATGGGTGGGGCTCCTTCTATGGACTATTAAGCTTCTTTGATGCTGATTACATGCTGCTTCTTTGGGCCTACTTTCTGCCTCTTTCTTGATTGTCCTAGCTCTGTCAATTTATGTGGTCCTGCAGCATACATCTTCTTCATCCTGGTCCATCCTTCTATAACAGAGCCCTCATTATAGCCCCAGCTATGTTGCTTTCAGTAACAGAAAAAAAGCATCAATGTTGATTTTGATACATATTTTAAATTACACAAATTTCAGTGAATATTTTCTGTTTACCATAAGGAAACAGGTAAGACATAGAAATGGCAGCTTCTCTTTTTTGCTAGACTGTGACTTTGAGAAAGCTACTTGATATCTCTGTGCTTCACCTTCCTTATCTATATAATGAAGATAACTGTGATGTCTGCATCATGGAATGGATGTGACGATTCACTAAGTTAATCCATATAAAACCATACCTGGCACTGAGCCCTTGGTGAGGATTAGCTAATAATAATAAGTATAATTACAAGCAAATTTATTAAAACAGTACTTATTATTTTCAGCTCCCTTTCTTATCTTTTAGATTATGTTGTGGTTTTATGGCTTTTATTTCGTGACTGTCAGGCAGAAAGAAAGTTTGCTTCTTGTGAGGTTGTTGGAGAGATGGTCAGTAATCTTTTCATAAAATTCATGGCAATATTTTATCCTTAACTGATAAGTTTCTCTTAGAGAATTGGATTGGGTTTTCCATTGTTTGAGGCGTCTTAAATTTATGTCTGTCGGGGAATTCTAAAATAATTCTGGTTGCTAGTGAAATAAACTTGAGACTCTTCAGAAAAAAAAGAGCAGAAGTGATGCATGGGCACAATTGAGTTGCTTTATTTATTTAGGGTTTCCAGAGGTAAAAAGATTTTGATGAATTATCTAAATAGTAATTCATCCTTTTGTTCAAGGAAGGCATGGATCACATGAATATTAGATAATATCAGGGTCTCATTGGCTTCAGATTCCTGAAAACATTTTAACATTGGCAGGTCTAAACGTTTGTTCTTTGTATAAGTTAGAACTTGGGAGGAAGCAGATAACATACCCAAAGGAGTAATTTAGGAGAGTTAAATGAAGGCACCCTTTATAAGTGTGTGGCAGGGTTATGGCAAGGAACTCAGGATGGTGAAAAGGCACCCAGGGACTAGAAGTGGAAGGAAGCTGTTGCACAAGAGACGTGAAGGTGTGTGGTATTGAGCAGGGAGAGTGATGGTCACGGTAGAGGGACCACTTGAAAGGACAAGTGGCTGTAGGTAGAACACACCTACTGCCAAAGCTGCTTCCTGGCAGCTTTTCTGACCTCTTTTCTCCCTCACTTTGATCTCTTGCCTGTGCCTCACATTGGCCTAATCTAACTGAAACCACAGGGCACAGGGTCCAGGTGATGCCCTTTGTAGAGGTCAGCCTCCCGAGGCATAGTACAGGGCAGAGAAAAGGAGAAAGTAGTTATGGAGAGGCCACAGTGCATAACTAGCTCACTTGCATCTTCAAGCTCAGCCCTGCCCCGTACTCTGGATCGTCATCATCCTGAACAGGCATAGTGTGCCTTAGGATATCAGTGCTAGTTATTCTGAGCTTAGAGACTCAGTTACTCAGAGCTGAGCTTCTCCAGGCAAGAGTCATTCTCCTTTCTCATGATTATCATTTATCATTTCTGCATACTTGGTTTCTGAATTCCAGAGCAAGCCGCTGTAAAAACTTGGCCTAGATTGCCTCACTTACAAAATCTTAGGGTTAGAGCAGCTCAAAAATTCAATTTAAAAATTTTTTGTAATTCCTGACCTAAAGAAAAGGCCAACCATGAGTTTTCTGTATTAATAAGTCAAAAAGTCAAATTTAAACAAATGTTCTTTGATATAGATCTAAGGCAACTGTAAAAAAATTTGGATTTAATATAAGTAAATTTTGGGTCAGACCTGTTGCAAAAAGCTAGAAAGAGAGAATGAAATGGTAAGGTTATAAAAGGGAGGTAAGAAGAATTGCTAAAAAAACATCAGGGGTTGATGTAATGAAGCCTGAAAATAGATCAAGATAATCCTGGCAGATGTGGGCCTTAGGAATCAGCCATCATCAACTCCTGAGTTAAAATCAGAAATGCCCTAAACATTTATAGGTAGGAGTAAAGAGAAAATAGTTCCTAGTTTGTATACTGTCTGCAGAAACACAAAATCTATTTATAAACATGTAGTTAAAACTAGAGATTGGGGGCTTCCCTGGTGGCGCAGTGGTTGAGAGTCCGCCTGCCGATGCAGGGGACACGGGTTCGTGCCCCGGTCCAGGAAGATCCCACATGCCGCGGAGCGGCTAGGCCCATGAGCCATGGCCACTGAGCCTGCGCGTCCGGAGCCTGTGCTCCGCAGTGGGAGAGGCCACAACAGTGAGAGGCCCGCGTACCGAAAAAAAAAAAAAAAAAAAAGCTACTAAAGAAATAAAACTCAGTATCATAGTTTTAAACAAGGTCAGAAAACTATTGCTCATGGATCAAATGGCCTGCTGTTTTACTATGGCCCCTGACGTAATTATACGGTTTTTCCATTTTTAAATGGTTTAAAAATTTAAAAGACGAATAATACTTTGTGATATGAAAATTATATGATATTCAAACTTTTGTGTTCATATATAGTATTATTGGAACACAGCCCTGCCCATTCATTTATGCATTGTCCATTATTGCTACAATGGCCAAGTTCAGCAGTTGTAAAAGACACCATATGGTTCACAAAACCTAAAGTATTTATTATTTAGCCCTTGACAGAAAAAGTTTGTCTACTTCTAGTTTACGTGATTCCATTAAAGTACATTTGTATAAAGAAAGAGATATAGAATAGTATTTAAAACAATATTCTACTATCTTTCTATAATCTTTTAAGCAGTTTAAGTGCTTCCTTTTGTTCAGTTTGGCCTCAGAAATAAAGACAACAATGGTTAGAATCTTGCTGACACAAACATTCTATTTTAGATGAACTATGGTTACATCAGAAATATTTCTCTGAAAGAATTACTTCACTTGGTGTGACATTCCATAGACTATTGAGTCTTTGTTGTTGTTGTTGTTGTTTGTTGTTAAGGGAAGACAGTTATCTTCTTTCTTTTGGTGCGATGGGAAAGTAACAAGCTTCAAGAGGAATTATCTTCCATGATGAGGAACTTGAGAGAGAGTATAATCAAAGCTGAAAGAGCTTGAGCACTCTGAGAAGCAAGGATAAAAGTTAGCAAATATAGTCTACTGTGAATAATTGCTGAATAAGAGAGTCTAGGAAAAGGAGTTAATGAGGTAAAATCTGTTAAACTTCAAAGTGCTACAAAATAATGAAAAAGGAATATTTAAGAGTTTTATGAAAGGAATAAAAGGCTCTTATATCTTAATGCCAAAGTGGAACTGCAGTGAAAAAGACAAACTAGGTGCTGAGCTGTACACTATTGTGAGAACAGTGTGTGATAAATCGAGGAAGTTGTTGTAGCTTGTATGAAGGATGAAATCCACCCAGTATTTAATATAGTATCAGAATTCACCTTCAATAAAATATCAATGTGGTCAACAGATACCGTGGATATGACTTACTATGTACATTTGGGTTCTTTCTCAAATAGAGAAGAAAGTTTTCATATCTGTGACAGAAGGCTTAGAAACCCAAGTAAGGCATTGTTATCTATCAGCTATAGTTTATTATCTAGCCACAAATGAATTTAAATTTAGGTCTCATGCATTTAATTTAATTCATTTATTTTTGTGTGCATGTCTCTTGAGCTATGAATTCAGATATACTTTTGCTCATATCTATAAAACCTTTAAGAAAATGTCACCTAGGGAATTCCCTGGTGGCACAGTGGTTAAGTATCCACCTGCCAATGCAGGCGACACGGGTTTAAGCCCTGGTCCGGGAAGATCCCACATGCCGCGGAGCAACTAAGCCCGTGAGCCACAACTACTGAGCCAGCACTCTAGAGCCCGTTAGCCACAACTACTGAGCCTGCGTGCCACAACTACTGAAGCCTGCGTGCCTAGAGCCCGTGCTCTGCAACAAAGAGAAGCCACTGCAATGAGAAGCCTGTGCACCGCAACAAAGAGTAGCCCCCGCTCGCCGCAACTAGAGAAAGCCCACGTGGAGCAACAAATACCCAAAGCAGCCAAAAATGAATAAATAAATAAAAAGAGAAAAGGAAAATTATTTCTTAAAAAAAAAAGAAAATGTCACCTAATATTCTATGGAATGTGTCATCAATCAAGGAATTATTACATTGTATACTAGATAAAAGGTAGTCCTCAAGATCCATCTCTTCCTAAATGGTCTAAGAGAAGTGTGACCACTCATTATTGCCCCTGACAAATCATGGTGGGGTACATATGGAAAGACATTTTTGTAAAATCAAGCAAAATGTAGCTGAAATAGAAAAAGATGAACCCAGGTAAATAATATGGAAGGAGAAAGGAATTATCTGTTATTGAAAACATAAATTATTTATGACTATAGGTATTCTATGCTATTAGGTAATCAATTCAATTCTTGTTTTTCATAATGGAAAAAACATGAATTAGTATAAACATGAAAAATTAGCTATGAATTTGTATTGCTATGAATAAGATTAAATGAATATGGTTTTCTTAAAGGAAAAATGTAATTGATTACTGGAGGTGAAATCTTCATTTTAATCACTTGTAACACACATGAATATCCCTTAAATTCCATATTGATTCATTATAAAAGCCTTGAATAAACATTTGTTAAACACTCCATATCCTTATATTTATAACTTTACTATAGAAGCCTTGTTTAAACATTGCATAAACTTGAATGTAAAGTATTGAATCTGTGTTAATGGTAAATGGTGACCATAAGAACAACTTGAAGAAATTTTTAAAAGATCTTATTCTTTCATGGATGAAGCTATACAAATCACCCCATATCTATCTACTCTGACAATAGGAAAGCAACCTTGTTCCATTTGCTCTCTAAAGATGTCCCAGAACTTGAGTTTAAAATGAATATTTTTGAATACAACCATTTACTACTCCTGAATAGTTGTTGAAATTTTTAGAAGACATTTCTAATGATCTGTTCTCTATTTGGAGAAATGATCCTGAAATGACTGATTCCTTGGAATTTAGTGAGATTTTTTTTTCTTTTCCTTCTACTTATGAAGGGTATGGGTAGAATATATTTGATTGCTTTGAATTACTCTTCTTTATAAACAAAGAAGAAATAAATTAAATCTTTCTATTTCCAGTAACTAGACTCCAAATACTTGACAAATGCCCAAATAAATATTGGGGAGTTCGACTAAGAGAATTAGTATTGAAATGTTCATACTTTTTTAGGCAGAACCTTCCCCTTTGCTAGCAGCAGCTACATAAACTCACTAATGGAATGTTTTCTATATTTACAAATGCATATTTTGACGTGTTTATTGAAATGTTTTAAATTGTTCACATTTTGAAAAAGAAATTTTAATTCTAAATGTTTTAAATTGAGAAGATCTTTTAATTTTTCTCACCAAATTGAAGATAAACTTCTGAAACAAAAGAAAAGCAAGATAACATTCTCAGAATCGCAGAGTGAAGACTTCTAAAAATCCACACCTCCAAGAAGCATTAAGAACACTGGAAAAAAAAAAAGTCAAAATGTTCTTTTTCAGAGCTCTAGAAATTAACTAAAGGCTTGCAGCAGTCTGAGAAGTGTTTATCCAGGAAAACTGGCTGAACTTCATTAAGAACAGTGCGCTTTGTGGCATTTTAACTTTCCTTAATCCCATATCTCTCTCCCCAACTCTGTATGGTAGGCTTGAAAACCAGTAGCCTCATAACTGTGGTAGCTGAGAAAACCAATGTCATGGGGGAAGAATGGGTTTGGAGTATCACCAAAGTATAATCCTTATAGAATGGTCATTATTTGATGTGTCTACCAGCTAGCTGAGAGGATTTAGGAAGCCACATGTATATGAAGGACTGCTCACATGTCCAGGAAAGATGTGAAAAGGCCCTAATCTTTCATCTTTGGCTGAATTTTAGGCGCTCTGTGAATAGGAAGTTAAGGCTAAGACATTAATAAACTGCCTGCCAGAGCACTGAAGATGTGCCCCTGCATACACGAAGAGCCCCTCAGCAAAGGCTGGAAGATTTATTGCCTCAAAGAATTTAAGGAAATCTCTTTCAAATTATTAGCTGACCACTAAGCTAAATGATCAGATTTCAGTGGCTACAAACAACAAAGTATGAAGACTTTGAAATGTTTAAAGAAGGAGTCCAGGAAAGTCACCAAATAAACTAACAACAATAACAAACAGCAAATCATCCCTGGGGAGAAGGGGATCTGTTTTTCAGATTTTGCCACATTATATTATTTAAAATGTCTAGATATATTTTGAAGCATGCAAGGAAACAAGAAAGTATGGCCCATATACAGGGGAAAAAAAGCAATCAGTAGAAACTGTTCTGAAGGAAGCATGGATATTGGACTTGGGCTTTAAACCAGCTATTAGACGTATGTTCAAATAACTAAACAACTATTTCTAAGAATTAAAGGAAAGTATGAGAACAGTATCTCACCAAAAAGGGAAAAGCAATAAAAAATATGAATTACATCAATGAACCAAATAGAAGTTTTGGAGTTGAAAAGTACAATAACCAAAATGATGAATTTACTAAAGTAGCTCAACAGAGGAATCAGTTAGAGACAGTTTCATTCAGATTATCCAGCAGGAGCAACTGAAAGAAAAAAATAATGAAGAAAAATGTAGAGACTTTTAGAACTGTGCAAAACCATGAAGCATATCAACATATGTCTAAGAGGAGTTCTTATTTTTATTTAATTATTATTTTTTAATTTATTTTTTGGCTGCGTTGGGTCTTCGTGCTGTGCGTGGGTTTTTCTCTAGTTGTGGCGAGTGGGGGCTACTCTTCATTGCAGTGCATGGGCTTCTCTTCATTGCAGTGCATGGGCTTCTCATTGCAGTGGCTTCTCTTGTTGTGGAGCACAGGCTCTATGCACGCGGGCTTCAGTAGTTGTGGTGCACGGGCTCAGTAGTTGTGGTGCACGGGCTCATCAGTTGTGACTCACAGGCTCTAGAGCACAAGCTTGGTAGTTGTGGCGCACAGGCTTAGTTGTTCCGCGGCATGTGGGATCTTCCCGGACCAGGGATCAAACCCGTGTCCCCTGCATTGGCAGGTGGATTCTTAACCACTGCACCACCAGGGAAGCCCTAAGAGGAGTTCTTGAAGGAGAGAAGAGAGAAAGATACAGAAAGAATACTTGAATCAATAATGGCTGGAAAATTCCCAAATGGGATGAAAAACATTATGGGCATACAAGAAGCTCAATAAACTCCAGCAGACTTCCAATTTGGACTGGGATGGTAAGAAATGGAGAGAAGTCAACAGATTTGAGAGGTATTAAAAGGAGTTTTGATGCGTTAGATATTTAGTGTGAAGGAAGACTAGTTGTAAGAGATGACTCCACAGTGCTTTGTACCTGTCTTATGTAACATTTATGTTTTGTAATGTATTTGTTGACTCTTTACCCTCCCCTTACATTAGAATATTAGATCCTTGAAAGTAGTTACACTCTACTTTATCTTTCTTATGTGCTGAGGCACATTGCACACAGAAGACATTTTATGCATATTTGATAATGTGTTGGATTGAATTAAATAGAAAGCTTTCAAAAAACGATTCAAAACATTATTCTCCACAGCCAATAATTTAGGTGCTTCTAGCAGATATTATTATAGAGTGGAATAAAACTAAGCAATTATTTATTTTACCTGGTTGTTAGGCAGCTACTGAGGCCAGGAATTGGCTATGCAAAATATACATAATTTATTGAACCTTGTTCAAAGACACGGTGAGCTGCCCAGCATACTTTAACTGTGTTTAACTTTATTGCTCCCTGGAGAAACATTTTATCATTGATTGTCAAAAAATGAATTTCATTAATACTGAGCTTATTTTATGATATCAATATAAATTTGGAATGTATAAAGCCATTAATTCAGCATATGCATCTAAACAGATGTTTCATATAATAAAAATGAAAATTAAGGAAGGGTCACTGTGCACATTTGGAATGGTCAAATAGGTTAAGTCATTATGAGAGGAAAAAAAAAAAGGATGCCTGAAACCTCATTCTACAGCTACCATTAAATTGCAAAAAGATGAACTCTGTTGACAAATCATTAGTGCTGACAATCTCTTACCCTCTTTTTCTTCCAACACATAATTATACAAGTACCTTACTTTTTTAAAAGAAAATGTAAAAGCTTTAGGTACCAATAGTATAATGTGAAATTCGTTTTACCTAGGGGATTGCTCTTAACGAAATATTTACATGTGTGTGGCTTTAGAAATAAAGCAGTGCAAATTTATAGTCGAGAAGCACTTCAAAATGCCATAGTTTCACTACATCACTAGAATAATTTTTAAGACTGTTTTGGATCATTTGCACCTATGACAATTATTTTGATAATCAGATTTTCTAGTTTCATGTCTAGATATGTATTTCAATCATTTGTTTCTTTCCAGGGTAAGTTTCCCCTTTGATTAAAAATTTTTAAAAATTAGAAATGACCATATCCATGTAAGACAGTAATACATCCACTAGTAAAGTGTTAAAGCAGTATTTTCTTTTGTCTTCTTTGGAAAAGTAAAATAAAACTCTCTGTTTTTTGAAGCATTTGTTTATAAGGTTCTTTTCCTTAGAAAATGTATGTGAAGTAATTAGACCAGGAACCTTTAAAATTGACATAGAACGCCTTATTCAACACTTTGTGAGGCTACTTTGTCATGAATTATATATGAATATGTCAGAGAAAACATTATTAATGTATAATTAGAATTAAACCGATTAATTCTTGAATTATCACAGTATTCCCGGACTTGCCCTGGCTTCTAGCTGCTTACCATGTTAGCACTTGGATGCACCTTTGTTATATATATAATCAGTTATTATTTAAAGCAGAGGGAATACTTAAGAAATCAGAGACACTAGATGATTCTACATTATGAGCAGCTGAGGGATGAGGAGAAGGGACAGAGGAAAAAAAACAAGGGCTGAATTTGGACAGCTGGGAGTTGAGATTGGGAGAAATGATTTAGGAAGCAGCTTCTGTGTTAAGAAAATCAGGATCAGGAAGAAAAGAATTCTCAGAATACTTGCTCTGCATTAAAAGCATTTATCTGTGAGAGATTGAGTAAAGAATTGTAGTATTTTAATTACTTTTTCCCTGCATAAACTATGATTCTCTGAATTAACACCTCATTGAAATTGGGCCATTCAAGACCCTTGGATCGGGCTTCCCTGGTGGCGCAGTTGTTGAGAGTCCGCCTGCTGATGCAGGGGACGCGGGTTCGTGCCCCGGTCCGGGAAGATCCCATATGCCACGGAGCGGCTGCGCCTGTGAGCCATGATCGCTGAGCCTGCGCGTCCAGAGCCAGTGCTCCGCAACGGGAGAGGCCACAGCAGTGAGAGGCCCGCGTACCACACACAAATAAAAGACCCTTGGATTTATTCAGATTGCACATGCACACTCACATACATTCACATGGAGAAACACATATATTAATATACCTATCTAGTTCATGATAAATACAAAAATTGTGTTTATGGGTGTATTTTTTAGCATACGGCAGCTAAGTTATAAAAATGGGGCTTATTTTCCTCTAACGAAGATACTGTCGTTTGAGCATGCATCTACCTAGATGACCTCATTTATTTTGTCAGGAGCGCCCATTGTTACATGCGTAAAAGTAAAAGCCAGTTGACTCAGGAAGATGCCATGTAATTTTTACAGAGCAATCTAGAGAAAACATTGTGGGCCAAGACTAGACTTTGTGTTTCTCAGGCTCTTTCTATGCATGCCAACTTTATAATGGATGTTAGCCATGTCTTTTGTGTAAATATACTTCTGGTAGACATGAAGTCCTTTCATTCCTTTTCAGTGAGTGTATGAATCAGTTAGCTGTGAGGAGTAGCTATAATAGTAGCTGGCTGGGTTTTCTTTGATTCTCTCTTCTTGCTCTTCCTAACTCACTATAAGAGCTTTTGGCAGTATCCATCCACCAAAAAATACATACAGAATTGGTTTGTATTCAATTGTACTAAGAACTCTGTGGAGAACTCTTAAATAGTATGAGGCATGCATGGAGTTCTATTCAAACTCTTCTCCTTTATTACATGGGACCCCTCAAACCAAAGACTGATTGCTTTCTAAATTGTGCATTTGGGCAAGTAAAGTTGAATGGCTATATAGTCTCTTATTCATCCACTTAGAATAGAAGTAATGGATAAGATCTTCTCAAAATGCGTACCTTCCTACACTGCTAATAGAGTGGTACATAGGTACAGCCTTCCTTGGGTTGCAAATGTCTGCTTGATTCAAAGCTTCAAAATTACCTTTATCTTTTGTGCCCACAATTCCACATTTAGAAAGTTATTACAAGGTAAAAATATTGAAATAGTATTCAATGATGTATGCATAAGATGCTAATCAGAGTGCTATTTATAATGGTTTAAAAAAAGGGAAACGTTCAAATATCCAGTACTGATTAAACAGATTCTAGTAGACTGTAATATATCCATGCAAAGATATGCTAGATAATCATTAAAGTTTATCTGTGTAATGTTTTTATTGACCATGAAAAATGTTAAGATGTATTAATGGAAAAGAACGTTAAAAATAGTATAGATATTTTCTATTACCTAATTTTGCTTCTTTGTATTTTTAAAAATTGTATTACAACTAATAGAAGCAGACTCTAGTTAAGCAAAAGTGAACTTGTTAGAATAATGAGATCTGGCTTGGGATTGTTCTGAAGCCAAGAATTGGAGGGGTCTGGGAAATAGGAACCAGAGTAGCAGGAAGAGTCATAATTAGACAGCATCATCTCTGCTGCCTTTGCTGCTGTAACAAATGAACTTGTATCGCTCTTATCCTTGCATCACTCAAGATTCAAATTCCCAGGAAAGGGAATTATTAGCCTCATTGATTCCATTTCCCAGGCCCTGGCAGGTTAGGGAAAAGTAAGGAATCTGAGGCTATTCTACTTTCCACTTTTGGGAGTGGGATATAGTAAATAGGAATTACTTTTCCAATAACACTTTAGGCAATAGGAATATATTTCCTCTTTTACAGGAAAATAGGATATGCATTATAACATCACTTATCAATATCTGTCTATTTATCTCAAGAGATCCACTGCCTCCTCTCCTGCAATTCATCTCTGAACTTGGAATAAAAATACTGTGTGTCATTTTTGATAACGACATCTCAGAAAAGCCTTGCTAAGCTATATCATTTTAACTCTTCATTTGAAAGGAAAGTCATGTTTATGGAAGCCATAAAAGACAATTGATAGATATGTAGTTTTGCTAACATCATTTGAAAGTAACCCTAAAATATTTTCACCATCTGCTATGTTGCAGAGACCATGAGGTATTCTCCAAGAAGATCCTCTACATTTGGCCTTGAGAACCCTAGTCCATCTGTTCTGAATTAAAGCTAAACTAGTTATAGTACCTGGGTACTTGTTTCAGAGCCAATATTTTTTTAGGATGCAACTGCAAGGTTGATGTGATTTGAGATGACTTTTTATGTCATTGGGTTTGATGTAGTATAAACTTAGGAATATAACTGAAGGTAGAGTGGAAGTGAGAGTTTGAGTATGCAATGAATCTCCATATTTTTGCTTATCTTTTGCCTTCCTTAACTGTAACATGGTTATGAAAGACTTGCAGCTAAATAAAACCTTTTACCAATTAGTAAAAATGTATTTGCTGTAAGCATTGATGAAAATGGCTTTGAAAAAAGGTTACTTTTAAGTGTCATATATTTTGAGTCTCTAAAGCTTCCCAGATATTCATATTTTCAAAAATAAACAGTTTCTAACAATTTATATGGTTATATTTTTAATTTATTCCCTTCTGTATTAGAAATAGTTGTTTTTCCCTGAAACTCTTTTATGTTAGAATGTATGGGAGCAACATTTTAAATGTATAATTATGTTCACTGTTATCATTTTGATTTTCTAATCCAGAGGAATCCGATATAATTCTGACAGAGTTCTATGGCAGATATTTGTAGCCTACCTACCAGCTGACTCTTACTCGTTCATATAGAGTGCTGAGATCCTTTGTTCTTGGGGAAGGTGTTCTCAGACTTTCCTCATCCCAGGAGATAAATCATGATTGCTTTAAGCCAATCATGGTAATTCCATTCCCCTTTGTTAGTGATATATCTGGGAGTGGACATGTGACCCAGTTCTGGTCAATGAGACATAATGAGAAGCCTTCTTGGTAGCTTCTGAAAGGGACATTTTTACTCAGTCAAAAAAGAGAGGCTCCAGGAGAGAAGGTTCTATTTTCCCTGCTATTTCAATCCTACTACTACTGTGGTTGCAGGAGGATTTGATATTTGGAGTTGGAGCAGGTGTCTTATAACCATGAGGTAAAATTCTATAGAAAAATGTGGGAATAAATAACAGAGAGATAGAATGAGCTTGAGTTCCTGATGACTTACTTGAACCACTATGCCAAACCCTGGAACTGACAACCTTCAGAGTTCTTGTCATATGAGAGAATGAAGTATCTTTATTGATCAAGCCACGTAGGTTGAGTTTTCTTTATATGATAGCTGAAATACACTAATAGATATAGATCCTAAATATCAACCAAATCATACTACAAGTGGTCTTTAAATTTCATGTTTGACTTTCCAATAATGCATACTTTGATACCCTTATGTTGATTTTTACACACTTGATGCAACTTTTCATGCTTCAGTTAACAAATATTTTGAGTTACTATATCACGATGTTTCTTTTTCCTTTTAGCCAAACATTTAAACAGTGTAAGCAATGTTACATATCAAAACTTGTGTGATTATTTGAATATTTTATTATATTTCTCCTCATTTTACCAAAATGAATAGAAAGGAGAAAACTGAAAGCATTAGAAATAACTTGTGAATAGAAGTGTTGATTACATAAGCTCAATATAATTGAGATAAACATGAAATAATTAAATGTGCCATTATACATGTACTTTTCACCTTAATCTGATGTCCGTTGGGCTAAGTCTAGTTTATTGTGTGTTCAGTGATGAAGTAGAATTAAGCAGAAAGTAATATATATTATGAAATATTGGTACATATATTAAAATATGGTATTTAAAGTCAAGGAGTAAATAGGTACTTTATGATGATATTTAGCTGTCTAAAATTGGAACTCCCTTTTGGTTGTTATTTTAACAAAAAACCTGTTGAACATTCATTATATGCTAAGGTGTTGGAGATCTAGTAACAAACCAGATAAAATATGACCCCTCTTTTCTTTGAATTTGTAACCTAGTGGGGTTGCAACATGAACTATATGTGGAATAGATTACATATATAGAATTATCTAGCTGGGTGTTAGGAAGAATTGTGCATTATTGTCTTTATTGTAAAAGCAGACCTTGCCTAGTCTGTGGGAATGTGTGAAGATATATCTGAGGAAGTGGTATTTAAACTGAAATTAAAAAGATGAGTAGGAATAAGATCAAAAAAAGGGAGTTAAGAGGAAGAAGTTTATTCTAGAAAGAGAGAGGACAGATCTGAAAGCTCTGAGATAGCTAAGAGACCTGGAAGAAATCTAATGTGGCTGAAGAATCAGAAAAGAAAGGAGAAAATGGTGCCAGCTGGGGTTGGAGGGGCAGCAGGGCTAGGATCATGCAGGTCTCATGTCTAAGCATAAATTGGGAACATGGAAGAGTTTTAAGGAGTGCAGTGTCATAATTTTGTCTTTAAAAGACTCCTTGCAGTATTATTTAAAGTGTGGACTTCCCTGGTGGTCCAGCGGTTAAGACTCCGTGCTCCCAATGCAAGGGGCCCAGGTTCAATCCCTGGTCAGGGAACTAGATCCCGCATGCTGTAACTAAGACCCAGCGTGGCCAAACAAATAAGTATTAAAAAATAATAATAATAAAGTGAATTTGAGGGGATCAAGAAGAAGAAGAAAACTAGATATGAGATTTCTGTAGTAGTCCTCATGAAAGATGAAGGTATGAAGAGAGTGGAGGCAGAGAGAAGTGGATGGGTTTAAGAGGATTTAGGAAATAGAATTAAGAGACTTGGTCTTTAAAGGAATGAATGTATAATTTATCATCCAAACTGGAAATATTTGATAATAAAAAATTGAGTCCCAGTTAAATAGGCATTAGCTAGGACTGTGTTGGGTAAAACAGGACGTGTGGTCACCCTGGACATAGGAGTTAGTGGAGAGCAAGGAGGGACGAAATGTAGAACCAAATCCCCTTTAAACATGTAAATTTCTGACAATAATTACCTTTGGCCCTGGCCAATCTCAGGAGCCATTTAAATTCTTACATTGCATATTAATTTATGGAATAGAACACATTAGACTCCAATAGCTCATTTTTCTGGTATTTTGCCATCTCCTGCTTAGACTTGGCCTCAAGAGTTTAATTTTTCAGGATAAAAGCGTGGTGCTTATAATGTTTTAGATGACATGAGCAAGCTCTTTTTTTTGTATAACATGTCTCTTAGCCCTTATTTTTTGAGTCTCTTTGACTCTGCTATGGAGAAGTCTGTGTCAAATGCATTAGTGATTCTTTTTCTTAGGTGTGACTGTCATTTAGGCGTCAAATTAAAGACCATTCAACCAGGGCAGTGACAACTATAGAATCTAGCCTTTAGCCAGCCTCCTCTCTAGAGATTTACAGGGCAGCTGCCGAGAGTTTCACTTAATTATATAGATTTACAGAGCATTCCTGCCTTTGTATACTGTCAAGGATTAAAGGTAGTCAGCCTGTCGTGCAAAGACTACTGCTATGCCGACTACTTCTCTTCTTTCATCTCTCTCTGGTCTCCTATACATAATCACACTCTGCTAATTGTACTCAAAAATACTTTTCCTCTTATTCGCTCTTCTATTTCCAGGTAATTAATTAAGTTTTAGAAAAAAAACTAGTTTTATTTTTGTGTTTGGATTTTTTCAGCAAATAGTGTCTTCTAGCTAATTCTGTAATTGTTGATAGCATCAGTTTCTATGATTTAACTTTCTTTTACGTCAACTGTATAATAGTCTTTACTGCCAGAAATAGAAAGAAAACCTCATTTTAAGACAGTGTATATCACAAAATATATATTAGAATCAACTAACTGAAAATAATTTGAAGGGTAGTATGCTTTAGAAAGAAAATGGCAATAACAGCCTTCAATCTGCCAAGGAAAGTACTAAATCTGATACACTATGAAAGATCTTCAGTTAAGTAGAGGATGATTCAGTGTCTTGATAACTTTGGAAGAGTCATATTTTCCCAAGTTTGTAAAAAAAACTTGGTCTTTCTGTTATATCTAGGAACACTTTCAATTAACCCATGTTATAATAAAATTAGTGCTAAAGTTCATTAAACTGTAAGGTCTTGATATTTATTCTAAATCATCAAGGAAAAATCCATGTATACATTTATTCACTTATTCAGCATGTATTGTTTGAGTACCTTCCCTGAGTCAGACACCATGTTAAATGTTAAAGGAACGAAGATGGGTAAGATACTCTCCTGCCCCCCTAGGAACTTGCAGTGTAGTGTATTATAAACGAATAGGTACAATTAAGTGTTGTACATGTTCTAGTAGAATCTCTAAAGGGTACAAAGGAGTGGCTACTTTAACCCATATGGTCAGAAAATAGCTATATAGGGAAGTGATGCCTCGCAAGTTATTTCCAGGCATCAATGGGGCAAAAATTAATATATTTTTTAATTTTTATTAATATATAAATTAATATATAATTCCAGGCAATGATGGGGCAAAATTTAATATATTTCTGTTGAGTGTTGTTTGACCTAATATTACAACAAGACCCCCGAATACAGTGACTCAGAAAAGATGGCGTATTTCTCTCCCACAGCACAATACAGAAATAGGCAGTCCAGTGTACATAAGCACCTCTACTGCATAGTTTCTTTGGGGACCAGATTCTATCTGTTTTGTAGTTTCACCAACAATTAGTGTTTATGGATCATGTGGGCTGCAGATCCATATTCTTGAACAAAGGAAGTGGGACAAAGAGGAAGCAGATTTGGACTTGAAATTAGTATATGGGTATTTAAACAAAACACTTCATCTCTTTTCTCTGCTAGAAAGATAAGTGTGTTCAGCATTCTAGGATCTGGTTCAGACACTTGGTTAAAACCACCTCTGTGGTCTCACGAAAGTCATTGAACTTTGAGCCTTAGATTCCTTCTCTCCAAAATGAGAGGTGTGAATAACCTCTTTTTTTTTTTCTGTGCTAAAAGCCTTATAACTCAGTATGTAATGTCATGTTCTACTTAGTTATATTAAAATGAGAAATGTATGAACAGAGTTCTACCACTCGACCTTCAGCAGAAATTTTTCCTGTAGTGAGATGGAATGACTACAAGTGTTCTTTGAGTACAAAGAGAACATTCTATGTCGATATATTCCTACCTATATTGTATCACCTATGACACTCATACTTTGCTGTTGGCTCGAAAAATAATTTCTCATCAAAAATTTCAAGACTGGCATTGTTAAAGCTACATATACAAGATGTTCTTAATACTTTTGCTTGAATACATTTGATTCAAGGAGATTTGATGTGATCTTTTGGCCAGAACACCATCTAAAAATTAAACTAAATTTAAAATGTAGACAATTCTCTTAGCCAAGGGATATGTGACAAGAAACTAGTGTCTTGATAAGAACTTTAGTCCTTACTACGTACCATTTTGACTTTTTAAAATAGAACTTATTATTTACAGACATGGTTCTCTTATTGGCAGAGGCTTGGCTTGTGTTGGCTTTTTTTGATTTAAGGTGCAGAAGGAAATGGATTAGTGTGGAGAGATGTTTAGCATAGATAAATAGGGATGGTAATATTCTAAAGGAATTTCAACTGTCTGAATTCAGTGACAAATCCTAAAAAAGATAGGCTAGCTTTATTGGCTCATTTATCAATTAAAAGTAAATAAATAAAACCACGGCTCCTTCTCCCTAGTTGACTCTTCACGCTTTCTGATACTCACCGTCTACTGATGAAGGGACTTAACTAGCTGACCACTAGAGGTGGGAGATTTTTGTCTAGAGGGGAAAAATCTATGGGTCAGTGTGAAGATTCATGATGGACAGCAGAGCAGCTTACACTTTGTAAAGCATGTCTTCTTACAATATGGAAAGTAGTAATCTATTTTGCTAAACTAACTGGAAGAAGCTATGTATGTCTGATGAGACAACATATTTTCTAAAAAAAAAAAGTAAAGTTCTTTTGTAGCTGCAGTACAGTTTTGATTTGGCTGACAATAATATGGAGTAACTGGAATCCAAAGGAATCATAAACCCAGTTGTACATTTGTTGGAAACACCTTTTTTGGAAGAGCAAATTGTAATAATTAAGTAGGTGAGCCACACTACCTTATCAAGCCAGTCCTATATAAAAATGGGTGAAATGAAGCCAAGACAAAATGAGTTTTCTCAGTACACTCTATTGCCGTTTTTGCAGATTACTTTTAAATTTTAGATTCAGGGGTTGAAGACTGATCCAACTTGAGTCTTTCACTTGGAATTTATCAGGCAGCATAAGGAAAACATACTTAAGCATCAAGCTTTACAAAACAAGTGAAGAAAATAGATGAATCCTAATTGACCTTCACCAAGTTGTTTCTTTCTTTTCTGAGTTTGTGAATAGAGTTGAACTATATACTCCTTTTTATTAAGATAGGTATTAGCCTCACCAAAATGTCAGAATAGCCATCTTTTCGTTGCACTGATTGTTCTTCCAACCCTTGTGAGAAAGTAGATAGGGAGTAATAAGAATAGGGAAACAGGGATGACAGAGAGAGGAGCCAGAAGGAGTTTCCTGACTGAACAGTGGTGCAAGGGTGCACTTAGATTTTTTTTTTTATCATAGACTTATAAATGGATTTTTTAAATAATTGAAAAATTTTGGAGCAGTTTTAGGTTTTATAAAAGTTGAGCAGAAAGTACAGAGTTTTCATCTCTTGCATTTTTTAAAAGATGAGTTAATGTCTGCATTTCTATTCAGTGAAAACAAACTATCTTATATATAGTTTTTCAGGTATTCACCACAAGAACCACCACAGTTTTTCAAAGTCAGCTATATATGGTCTGTGATGTTTGTATTTTTTTCTTTTTATGTTCCAATAGCAAAAATGGCAATGTGTAGACCCAAAGCATAGGGTGATACAGTTGTGGTCAACAGTGATCCTATAGTATGGGCTGCACAAATATAGTCAAATCTGGACCAATAGAATAGGCTATACAGTTGTAAATAATCATGGGCCAATAATAGGAATGGTACAGTTAAAATAAGTCATGGGCCTAGAGTATGGACTGTGCATTTGTAATCAATTGTGAGCCAAAAGTACGGCATTGGACCAAATATTATGAAAGAAGCTAGGAAGAAGGGACCTAGCCTTTTCTTGGACACCTGGTTTGTGCCTGGAAATGTCTTGTGAACTTTCCATGTTATTTTTTTAATTCTCACAGAAATACTATGAAGTAGGTGTTATGATTCCTATGATGAAAAGAGGGAAGCTAAGGGAGGTTAAATAGCCTTCCCCAAAACCCCACACATATGTGGGACAACGTGTGAATGGCAAAGACTCTACTCTTTCTACACCATCATCCCTTCTACTCCTGACTTCATTTGTCCAGAGATGGCAACTATGTGGCATTCCAGGCCAGTAGCAAACCTTCGTAATTGATCCCAGAGCATTTTTCCATCCCCAATTTGGCTGTGAATTTCTTCTCTTCACCGTACTCTAGCTAGCCATTATTAATCAGCTATGATTGGCATATAAAGTAGAACCTATTTGTCATCCCTAGTCTTAGTCCCAGTGAATAAATTCTATGTCTTTAATAATTCCTTGCCTTCATCAAATCTTCCTTTTTTTCCTCTTTTCAATGTTACTTCAAACAAACATCAGTGCTAGCTTGAGCAGGTCCTTTTTTGGGTCTCTGAACGTTTGATACGTGTTGGCCTGTGCTATCCTAAACATTAGAAGACGTGTAACTACAATGTGCCTCCAGATACCCTTCAAAACATTTCTCCTTAACTTGTGTGACAAATAATCAATTCTTCTCAGTCTCTTTTGAGCTTGTATGTAGGAGTGGAGTGTTTTATAATGGAAGACCTGAGAAGAATATACTTTTTCCTAACAGTTCTCTAAGCAGCCCTTAAAGCACATCTCAGAAGTAAGCATCGACAGCAACATATAATTTTGAGCTTGCTCTCAGTTTTATACCATGTCCAGCAACATCTTTTTGAGGACTTACGATGGCATAGGGCCTCTTACTTAATGGATTTTAAAATGCAGTTTAGTCCCTGAATAATGTCTCATCCTCCTCAAATGAAAATACAAGCTGAGTAACAACATTTGTTATGCAAATACCACTTAAAGCCTCCTGAAATACACAATTAGTTAATAGTGTATTTGCTATAGGACTGTAGCTTCAGGATAATCCCTGCCTAGTCTCAACCATGTGGCATCCTTTAAAACCCATCTCTGATATAAATTCTGGAGTCATTGGCTTTAGAATCCATAGAATATATTATTTTCCTTCTTTTAACTTAATTGTTATTTTATTTAAGCTCTTGTTGTAAAGAAGAGACTCTCAAGTTAGTTCATGTAATGGGATTTTTTGCACTCACATAGAAGCCTGGAAATAACTAAATCATTCAGCCTCAGTCAGGCAGGAAACATTGGAAAGTCAAGCCCCAGGAAGGGTGGACCTCTAGGCTAAATCAGGCCACAGGGTCTTCACTCTTGTGCTTCACCATTACCTGAAGTCAATTACTGTCTTGGCCTTTTCTTTCTTTGTAAATTAGCTACATCAACCCCCATTCCGCATATTTAACTGACTCCTGACTTCTGCTTCCTTTTAATTTCTGCTTTCTCATAACTTAGGCGTATACATGGCCTATTACAGTCTCTGCAGAATTCTGCATTATATTTTTTCTTTCAACTTCAACTCTGCCACTGTTGTCAATTCCTCATGTATCCTTATTTTCCTGAGAGTGAGAATCTAATTAACCTAACATGCAAGTATTAAGAAGAAAATAAATATACATGGCCTATTACAGTCTCTGCAGAATTCTGCATTATATTTTTTCTTTCAACTTCAACTCTGCCACTGTTGTCAATCCCTCATGTATCCTTATTTTCCTGAGACTGAGAATCTAATTAACCTAACATGCAAGTATTAAGAAGAAAATAAAAGGCATCCGTAACCTAAATATTAAGAGACAACTGACATTTTTATATTTGCACAATTCCTTATAGTTTATTTTTAAAAACATATGTACATACAAAAGATAATTGTATAAAATTGGGCCAAAACTGTATATAGTTTTCCATTCTCATTTCACATTTAACTTTATCTCATTGGCATTTTCCAGTGACATTAAATGTTACTTTAAAATGTGTCTTTTAATAGCTATACCTTGAAAACCTTAACTTAAACATTGTCTTGAAGATTTTCTGTTTTTTCCTTTCTTATACTTAGATATTTTGGCTTAACAGTTTCATAGAGAGCCATCATTAATTTTGTAGCAGGATAGAGAAAGGCCATTGATTTCTTCTCCTTGGTTCATCATGTTCCCTGCTAATGCCATCTTCTGCTGAAGATGAAGGTTCTCCAGCCGCTGGTTGAATCCCAGCAACACCTCATACATTACTGCATTAGATACACAACATAGAATTGACCTATGCCATACATGAAGTATTGATGATTTCCAATAAATTCACTAGTGAGCAAAGGTAGACATATTAATTTTTAATTTAAAATCAGAGAGTACAGAGTGAGCAACATGCTGCTTTGGCAGAACTGATCAATTAAGTTCTTTACACTAACATCAGTGGCTTTTCTTTCAAGAGCATACAACTATGAAAACTATGTCTTCCTTTACATCTTATGGAATTTTATTGAAAGGTAAAAGAATGTCATAAACTTAAATATAAGTTATTCTGATTGTTAAACATCACAGACATCAATATAAATAGTCTAACAACCAAAGTGCTTGGAGAACAAAGAAATTTATTACTTAATACTATGGTCAGCCTTAGTTTAAAGAAAAACAACTAAATTTGATTCAGTTAACATTTATTTAGCACTGACTATTTCCCAAGCACTCTGTTGGATACTATTGTGTTTATTAAAGTATGTTTCTCTCTGACTCTTCACAACAATTATATCGAGTGTTACTATTGTCTCTATTTTATAAATAAAGATACTGACACTGAGAAAGTATTTGCACATATGACTATAAATGATAGAATTTTAATTTTAACCTATACTTTCTCATTCTGGGTCCATTCATTCACTCAGAAATATTTACTGAGTACCTACGGCATGTTGGAGATGGTGCCAGCCACTGGGAATACAATTATGGACATACAAGGTCCATTCCTCAGGGGATTATAATCCAGTGGGAAAACCATATAAAAAACATTAAAAGTGAAATCTGCAGAGAAAGACAGATACTGTATGATATCACTTATTTGCTAAATCTAAAAAAGTCAAACTCATAGAAACAGAATAGAATGGGGGCTGAAGGGTGGGAGAAGTGGACAGACGCTGGTCAAAGGGTACAGACTTGCAATCAGAAGATGAATAAGTTTTGGAGATCTAATATACAGAATGATGTTTATAGTTAATGATACTATATTATATACTTTAAAGTTGCTAAGAGACTAGATCATAAATGTTCTCACCACAAAGAAAGAAATGATCACTTTGTGACTTGATGGAGGTGTTACTTTGGTTGTAATCATAGTGCAGTTTGTAAGTGTATCAAATCAACACCTTGCACACCTTAAACTTGTACAATATTAAATGTCAATCATATCTCAGTTAAAAAATAGTTGTGTTACAAAATAAAGCTATAGTGATTATTAACTATGAAAACTGACCAAATGTTTCTTTTGCTGTGGTATAGCTACCGCCCAGCCTTTCACTTTTTTTTTTCTCTCTCTTTTTTTTTTTTTCTTAATTGGGGTATAGTTGCTTTACAATGTTGTGTTAGTTTCTCCTGTACAACAAAGTGAATCAGCTATATGTATACATATATCCCCTCCCTCTTAGACCTCCCTCCCAGCCCCCTGTCCCCATCCCACCCATCTAGGTCACCACAGAGCACTGAGCTGAGCTCCCCACGCTATACAGCAGGTTCCCACTAGCTCTTTGTTTTACACATAGTAGTGTATATATGTCAATCCCAATTTCCCAATTCATCCCACCCGCCCTCCCCATGCCCCCACCCCCCAACCCTCCCAGTGTCCAAACGTCAATTCTCTACATCTGAGTCTCTATTCCTGCCCTGCAGATAGGTTCACCTGTACCATTTTTCTAGATCCCACAAACATGTGTTAATATACGATATTTGTTTTTCTCTTTCTGACTTACTTCACTCTGTGTGACAGACTCTAGGTCCATCCACGTCTCTACAAATGACCCAATTTTGTTCCTGCTTATGGCTGAGTAATATTCCATTGTATATATGTACCACATCTTCTTTATCCATTCATCTGTCGATGGACATTCATTTCTCCTATTTATTGGGTAATTACTATGTGGCAGGCAACATGATAAACTTCATGAGAGTTATTTAATTCAATAATCTCAACAACCCTAAGAGCCAAATGTTATAATTATCCCCTATATATTCATAAGGACACTGAGGATTAGAGAGGTAATTTACCCAGGAGCACAATGTGGGAGCTGGGATTTGAACTCACATCTGTTTGGTTTGAAGACCTTTTGGTCCACCACAATGCAATTTAGTCATTAGTGCTTCATGACCATTTTTCTGGTATTATACATTCATGACTTTTATAATTTTTTAATATCTTTATTGGAGTATAATTGCTTTACTATGTTGTGTTAGTTTCTACTGTATAACAAAGTGAATCAGCTATATGTATACATATATCCCCATATCCCCTCCCTCTTGCATTTCCCTCCCACCCTCCCTATCCAACCCCTCTAGGTGGACACAGAGCCCCGAGCTGATCTCCCTGTGCTATGTGGCTGCTTCCCACTAGCTATCTATTTTACATTTGGTAGTGTATATATGTCCATGCCACTCTCTCACTTTGTCCCAGCTTACCCTTCCCCCTCCCCGTGTCCTCAAGTCCATTCTCTACATCTGCATCTTTATTCCTGTCCTGCCCCTAGGTTCTTTTTTTTTTCTTTTAAGATTCCATATATATGTGTTAGCATACGATATTTGTTTTTCTCTTTCTGACTTACTTCACTCTGTATGACAGACTCTAGGTCCATCTACCTCACTACAAATAACTCAATTTCATTTCTTTTTACGGCTGAGTAATATTCTATTGTATATATGTGCCACATCTTCTTTATCCATTCATCTGCATGACTTTTATAATTTTTATTTCCTCCCTTTTCATTATTCATTTACCTCCCACCCCATTCATTTACTACCTGTTCCTTTCAGAAAAAGTTTGCTGACCTCTGCTCTAGTGCTATCCTTTGTAATCCCTAAACTGTAATGTATTTTACTTGATATAGTGTGTAGTGTGGGCAAAATTAGAAATGACAAAATATATGTGGGTTAAAGGGTGATAGTGTTACCCACGGATGACTGTGGTCTTCATTTTTGATGCTTTTCTGTTAGGTAGGTACCTACTTACCTCTTATCACCTGTGTTTTCCCTTCTATGTAATGCTTTTCTGCTTTCCTAGAACCTAAACTTCTCTACATCTATTTTCTAAAATTATGTTTCCATATCTTTACAGTTTTCCGTTAAGTGTACTTGTTACCCTGGGATAAGTTATTCATGTTAAAAAGTAACTCTACTGAATGCATCATTAGTAAGATAGTTGAGCTTTTTTTTTCCTGTATAGCATACAAAAACTTGAAATAATGGTCATGCCTGTATAATCTATAGCATAAATCTCTGAATTGAAATTGCATCCTACTCCATTTTCCTTCGTCCTCTGCCCTGTTGTTCTCTAAGTTTCTCTCTCATTTTCCCTCCTCCTACTTCTTCTGCTTTTATCATTTCTGTTTCTCCTAAAAGTATATGCATTATACATAAGATAAGCTAACGTTCTGAGAAACACATTTTCACTCTATTTTATATTTGTTTAAAGTACAATATATGTGATAAAAAATTTAATAGAGTAGATACTATTTGTCTAGTTACTTAAGTCACCTGCACATTCATGGGTTAGCAAACAACACCAGGGCAAGTGAAAATCCTATCTCCCATCTTCTTTCCCTACCATTCCTGTGGCAGTGTCTCCCTATCATACTTTACATGCTGTTCAGATTTCGGTGCATTATTGTTGAAGTTTATCCCAAGATTTGCACATAAATACTCGTGAAACCAGGTAGAAAGATATGAATCAATTCTCAGGAATACAGAGTTGAGGATGTGCTGCAGCATTAATACAAATGAATGATACATCTGCATATTCACTGAAATACACTAAGACTGAGAAGGTAGTAAGTTAAAGTTAGAAGAGGTAATGTTGGAAGGGAGGGCTTAGAGAAGTTAATAAGACACATGTGTGGGTCCACTGCTAGACTGAGACTGTCCAAGGAGTAGCATCAGATTGCTAAATATTTCAAATTACTTTTCTCTTTTGAGAATGTCATAGGTTTACATACCTGAGAAAAAATAGATATACCCATAGTCAAGGCAGTTTCTTAAATCTGTTATTCATTCAATCTGTGCATTATTCTACCTTTTTTACCTTTAAAGCGACATAAGGTGGTATACTAAATTTAGGTTTCCACAATACAAATTACAAAGCATTTCTGGATATATTTCAGAGTATTTTGGAGACCTCAGTTAATGTTTCAAAACCACTAAGTTTCCCACTAAATATCTAACTTGTAACATTTCATAATCTCTATTTCCTCATCCGTAAAAGGTGAGGGTTGGACCATGTCACCTCTAGGGGCCTTTAAGCCTTAATATTCTATGTTTCTGTCTATATAAAATTCAGATAATCGTCTATACTGAGCACAATGTCAAGCAGTAGAAATTTAAAATATGTTCTGTGAGTCTGAAAAACAGTTTTAAGAACAACGCTAGGAAACATTTTTAAAACAACAACAGCAACAAAAATGAAAACAAAACTGGCATTACCCAAGGAGAACCTCTTCGGATTTCTGAAATGGTATTACCTCTTTAATGTACAGTTTGTAGTCTCACTTCTTAGGAAGAAAAACAGAAAAAACAATGGTCAGGAATATGAGCAGAAGGCAGAATTTAAACCTGGAAAACAATTTGTCCATGAAATTTAATCCTGAGGGAAACATGGGTTTGAAAGGAATTGCATACTATATTTTAGTGGGTGCATACTTTTGTCTGTGAACTATTTTAATAAATACTCATGAATAGCGTGACATGTTACTCTTCTTAATAATTACATATACCATTATTTCTTTGAAATATCTAGTTATTAACTTAGCTGCCATTGCCAAGGTCGTATATAATTAAGCTGAAAATGTTAAACAATGGTATTCACTTTTCTCATCTATCCAATTAAAAGGAGAGGATTGTTAAACACTGGAAGAAGTGCCTCTGAGGAGCTTTTTATATCTCTTATACTCTGTGCAAGTATTGAACTGAATATCTGAGTGAATTCTAATAGACAGGAATTATCGTAATACAAGATACTCAAAGATTATTTTGACCTTGAAGGGAGACTTTTTAAGAAATACCTTTTGAATTGTGACAATCTTGAATTTTCTAAATTAAGATTGAGATCCTTTCAGAAATTTGGAGTTAATACTGGCCTATATACTAATTCACTACAACACACCTATCTGTACATAAAATTCTTAATAAACCAGAGTGCAAAGGACTGCCTTTTAATCAAAAGATTTTGGACCTGTTGTATTCTTTAAGACTTAATGTCTGAGATTAACATACGGGCAGTTGTTTTTCTCTCCTAAATTTTATCTGTTTTTCTTGGTTATAAATCAGCCTCAGCCATCATTCCTCTCACTTGTTAGTCTTTCTGTAGCTGATTCAGTGTAGCTAGTAAACTATAAGGAACATTATCCTGTTATTCTCATTAAGTGGCAGCAACCCTAGGATACCAGGACCAAAGATGTTAAGTGTCCAGAGATAAACAGTTTTATGAACATAAGAAAACAATAGTGTATAGTTGGCATGAAGTCCTAGGAAAACTAAAACTCTGGAAAATAAAAACAAACTCTAAGTTCGTAGTTGCATGTAATGTTCTAGAAAAATTCCCCAAAGTTTTTTTGTTTTGTTTTGTTTTTATAATTTTGGGCATATCCATTTGTACATATCCTTCTGGCCGGAATATTATGTATATAGTCAATATGGCTGGAATATTGTATGCAATAAATAATACTCTGGGGCCATTTGCAAGAAAAGTGTGCTCTATAGACCAGTTTGTTGGTCTTGTCCTATTCCTTTATATATTGTTTGTATATATAATATAGTTTGTTTGTTGGTCTTGTCCTATTCCTTTATATATTGTTTGTATATATAATATAGTATACGTATGTAGTATATACAGTTAGTATCTGTATCATCCAACATATTAATACAGTGGCTTTCACAGGTAAGTTCTTGATATAAAGTGTTTACTGAGGTGACTAATGCTTAGGCATCATTTATTGGAACTGCAGGCCATTAAACTCTTAAGGAATCTTATCCATTCATTCAACAAATATTTATTGTGTGAGTTGGGCACAGTTCTTGGCACTTTTGCTGTATCAGTAAACAGAGTAAAAACAAAACAGAACTATGGGGCTTCCCTGGTGGTGCAGTGGTTGAGAGTCCGCCAGCCGATGCAGGGGACACGGGTTCGTGCCCCGGCCCAGGAAGATCCCACATGCCGTGGAGCGGCTGGGCCTGTGAGCCATGGCCGCTGAGCCTGCACGTCCGGAGCCTGTGCTCCGCAACGGGAGAGGCCACAGCAGTAAGAGGCCCGCATACCACAAAACAAACAAACAAACAAAAAAAACCAGAACTATGCCCTTACGAAGTTTATGTTTTAGTGAGCCTAACGTAATCCAGTTTCCCATCTTATGACTCTATATTACCCAGATTGATAGTATTCTATGTGTAGAGAACAGCAGAAACAATGAGTTGGAGACAGGAAAATAGAACAGTATGCAGTTTAGGTCAGTTCAAGCATAAAGACAGGATGGGGAAGCAATGCAAGTGAAGGATGGAAAGTGCATATTGGGACCCAAAATTGAAGGGGTCCAAAGAAGGGATGCCAGGCAGAGTCAGAACTAACTCTCTCCAATAATGGGGATCTAATTTTGTTTTTTGATCCATCAAATTGTATGATCTTAAATAAGATGAATGTTAGTAGAGATAGAAACATGGGGGGAATAGAATGGAGAGACACTTGAGGTGAAGATACCTGGTTAGGAGACTATTGAAGTGGCCCAAGTGAGCGGTATTAAGGCCTGATTTTTTGGTGAGAAGAGACTGGCTAGAAACGAAGGCCTGAGTGGAAGGGACAGTTCATAGTGGAATTGATAGGAATCAGTAACAGATTGATTCAAGCAATGAAAAAGGAATCAAAGCTGTTTTGATCTCAGGTAGCAAAAAGAATTATAATGTCACTAACAATAATGAGTAGGTTATTTTTCTGGATGGAAAAGGTACTAGGAGGTAGGTGGATAGGTCGACAAATAGATAGATAGATAGATAGATAGATAGGTTTTTTTTTTTTTTCACTTCAGATATGCTGAGTTACCAAAGTAAAGATTGAAATGTAGGATTAGAGCTCAAAGAAAGTTCATGGATAGGTCCTTTGTGACTGGGTTATTTGGTGGGATAAAAAATTCAAATGCCTGACACCTCTATATATTTGTCCCTGGAAAACCCAGAGAAATATGTACGTAATCTCCTTTGTTTATATAATGCTTTACCTTACCTAACTTGGGAGTCACAATATATTAAGTAGTGTTATATAGGAGAAACTCAGGGGTGTCTCTGGTTGGAAGGAGGGCTAAGGGACTTGTCTTCCATAATAAACACACCATTTTACTTCAACTTTACTAAAGATTAAAGCAAAACCACCTAAAGAGTCTTTCATTCACCCTTTTGAAAGATTGAGAATATGCCAATTGTCTTTTTGACCCTTGGATCGGGCACCTGTCATATGCTGTATTTTCATTATGTGCCTTTAAGTTATTAGAAATAAGTAGTCATTGGTTTTCAGCTTTAAAATGTGTAAATACACTAACTGATAAAGATAGAGCAATTTTAGTTCATTTAGTTTTCAAATGTAATTCATTTTCATATTGTATACAATGAGTCAGAAGGCTTTTTCAAGGTCCCAAGTGAGTGGTATGCTCAGTGGGCCTGGGTGATAAGATTCAGCATGTGGAGTGATAAGGGAGCATATGAGTCAATGCCAGCACCAAAGAGTCACTTCCTGGGAAGAGTGGAAAAGCCATCAGCAGAGCCAGCTTCATGGTTGTGTGACCTATGCAGTCATGCATGGTTCCATGTTCAAAATTTTGCTTGTACTTGGAGATTGGTTCAATATGGCAGAGTAGAAGGACGTGCACTCACTCCCTCTTGCAAGAGCACTGGAATCACAACTAACTGCTGAACAATCATTGAGAGGCAGACACTGGAACTCACCAAAAAAGATACCCCACATCTAAAGACAAAGGAGAAGCCACAATGAGGTGGTTGGAGGGGCGCAATCACAATAAAATCAAATCCCATAACTGGTGGGTGGGTGACTCACAAACTGGAGAACACTTCTACCACAGAAGTTCACCCACTGGAGTGAAGGTTCTGAGCCCCATGTCAGGCTTCCCAACCTGGGGGGCCAGCAATGTGAGGAGAAATTCACATTGAGAATCAGACTTTGAAGGCAAGCAGGATCTGATTGCAGGACTTCGATAGGATTGGGGGGAACAGAGATTCCACTCTTGGAAGACACACACAAAGTAGTGTGTGCATCAGGACCCAGGGGAAGGAGCAGTGACCCCAGGGGGAGACTGAACCAGACCTACCTGCTAGTGTTGGAGGGTCTCCTGCTGAGGCAGGCGGTGGCTGTGGCTCACCACGGGGAGAAGGACACTGGCAGCAGAAGTTCTGGGAAGTACTCCTTGGCGTGAGCCCTCCCAAAGTCCGCCATTAGCCCCACTGAAGAGCCAGTAGGCTCCAGTGTTGGGTCGCCTCAGGCCAAATAACCAACAGGGAGGGAACCCAGCCCCACCCATCACCAGACAAGCAGATTAAAGATTTACGGAGCTCTGCACACCCGAGCAACACCCAGCTCTACCCACCACCAGTCCCTCCCATCAGGAAACTTGCACAAGCCTCTTAGATAGCCACATCCACCAGAGGGCAGACAGCAGAAGCAAGAAGCCTTACAATCCTGCAGCCTGTGGAACAAAAACCACATTCACAGAAAAGTAGACAAGATGAAAAGGTAGAGAGCTATGTACCAGATGAAGGAACAAGATAAAACCCCAGAAAAACAACTAAATGAATTGGAGATAGGAAACCTTCCAGAAAAAGAATTCAGAATAATGATAGTGAAGTGATCCAGGACCTCAGAAAAATAATGGAGGCAAAGATGGAGAAGATGCAAGAAATGTTTAACAAAGACCTAGAAGAATTAAAGAATAAACACCTAGAAGAATTAAAGAACAAACAAACAGAGATGAACAATGCAATAACTGAAATGAAAGATACACTAGACGGAATCAATAGCAGAATAACTGAGGCATGAGAACGGATAAGTGACCTGGAAGACAGAATGGTGGAATTCACTGCTGCAGAACAGAATAAAGAAAAAAGAATGAAAAGAAATGAAGACACCCTAAGAGACCTCTGGGACAGCATTAAACACACCAACATTCACATTGTAGGGGTGCCAGAAGGAGAAGAGAGAGAGAAAGGACCCAAGAAAATATTTGAAGAGATTACAGGAAACATCATTCTCAATGGTGAAAAACTGAAAGCATTTCCTCTAAGATCAGGAACAAGACAAGGATGTCCACTCACCACTATTATTCAACATAGTTTTGGAAGTCCTAGGCACAGCAATCAGAGAAGAAAAAGAAATAAAGGAATCCAAATCGGAAAAGAAGAAGTAAAGCTGTCACTGTTTGCAGATGGGATGTTACTATACATAGAGAATCCTAAAGATGCCACCATAAAACTACCAGAGCTAATTTATGAATTGGTAAAGTTGGAGGATACAAAATTAATGCACAGAAATCTCTTGCATTCCTATACACTAATAACGAAAGATCAGAAAGAGAAATTAAGGAAACAATCCCAATCACCAATGTCACAATAAAAATAAAATACCTAGAAATAAACCTACCTAAGGAGTTAAAGACCTGTTCTCAGAAAACTATAAGACACTGATGAAATTAATCAAAGATGACACAAACAGAAGGAGCGTATATCATGTTCGTGGATTGGAAGAATCAATATTGTGAAAATGACTATACTACCCAAAGCAATCTGCAGATTCAATGCAATCCCTATCAAATTACCAATGGCATTTTTTACAGAACTAGAACAAAAAAATATTAAAATTTGCATGGATACACAAAACCCCGAATAGCCAAAGCAATCTTGAGGGAAAAAAACGGAGCTGGAGCAATCAGACTCCCTGACTTCAGTCTATACTACAAAGCTACAGTAATCCAGGCAATATGGTAGTGGCACAAAAACAGAAAGATAGATCAATGCAACAGGATAGAAAGCTCAGAGATATACCCATGCAACTATGGTCAACTAATCTATGACAAAGGAGCCAGGGATATACAATGGAGAAAAGGCAGCCTCTTAAACAAGTGGTGCTGGGAAAACTGGACAGCTACATTTAAAAGAATGAAATTAGAACCCTCCCTAACACCATACACAAAATTAAACTCAAAATGGATTAAAGACCTAAATGTAAGACCGGGCACTATAAAACTGTTAGAGGAAAGCATAGGAAGAACATTCTTTGATAGAAATCATAACAAGATCTTTTTTGACCCACCTCCTGGAGTAATGGAAGTAAAATCAAAAATAAACAAATAGGACCTAATGAAATTTAAAAGCTTTTTCACAGCAAAAGAAACTATAAATAGGACCAAAAGGCAACCCTCAGAATGGGAGAAAATATTTGCAAATGAATCAATGGACAAAGGATTAACCTCCAAAATATATAAACACCTCATGCCGCTCAATATTAAAAAAACAAACAACCCAATCAAAAAATGGGCAGAAGACCTAAATAGACATTTCTCCAAAGAAGATATACAGTTTGCCAAGAGGCACATGAAAAGCTGGCAACATCACTAATTATTAGAGAAATGCAACTCAAAACTACAATGAAGGGCTTCCCTGGTGGCGCAGTGGTTGAGAGTCCGCCAGACGATGCAGGGGACACAGGTTCGTGCCCCGGTCCGGGAGGATCCCACATGCCGCAGAGCGGTTGGGCCCTTGAGCCATGGCCACTGAGCCTGCGTGTCCAGAGCCTGTGCTCCGCAAAGGGGGAGGCCACAACAGTGAGAGGCCCGCGTACCAAAAAAAAAAAAAAAAAAAACTACAATGAGGTATCACCTCACACTGGTTAGAATGGGCATCGTCAGAAAATTTATAAAAAACAAATGCTGGAGAACATGTGGAAAAAAGGGAACCCTCTTACCTGTTGGTGGGACTGTACATTGATACAGCCACTATGGAGAACAGTATGGAGGTTCCTTAAAAAACTAAAAATAGAATTATATGACCCAGCAATCCCACTACTGAGCATATACCCAGAGAAAACCATAATTGAAAAAGACACATGCACCCCAATGTTCATTGCAGCACTATTTGCAGTAGCCAGGTCATGGAAGCAACCTAAATGCCCATCAGCAGATGAATGGATAAATAAATGTGCCACATATATACAATGGAATATTACTCAGCCATAAAAAGGAACAAAATTGAGTCATTTTTAGAGACATGGATGGACCTACAGACTGTCATACAGAGTGAAGTAAGTCAGAAAGAGAAAAACAAATATCATATATTAACGCATATATGTAGAATCTAGAAAAATGGTACAAATAAACTGGTTTGCAAGGCAGAAATAGAGACACAGATGTAGAGAACAAACATATGGACAGCAAGGGGGGAAAGTGGCAGGGGGTAGTTGTGGTGGAATGAATTGAGAGATTGTGATTGACATATATACACTAATATGTGTAAAATAGATAACTAATAAGAACCTGCTGTATAAAAAATAAATTAATTAAACATTACAGAAAAAATTTTTTCTTGTACTTCATTTAATTGTCTGCCTTCGCTGTCTAGAAATTCTTAACAATTTAAACAAGAGGCTCCACATTTTCTTTTTGCACAGGTACTTGTGCAAGCTAGGTAGTCAGTCTTGACCATCTGTGTACCACTTTAGTGGTCTGCCATGCTCCATGTTTCTTTGTCTCTGCTTCTCTCCTAGCTTGTTTCTACTCATCCCTCTGAGTTTCCTCTCTCCTCCTCTACATTATGGTTTACACTTAGCATGGCTCTGCTGCCTTTTCCCTGTGTGTCTTCTGTACTTCCCCATAGTTTTTCATCTTTTTCTGGCTTGTCACATTCCCATTCCCCAAGAGAGAGTGTGTGATTGGGAGTACTAGGCCCTATATCCAAAAAGGACAGTTTTATCTGTTTGGAATTATTAGAACAAATTCTATAGTTTGTTTTTTTTTTTAACGTCTTTATTGGAGTATAATTGCTGTACAGTGGTGTAGTGGTGTGTTAGTTTCTGCTGTATAATGAAGTGAATCAGCTATATGCATACGTATATCCCCATATCCCCTCCCTCTTGCGTCTCCCTCCCACCCTCCCTATCCAACCCCTCTAGGTGGACACAAAGCCCCGAGCTGATCTCCCTGTGCTATGTGGCTGCTTCCCACTAGCTATCTATTTTACATTTGGTAGTGTATATATGTCCATGCCACTCTCTCACTTCGTCCCAGCTTACCCTTCCCCCTCCCCATGTCGTCAAGTCCATTCTCTATGTCTGCGTCTTTATTCCTGTCCTGCCCCTACGTTCTTTATTTTTTAGATTCCATTTATACGTGTTAGCATACGATATTTGTTTTTCTCTTTCTGACTTACTTCACTCTGTATGACAGACTCTAGGTCCATCCACCTCACTACAAATAACTCAATTTTGTTTCTTTTTATGGCTGAGTAATATTCCATTGTATATATTGCCACATCTTCTTTATCCATTCATCTGTTGATGGACACTTAGGTTGCTTCCATGTCCTGGCTATTGTAAATAGAGCTGCAATGAACATTGTGGTACATGACTCTTTTTGACTTATGGTTTTCTCAGGATATATGCCCAGTAGTGGGATGGCTGGGCCATATGGTAGCTCTATTTTTAGTTTTAAGGAACCCCCATACCGTTCTCCATAGTGGCTGTATCAATATACATTCCCACCAACAGGGCAACAGGGTTCCGTTTTCTCCACACCCTCTCCAGCATTTACTGTAGATTTTTTTTTCTTTTGCAGTACACGGGCCTCTCACTGTTGTGGCCTCTCCCGTTGCGGAGCACAGGCTCCGGACGCGCAGGCTCAGCACCCACGGCTCACAGGCCCAGCCGCTCCGCGGCATGTGGGATCCTCCTGGACCAGGACACGAACCCGTGTCCCCTGCGTCGGCAGGCGGACTCTCAACCACTGCGCCATCAGGGAAGCCCTGTTTGTAGATTTTTTGATGATGGCCATTCTGACTTGTGTGAGGTGATACCTCATTGTAGTTTTGATTTGCAAATTCTGTAGTTTTTAACCTTACCAAGGCCTATGGGAAATCTTTGAGACCTGAAAAAAAAAAAAAAAAGAAAGAAAGAAAAAGACATATTGGCTCCAAAATAGAAAGAGAAAGGTGCAATATCAAAATGATCAAACAATATATCTAAATCACCAATGGTTAAATTTACTGTTAATAAAAAGTTCATGTTTCTCACTTCTGCAGAATTCCAAATCAGGCATATTTATGGTGAAAAGCATGACCAATTTTAAATTAAGTGATTTACTTTTCGTCAAAATTATTTTAAAAATTCTTTACATGCATACATTTTCACATAACTTATATGATATGGGGTTGTGGACTCCCCAAATGAGTAGTGCATAGAGCTTAAGTAGGTAAAATGGTCTGGTATCACGTACAGCAAACCATTCTTGGGCAGTCTTCTTATGATGAGCCACATCATACAGTTCTAGCTTCTCTGGGATCCAAGTTGTAGATGGATATAATTGAATTTGGTTTCCATCCCTGGTAGAGTCAGTTGTGGTTAAGGTTTCTGTATGATGCAAAGCATGGTATGATCATGACATTGAAAGCTTCACAGCTTGACCAGTCCAGCTTTCCCATTTACAAATTAATTCTAAACTTTTATTAGTTCTTTCAAAGTGACAGAGTAAGTATGCTATTAAATACTCAATGCTTAACTACTTTGTAGATTTTTTTGCTTAATTTTTCTGTATTGTTTTAAATGTTCTTCATAGGAGATGTTTGCAATAAGATAATTTAGACATTCTGAACTATGCTTCTGCTACAAAACAATGAAAATTGCTGGATAAATTATTTTTAAGACTTTACATGTTATACTGAGTTGTGAGTTGGCAAAATAATGATAATAGCAATAAAAAAACTCCTTAGAAGCTATCAGTACCCTTCAGGCAAAGGCCACTAGGAACACATCTGGAGTTAAATCGGTTGGATTTTATTAATCATTGCATTGATGGAGAACTCTCAGTGCAAGGAGCCATGGGGTATCTCAGGAAAAGGATGTCAGAAACAACCTAGTATAGGATTTGGGCTTTGGTTAGGCGATTTGGGTAAGGGCCTAAGGAAACAAGGTTTGCCTCTAGATTGAATGTAGTTAAGAAAAAAAAAAAAAGCAAGGACAGTTCTATTATTGGGTATCTCAATAAATCTTACCTAGAGGGCTTCCCTGGTGGCGCAGTGGTTGAGAGTCCGCCTGCCGATGCAGGGGATACGGGTTCGTGCCCCGGTCCGGGAAGATCCCACATGCCGCGGAGCGGCTGGGTGCGTGAGCCATGGCCGCTGAGCCTGCGCGTCCGGAGCCTGTGCTCCGCATCGGGAGAGGCCACAACAGTGAAAGGCCCGCGTACCGCAAAAAAAAAAAAAAAAAAAAATCTTACCTAGAGAGGGAGGGGAGACTAGAATGAGGATAAAGTGGACATTGATAAAGAAGTACCATTTGCTCATTTTAGCTAAAAGGGTGATGTTTGGTATTTTGTGAATGGTACAGTGACCTTGTTTTTGTCATTGTTTGGAGAAAATTTTGAAGTAGATTTGATTTGTCTCACTTTATTATGGTCTCAGAGTAACACTGACTGAGGTTGTTATTCTGTAAGAGCATGCTCAACAGAAGAATAACAGGGCCTAGCTGTGAGTGCTAAGCCAGCTTCCAGATATTAGGGGCTGCTCTTTAATTTCTTTCTCAAGGCTACGGCGAAATGAAAGAATAGAGTTAAACACGCAAGAAAGTTGGCATTCACTCAGCAGGCTTCGATCGAGTATTGTTTAGCAGAACCTCCATTTTGATTATCAGCTGGGGTAAAAAATAACAGGAAAGAAAGATTAGGGCCTTCTCAAGAGTTTGTGTCTGACCTGAGACCCTTAATATGACATCAGACAGACCACGTGTTTCATGTCTTCCTCCTTACAACCCTTCACAGAAGGTGATGACCAGAAAACGTTTTTGTCTTGATATTGCCACTGGTGGAGGGGAGAAAGAGTCCACTGAGAACTTGTACACACAAGCCAGTCGCCATGTGTGCTTGAGGCCGCAATGTATATTACATGTGTGACCAGAAAACCACAATGACAGCAACAGAGCTCAAGCTAAAACTTTAGTTTGAAATGAAGTGGTTCTAGGACCTTAATCCTTGCAAGCCTCCTGGCAAAAGGAAATTTAAATCTCTTTTGAAGAAATTTAACTTGAAATTTTCCAAAGGTCATGGTCAAAAATAAGATGTACAGGGAAATAAGACTCCATGAGTGAGAGCCAGCACAAACAGACTACAGAATCAGAGTTTTACAAACTCCAGATATGAATGTTACCAGACACATAAAACAAAATATGTGTGTTTAGTGTATATAAAGACATAAAAAGGGATTAAAATCTGAGTAAAGAATAAGAAACCATAAAGATAACAAAGCTGATTTTTAAAATCTTTTAGTAATTTAAAATATAATGATTAAAATAAAATGTTTAATCATAAAAATTAATAAGTATAGATCAGTTATTAAATAGTTATATACCTATGTTGTCAAAATTTAAAGTTGGATTAATCAAGGAATTTAGGAATCATGTCCACAATAAATCGGCAGTGTACATAACATAGGGGATCCTTTGTGTTCTAGTCTTTGTATCACTTTTCAGGGTCATTTCTTTTCTCTAGACATAGAAAATTCTTGGAGTTCCCTGGGTATATTCTCATCAGCGTTAATGTACATACTTAAATTACCACATTTGTCATGTGATTTGTAAATCTGATTACATGTCTTTTTCCCTGCTGAATTGTGAGCTCTGATGGCAGGGAGGAAAAAGTTTTATTAATTAATCTGGTTTTCTAGTAGTATTTGATACAATACGCAATTTGTACTAAACACATAATATTTGTTGATATAAACTGAATTCTCCAACGTTCAGTTTATTCACATCTTAATCATGTCACCGATTTTCTCTGTCCTTCAATCTTTTTTCCTTTTTGGATAAGTAATATAAAAAATTATGAAAGCAGTAACTTCTCTAGAGTTTGAGCATGTTGTTTTCATGGACTTTAAAAGAGTGATCTTGAATATTGGCAACATTTGCCTGCACAAGGATCATAGGAACAGAACATTTTATTCTTTGTTAAACTGTTTTATGTAACTATTTGTGTTTGCAGAATGTTTATTTTGTTTTGGTAATCTACATTTCCTGACAATACTAATTAGAAGAGTGTAAAGATACAAAAATAATTTCCTGAGATAGCTCTGAAAGCTTAAGGACTTCTGTTGGTATAAAATAACCAAAACCCATATAAATATTATGGCTTGAAATTGAAACTTAGGCCTTTTATGGTATATCAGTTTATCAGAACTTTACTCATTATTTATTATTTACTCATTTATTTGTTTTATTTTATACAGTTACTCATTATTTATATCTAAATATTTAGTGTTGTAAGTTCAAAGCTAAAACACACTAAAAACACCTTTAAACTTACAATGAAACTTTCAGTAACAAGGGAAAAGTCATTTATTTTTCTTAGACATGAAAAAAATGAGTCAAATACCACAGACACAACAATATTCAGTGGTGGACTTTTCTGGCAATTTTTGTCTGAAGTAAGGATGTGTGTGTGTGTGTGTGTGTGTGTGTGTGTAATAGTATTTCAGTGTTATTCCTGTATCAATCGTTACAATGCCTCGTTGTGAAGAAGAATTTAATGTGTATTCTAAGATTTTACCTATTTTATGTATGTGTTACTCCATTTTCTTTCCTTTTTTTTTTTTTTTTTTAACCATTCTGAGTAATGTTACTAATAGAATGATTAGAATAAGTCTTGGATAGTTGGTTTTTATTCATTAACCAACAAGTGAGTTTTGAAATCACAGAGTGTTAAGAATGCATCCTTTATTAAGATGTGTCATAGTGACACACATATCCCACCATTTAAAATAAAGGACATGCCAATCAAAGACCCAAGCTTATGCTTTGACAGTATTTCACCTTCATGGTTGGATAACTCTCCTAATAGGCCATCATAGCTGTAGTCTTACATTTCCATAGTTCAAACTGCAGTGGAAAGGAGTTTAATGTTTATTGAGCTCTAAAAATCTGCTTCCACTGCTCCTACAGTACACACAATCACCATCCCTACTCACTATAGGCAGAATAAGCAATGACCCCTAAAATGTGAAAATGGTATTAAGATATTATTTATGTAATTAATTTCATTAGAGGCCCTTATAATACAGGGGTTATGGGGAATTTGAATAATTAATTGTAGTGCTAGAAAATAATATAATAAAATGTATAATTCTAGTCCTATTCAAGTGGTATGTCAAAATCTTTTATATGCTAATGTATTTATTTTATAGGACTGTGTACTTTTATCAATAAGGTAATCAACACTTCATAGGACTGTCCCTAATTTCATTATTTTATGAAACATATATACATGATTGTATGTATATTATACACTCATACATACGTATTTATATATAAGCATTTTCACATTTTGTTAAAGTCTAATATGACTTATTTCCTTTACTTTTCAGTATTGTTAGGTCAATGCATAAAGAACTATGCTGTATTATTGTTTTATACTTTTCTATTTTATTATAAAAGTTAGGATTCCCTTTTGTATAGATATGGTATTTATCATTTTATATTTCTTCCTTGCTTTTCTTAATTTAAACGAAGAATAATTTAACACATTATCCATACTGTATCTTAATTCAAACTATTTTATGGTAAAATGAGTACACATCTTCTTCAATGGTTTGATTGACATAACCTAAAATATGTTAAATAGTTATATGGCGGCTAATAACACGTTTTGCTGGCTAATACAGTAACTGTCATAACAGAAGTGTAGTATCCTATTATAAACTCATTAATAAAATTGTCTCATTACATTTTTACTCCTGTTCCCAAATGGGAAAATGTAAGGATATCCTCTTTTTTTTTTTTTTTTTTTTTTTGCGGTACTCGGGCCTCTCACTGCTGTGGCCTCTCCCGTTGCGGAGCACAGGCTCCGGACGCGCAGGCTCAGTGGCCATGGCTCACGGGCCCAGCCGCTCCGTGGCATGTGGGATCCTCCCGGACCGGGGCACGAACCCGCGTCCCCTGCATCGGCAGGCGGACTCTCAACCACTGCGCCACCAGGGAAGCACTTTTGTTGTTTTTTTTATGTATTCATTCAAAATGAGCACTTCATAAAACTGTAAAATTGTCTTTTTTTATTTAAAAAAGAAAATGAAATTACTTTTTTCTTTTAGAATCTAGATAGAAGACCTCAGCTTTCATTTCATGAAATGCAATTGGATATTATGAAACATGCTTAATCTACTAAATACCTTTTTAGTGAGGCATTATATTTCTCCTCAAAGTATTTGACTTTTAGAAAATATTTGGTTCTAAGTTTAGATGGCGATCAGAATTAGATCAGAATTAGTGCCTTTATTTTTCTCCCATGATGCCTTAAAATAAATCACATCATGCAGTAGAAAGAGCAAGTTGGGTAGAACCATGTTCTGTTCTCAATTCTAAATCTAGA
Organism: Monodon monoceros; assembly: GCF_005190385.1. Classification (NCBI taxonomy): domain Eukaryota; kingdom Metazoa; phylum Chordata; class Mammalia; order Artiodactyla; family Monodontidae; genus Monodon; species Monodon monoceros. The sequence continues at coordinate 21,578,923 of NW_021703776.1, read as the reverse complement.
TTTGTGACTTTGAACCAGTTTTGTAAACTCACTAAGGTTTGATTTCCTCATGTATGAAAATAGGAATTGTAATACTTATATTTTAGAATGTTTTCAGACATTTCTTAGGTTCTAAGTATTCTTACTTTTGTAGATACCACTGTATAAGTTTGCTAGGGCTCACATAACAAAGTACCACAGACTGGGTGGCATAAACAACAGAAATTTATTTCTCACAGTTCTGGAGGCTAGAATACAAAGTATCCACAATATACAGAGAATGTTTACAACTTAATGATAAGATAAGCAAATGGATTTCAAAATTTAGCACAAGATCTGAACAGGCACTTTACTGAAGAAAATAATTAATGCCCAATAAACTCATGAAAATATGCTATACATCATTAGCCATTATGGAAATGCAAATTCAAATCACACTGAAATACCATGACATACCGATCAGAATGCCTAAAATTTAAAAAACAAACAAACTGATAATATGAAGTGTTGGCAAGGATGTGGAGCAACTGGAGCTCTTGTATATTACAACAGGGACTGCAAAATAGTATGACCACTTTGGAAAAGTTTGATAGTTTCTCATAAAATTTTACATGCATTTACCATATGACGTGAAAATTCCACTCCTTGTTATTTACCCAAGAAAACAAGTGTCCAGAAAAGATTTATAGTTGAATGGGTATAGCAATCTTATTCATAATATCCCCAAATTAGAAATATCCAAATATGTGTCAGTAGAATAATGGATATATGAATTGTGTATATTTTATTTATGTAATGAAGTACTTCTCAGCAACGCATGAGTGAACTTCAAAACATTCTACTCAGAGAACAAAGCTATTCAAAAGAGGTTTTTCCTGTATGATGTCATTTACATAAAAGGACAATTTTTTCAGTTTCCTTAAGAATAACAGTAAATATTGGAAAGGAAGAAAAGAAAGGGCATATCTATAGATTAAAAATAGTTTTAAGAGACATATCAATTGCATGCAATGTATGGCGCTTATTTGGTCATTCAAACAAACCATCTATTTAAAAATTCTGAATTAACTTAGAAAATTTGACCACTGACTTAGATATTTAATGATATTAAGGCTTTATGACACTTTCTCAGTGTAATAGTGGTATTGCGATTGTTTTTTAAAAACCAGTCATTTTCAGTGGAACTGGGAAGCAACCCTGATCTGTTAATAACCATAGAATTCTTTCACCATTTAGCAGATAATAGTCTCAAACAACAGTGGTGCATGAAGCCCAAAAATATACAGAGAACCTTGGTTACCATTTCAGTGTCAACTTTGGCCAAGTTCCAGGACTTGGGGTTGTGGGTGTGGCAGGAAGAATAACTGTATCATTTCCTTAGGGTAACGTTTCCCAATATGCACTCCTGGAACACATCCGTACAAGATACTCTACAAAAATTTGGAATTTAGTGACCACTGGACCTGACCACTAGTATAATTAAGACCATGATAATTCTGAAATAAAGAGAACTTTTAAATTTATTGTTACCCAGTGATTCTCAAATTTATTTGACCATGGAACACTTTTTTCCCCCCATTTTAGCTATCAATATGTTGTGGAACAAACTTTGGTGAAACTGTTTTAGATATTATATTACTCTCAATATATAGAGAGAAGATGCTTTTCTTGTTCCTGTCATTCTGTCAAGATATCATGGTTGGCTGGATTTCCAGCTCTGGCCAAATGTCAAGAAAACTTAAATGTCAAAATTTTAAATTTTATCTTGATTTATGGATATTTAATCTTAACTTGACACTGACAACCTACATGAATGAAAGGCAAGCATTTTGTCTAAAAAGGAGCAAGACAAGATTAACCTTGTAATTTTTATATCTGACTTTCTAAAACTGCTCAATTTGTTAAAACTGAATCTTTAGATTTGGATTTTTGATGGGGGCTCACCAACGTTGGAATTTACCGATGGTGGTCATCTCATTCATTTTATTTGATTTGTACTTCATTCTTTCCCTTTCAGTTCATCTACTCTATCCATCTATTTCTCTATTATCCCCTTCATTACCTGGGATTAGGTTTTTGTTTTGTGCAATGGGAAGTCCCAGGGAAAAATCCCTGAAAATACAGATCAATCTGTGTTACGAATCTACCTTAGAGTTTGTGGTGGTACAGGAATGGGAGCTTAAGATCCTTAAACTTGCTGTAACTGCCTAAACTGTGCTTAATGGCTTTAAACAAAGAGGAGACAGCTGAAATTACCCTCTATATCCATGGCTGCCTTGTATTCTTTGAATAGCATCCTGGTATCTTCAGTTATATAGATTAATTTAACAGTAGGTCATGACCTAGGACCATTTATTCACGATCAGATAGGAAACATGCCCACTGCCTAACAGGTAGGGATTGGGGGAGGTACTGTGCAAAAGCACCAATAAATTAAACATCACTTCATACCAGCTGTGTGAAACTCTTCAAGTCAAGTACCCTATTTGAGCATTGGCTTCCTCAGTTTAGGGATAAAGATACCTGCTTTGCTTTGCTTACCTTTTAATGTTTTTGAGATGAAATGGGATAGTACGTATGGAAGTTCTTTGTAAACTGAAGATTTATACACGTGAGGTTTAATTTAGTTCATCCTAACTTATTGATTTGTCAAACTTTACAGTGTAGCTTTTGCTGTTGTCGCCTTCAACATAACATCATTAGCAGGATCTTGCTGAAGGGAAGGTGACTGTTCTTTTTTTTGTGTGTGTGGTACGCGGGCCTCTCCTTGTTGTGGCCTCTCCCGTCGCGGAGCACAGGCTCCGGAAGCGCAGGCTCAGCGGCCATGGCTCACGGGCCCAGCTGCTCCGCGGCATGTGGGATCTTCCCGGACCGGGGCACGAACCTGTGTCCCCAGCATCGGCAGGCGGACTCTGAACCACTGCGCCACCAGGGAAGCCCTACAGTGTAGCTTTTGATACTTGAGAAATCGAATCATTTATGAAGCTATTCATATTCTGATTTGTAGTTCCTCTTGTGAGTGCTTTGCAGGTATCTATACATTACAAAACCTCATGGTCTCTCACCATATTTATTTCTATGGAAATAATTTTAAACTATTCTATTTACTGACTTAACAGCATAAACTGTCTATCAATGTTTTAAATTCAAATATTTTCTTAAAGCCAAAATTAAAGTATATTTTCTCGTATAATTTACAAGATTATAAATAGGGTTTCTGTCACATTCTTCTTCAAACATATATTTATGTTCAGAAAAGAAATTAACTAGATCTAGATTGAATCCTAAATTCTACATTATTTGGAGGGAAGATCTTCTTAATCTAGAAAATATTAACTAGAATAATTAGAAACTTGATTTCATGAGCAAATATATGTCCTGTTTTATATATTTTACAATATCTTAACCACCTTTGAAACAAATTCCTGTGTGCTTTATGATTTGGTTGAAACAGTTCGCTTTTGGAATTTACATAATTATGCTTTTAGCTGTTTTTAGAAAGACTACATAAAAGGTGATTCATGAGATTTTTTTATATTTTAATTTACTAACATGATAGTGTTGTCATGTTAAAGATGTTTATGTGACATAAGGCAGCTATTTTACTAATGTCAGGTAGATAAACCCCTACTTTAAAATAGCTTAAGGGCCAGCTCCACAACCATATAGCATGAATCATATTAGAACGTTAACAGACTTTCATTGCTTTCATGCCAAATGTCTCAGAAAACAAAACTCGGCTTATGGCAGAGCAACAATAATTCACCTTAAATTCTAGGGCAGCGTCACCTTTTTTCTTTTATTTTTTAGGAATCTAGTGTTCAAAAAGGCCATGTTTTTGGAGAGGAGATATTCCAAAACAAATACTTTATAAAAAGAATTGCATGCCTTTAATTTTATTGTGTGTCGAGAAACATCTGTAGAGGTGATTACCTCCCTTGTAATAAGCCTAGTGGGGACAATTGTAGAACTTTAAATATCTGAGTGGTAATCATTAAGGTTTACATTTAGAATATCAGACAAATTGCCAGTCTGCTCTTGACCGCTAATGAGAGCCCTAATTCCTTATTAGGAAATTCATCTTTCTTGAAGTAAATACAAGATTAGATAGCAGTTAAATCTAGGAAAGCTGACAGTTGTTACTGCTATATTACTATCCTTGGTATTTGAAAGTACTAGTGAAGCAGACGTTCACCATGACCAAGTTCCAGGGTGAGTGGCTTTTCATTATGTGCTTATGGTCAGTATTGAATTGTTCACATTTGCCTGCTGCCATTTTGGCCATGCTGTAGCTAATTGACAAGTAAGGCAGCTGGGAGTGAAGATTTAGTTATAACTCCCTGGAGAAAGTTTCTTGTGTATGTTTTATAATTTCAGTTATGGTTCTGCTCTGCCACAAAAATCGTGCATGGTTATGTTCACCTTCCTAATAATGAGTCTGTACCTCTGAGCATTTGAAAAAAATAGGAAATACAAATTACATGGGTTTCAAAATAGGAAATCTGGGAAAAAAGGCTGATTGCAGTAGGAAAAGAAATGACAAAATGACCTGACTAATTTGGCATTTTAGCCACTTGGATAATTTTTTGGTAAATATTGAACTTTGTATGGACGAAGGTGCAGGCTGTATGTCTCCTCAACCACAACCTGCATACCAGGTGGGTTATTACATTGAAAAATAATTTGAAAAGTTATTACGTTAGATTTGAAAGGTCAACTTTGAGCAAACATACCAATATTTATTTTAAAGCAGGAAAAAAGAAAGAAACAGAGCAGTTGCTCAACATACTCAATCTTCAGGTGCTGTGACAGCTGCATGCATAAAAGATTCGCACCTCAGAGGATTCATTAGTATTAGATGCCAAGACCAACAGTCTCTATTTAGGCTGGGCACGTGGACATAAGACTAGCAAGGAACTAGGTTAGTGTGTTTAAATGTATCATTTATTTTCTAATCTCTTGCAGATCAATACTTCTGTAGAATACAGTAAAAATAAATTAATAGAAAAAAATTTTTAATTTAACTCCCTAGTGGTTTTTGTTGGTGTGTTTCTTTTTTATTAGATTTAAAATTCAAAGACATAGAATTATGCACAAAAATTGCTATAAATGTTTCATACTCTCAGATTCTGAACTATATCAAACAGTTCATCCACCATCACTGGATTAAATATTATGTAGAACTGATCTAGAAGATCCAGAGCCCTGTTCCAGTGTGTTTAAGCTATTGTGCCAAATTATCATGCTGTTCACACAAAAACAATGAAACCCCTACAATTTTTCTAACCAACTGTTATCCTGAACACTATTTTGCCAATGGCAATTCATTATAACATTCTTTATGCTAATTAATAACACTCAAATGTAGATTTGAAAATAATATTTGAAGTCCCTAAGTAATCTCCTCTGAACTGTTGAGTCTTGATTGAGGCACTTTAATTCTAACTGTCCCTAAGGTATAGATTAAAGTTTACTTGCACATCTTACACACACACACACACACCAATGTTTATTCCAAAATATTTTTAACAAAAATGACAATAAATATTATGAAAGCAAACAAACAAAAACTTAGAACCAAGATGACTATTTGAGTTGAGTTTAAAGAAAGACTTCACACGGGTGATCAAATAGTATAAAGTCTTTAGGAAATAAGACTATGTACCTTCCTTGGATTAAATAAAGTTACATCTTGAAGCACATTTGCTTATAGCCCATCACCTTCTGAACATTTCCAGTGTGGAAAATAAATGGAAAATTTCTTTATCCAAGATTTTTTCAATAGTACAGAAACAAAGACCAGGGAAGAAACAAGAGTTCTGTAGATGGAGCAGATTAAAGAACATCCTTCAACCAGATATTCTAAACCTGGACTTCTGGTTCAGAAATCTCCTGGCTTCTAGAATTTTTGATAAAACCTTTTTTTTTCAGAACCCATGTACTTATCAATGCATTTCTGTCTTTTATTCCACTCATTCCTCATCACTGGAAAATAATTTGTCACAGTAAACAAAATAACTCCACCCAGCTGTAGGCTGTTCTACCTAAAAGTTCTTTAGAACTATGGAAATGTTTTAAAGACTTTAGAAAGTTAAAAGTTACTTTTTTGGCTAGCTACTTTTAATAATAAATGACCAACTGATGAAATTCCAACACTCTTGACCATATGCTTACTACTTTGAGTGTTAAATATTTTTTTTAGAAACTCTTTCATTTGACTAATGTTCTTTGCTGCAGGCTTAATTTTAATAATAGATCCTCTAAAAGCTACAGATGGACTGTTTCTACTTCAAGATTTTTATATGTTTTTAAAATTTAGCACTTGATACTAAATTGATGGCTAAGAAATAAATTTAATCCTAAATTTGATGTTACACTTTCAGAATGGGTAATGTGCCCTGCAGTCTTATGTTGATTAAAATCAAAGGAGCAAAGTGAGAGAGTGGCATGGACATATATACACTACCAAACGTAAAATAGCTAGTGGGAAGCAGCCGCATAGCACAGGGAGATCACCTCGGTGCTTTGTGACCACCTGGAGGGGTGGGATAGGGAGGGTGGGAGGGAGGGAGGTGCAAGAGAGAAGAGATATGGGGACATATGTATATGTATAACTGATTCACTTTGTTGTAAAGCAGAAAGTAAGACACCATTGTAAAGCAATTATACTCCAATAAAGATGTTAAAAAAAAATGAAAGGAATGGTAGAGAATATTTGTTTAGCAAATACTGTTAAAGCATGACAAATTACAAACTAAAAATAATTGCATTTGGCATCCATTTTTCCTCATTATGATTCACTGGGTCAAAATGTCTTATTTTTACTTAAAATGAAACTTTACTTAAAACTTCATCTGAGGGCTAAAATGATGCATTAGAATTGGTGCCGTCATTTTCTGATACATTCTTGTAACATGATAGTGTGCTGCACAGTTAACACTTTGTACAGTTTCATACCTTGTGTGAATATCTTGAAGATAGGAAGGATCATTTTCATTTTATGTTTGGTGATTTTTTCCATATGATGATTGTTAAAGATGAAATTTTGTATGACAGATCTAAATCAATTTTTACAGCAGGAAATAAAAATCTATACTCACAAATCATATACTTTAACTTCAAAGAAACTTTTTCTTACAAACAATATGCTTTGGTTATGGGATATTTTTATTATTAATAGAATAAACTAAATATGCATTTTATATCAGGAGGCCAAATTTAGTAAACATTTTTTATATAGGCATCTTTAATTAAGATATAAAATGACCTCAAGGTGCCACCAATTAGCCATTGTGGCTGAAATATAAAGAGTTGGCATAATTTATAAAAATTGCTAATTGCCCTTCATGGTTGTGGATATTAATTGAGCTCTTAATATAAATAAATCACAGAGCCTGTTAAGCATTTAATGTAGAAAAATTAGGCATTTTTGAGGCATAATGGGATCTTACTATAGTGTTGTGCTATTACTGATTTATAGTCTCTCCAAAAATACTTTTATTTGCATCCATTTTATTTTTCATTGAGCAAATACCAGTTGAATACTTACTAAGTGTTACACTCTGCTCTCTCGTGGAACTTATATTCTAAGGAACAACTTAGACAATAAAGAATTAAACAAGAAAATATGTCATATAATTTTACATAGTAGTAACTGTTGTGTGAATAGCTGGAGTAGGACAATAGTAAATGATGGAGATAAGGTTGTGGGAGATAAGCAAGTTTAAATAGGGTAAGGAGTAATATGTGAGCAAAAGTATTAACAAAGTGAAACAGGCAAAGAGAAGGTAATTCTAAACCTGATATTTAGGGTGAAGGATAGGTTTGTTGCAGCTTCTTGGTGATTTGTATCATTCTCATGAAGAACATGATAGCTATGTGTATGTCTTAGCAGGCTGATAAGATGATAGTTGTTCAGAAAGAATGGTAGTGATGAATTGCCATTCGGTTTCTGAGAGCCGCTTGTGAAGGTACTAAGTGACAAGTTCTATATCAGTATTCCAGGCTTTTGCAATTTTATCATGGACTGTGACTATAATATCTGCATCCAAATTATCCTTCAGTCTTGTATATAAATAATCTAAGTGATATAAATTAAAAATCATTATCCTAAAATAGATTTTGGAGAACTCTATTCCCAAGGAGAATTCTGGGATTTCTGTTCTAGTTTCCTCATTATCCCTTGATTTTAAGAGGAATGTAAGATCAATTGTTTGAGAGGGATATGCCATGATAATACCACTCACATTGATACAGTAGATTCTTTCTCCTGTTACCTTCTTTTTTTGTTCATCCATCCAACATGTAACTGATTACAGGTAGTCAGGTTGCCACATCCTTAAAAACAAAACAAAAGGCCTTCTTGTTCCAACAGTCCAATCTCTGCCAGTGTTGTCAACGATTTCTCAGTCACTCAGCTGGGAATCTCGGTGAAATCATTTATTCTTCCTTGGCCAAATCCAAACGCATTTCAGTCACCAACTCCTGTCTACTCATGTTTAGTTTTCTCAGGAATTAAGCTCAGCATTTTGCATGCGAGAGCCTGAACCTGAAGCAAGGCTTCAAGGCTTTCTTTGGGTCCAGTACCATGGAGGATGTGACACACTCCTCTCAGCAGGAGTGGCTCATTCTCCGAAGTGTTTGATAGTCTGCCTCATGTTTCATGTGCAAAATAACCAGGTAACTCTGATAAATCTCCTTTGGAGATATGCTTTCTTATGTGCCCAACCCTCTTCTCCCTTTTAGTTGCTTATTTCTAACATGGCAGAGAAATTGCTCAGCACAGAATCAGTAGATCTGAGTAAACCTTGCAGCTCTGTTGTGTGAGTTTGGCCAAGTCAATTAACCTCTGAACTGGTTTAATCATTTGTAAATTAAAACACTACCATATTTACCATTTACCGTTCTCATGTTGGACAAATACAGTAATAAATATTAAAAATCTTTGAAATAAATAATATTCTACACACTATTAATTCTACAAAGGTTAATAGTATTATTGTAGTTAATTAACATTGAGTGAATGAAACTTTAACCTAATTTTACTACTCTAGACCTCACATTTTGTATCTTACACTGAAGAATTTGAATTAAAAATCAGTTTTCAAATGATATCCTCTCTCACTATAAAACAGAATTCCCTGGCTTGAATCAAAAGAAAATAAATATTTCAAGTAATCAATTATAATAATATCTACAAAATTAATGAAGATTGCACATTGGAGAGAGTCTTTATTTAAAATGATATTTTCTGTCAAATATAAACCCCATGTTTAGTAAATCATCCCTGAAATCAGCTGTATTCCTTATTATTTCAAATATTTTTATTATTACTTAACAAAATTAATAATTGCTGGGACTTCCCTGGTGGTGCAGTGGTTAAGAATCCACCTGCCAATGCAGGGGACACGGATTCGATCCCTGATCAGGGAAGATCCCACATGCCATGGAGCAACTAAACCCATGTGCCACAATGACTGAGCCTGCGCTCTAGAGCCCGTGAGCCACAACTACGCCCGTGTGCCACAACTACTGAAGCCCATGTGCCTAGAGCCTGTGTTCCGCGACAAGAGAAACCACCATAATGAGAAGCCCGCACACCGCAACAAAGAGTAGCCCCCGCTCACTGCAACCAGAGAAAATCCATGTGCAGCAACGAAGACCCAAAGCAGTCAAAAATAAGTAAATTTAAAAAAAAATTAATAATTGCTATGTAGATTTTATTAAAACAAGATGATTCCCAGGTCAGTTGGTAGTTTATTTTAGAGTAATGAAATTTCAGACATTTCTCCAGATTTTCCAAGAGTTAGCAATTAGATATTACCTTTAAAAGTATTGCCAGAAATTAGAAATCATTATACTATTTTGTAAAAATTATTATGCAGAAGGAAGACTTAAAAAACATTATTTGTCTTTGCTGTAAAATGATTTTAAGTAGTATATAATAAAAACACATGGCTGGGGCAATCAATGGTAATGCTACCCCAGAAAATATTAAGAATTTTTGGACTTATACTTCCAAAAACATAAAATAAACAGACTAAAAATATAATATTTATGTTTTCTTTTTTTATATAAATTTATTTATTTATTTTTGGCTGTATTGGGTCCTCGTTGCTGTGTACGGGCTTTCTCTAGTTGCAGCAAGCGGGGTCTACTCTTCATTGTGGTGCACAGGCTTCTAATTGCGGTGGCTTCTCTTGTTGCGGAGCACGGGCTCTAGGCACACAGGCTTCAATAGTTGTAGCATGTGGCTACATGTGGCTCGCGGCCTCTAGAGCACAGCCTCAGTAGTTGCAGTGCGTGGGCTTAGTTGCTCCGTGGCATGTGGAGTCTTCTCCAACCAGGGATAAAACCCGTGTCCCCTGCATTGGCAGGCAGATTCTTAACCACTGTGCCACCAGCGAAGTCCTACTTATGTGTCCTTATACATACTTTTGAGAACAAAATTATCTCTGTTGGAGTATGAAGGTGGTTATTTGAGAAAAGAAAGTAAAATTTCATTCAAATGAGATTTTTACGCTACGGGGTTAATGATACAAAAACCACTTTCATGAACTAGCAAAGAGCTCATAGTATCAGTGTAAAAAAGAAATATATAGGAATGGCAGAACCCTCTTTTATGACAGGGAACTTTTCTGAACTTTTATTAAATCACACTGACTACTGGTACATTCATGTATTTGAAATATCTATCATTATTGGGAAAATTGTTTGTCATCAATTGATTAGGAATGTAATTCAACTAATATTTATTGAATTCCAAGCAATTATAAGTCACTGTGCTAGGCTTTAAAGAATAAAAATTGTATTAGGCAGGAAAATGAAGTTTGTCATAAATGAAGATTAGCAAAATTTGTTCCTCCTATCCACGAATTTTCATAATATAATAGTAATGCTCTGTGATAAAGTTAGACATTGGGCAGCATTAAAACTTTTTTATTTCTTGGGCCTGCCCACAGGAAGTAGTTAACCTTCAGCTCCCTTCAATACAATTACCACTTGAATACCGTCCCAAAATGTGAAAAATCTTGCACCATATGTGTGTGTGTGTGTGTGTGTGTGTGTGTGTTTCTTATTCCTTTTCAGGTTTGTTCTTATTCTCCTCTCTGCTGTCATCCTTCCCCTAACTGAAGTAAAAATTCATTTCTAATGAAGTTTGTAGCATCTAATTTTTTCTTGATTTCAAAATGTATTCCTAGGTAAATAGTCGCAAAACATTTTCATAAAACTTGTTAAGAACAAATAGTAATAGTTCAGTAAAAATGAAAGTTTACTTCTAAAAGATATTTTTAGTAGGCTTTCATTGGAGACAAATTTAAGGGATGAGTTGTGGTTGTTGAAGATGGCCACCTCTAAATACACTTTTATCAGTTCAAAAACCATATATAATTTTAGATGTAATTTTATATGTACTATGGACAGAAGGCAATTAAGAATGCCTTTGGTTAATTGTATATTTTTTCTTCTGTTCTTGGCTCAGTCTTCCCTATATTTCTAGAGGTGATAACAGCCACGGAAGTCTAAAAATGAATTTTAAGGAAATTTTAATTTATTGCCTTCAGGTCTAGATAATTGAGTTTACAAGTCTATAGCACTTTACCTGGCAAGTGTGTAAATAGCCAGAGTTGTATAATTCAGTGAAAGTCCATTAGAATACAATTCACTTTCAGGGTCCTTGACTGCTTCCTGCTTGACTCATATACTCCCCTTCCAATCACGTGGGAGCATAGCACACTTAGCCACTTGGCAACAGGCATAGCTTTCTTTTCCAACTTCCAACGCATGAAGGTTTCCCTCCCCGCTTCCCTTTCCACTGCAGTCTCACATATAGTGTGAGTTCAGTCTCTTAAACCTAATTTCTGCTTTTCATTTCTCTCCTGGGTCAGATCAGGGCCCTGCCTTTCAGAGATGGGAGTAGTTACAACCCAGAAACAAGAATGATGAAGAGATCTTCCCTTGTCCTTCCTCCTCCATTACTGTAATAGCCCCCAATGGCTATTTTCTTCCTCCTCATTGCCCATCCACTTCAACTTCTCTAACACACAGGCACCCATTGTGCATGCACGCACATACCCTGTTCCTTGAATGACATATCTAAACTGACTTATGTGAACCTAGATTTCTTCTGAAATTTGAAGATACGTTCCAGGTTTTGTAATACTCAGTTTTTCACTATTACCCCCTGCCCTTGTCTTTCCTACAAGGTCTAGATGTTTTTATGTATTGGAGCCAGGGGTGGGGAATAGAAAAAAGGGTTTAGGGCTTACATATTCTGTGGGGAAAGGCGTTTCAGATTTTTTAATGCCAGGGAAATTTCAAAGTGATTTTGTATTTGCTTCTAAATGGCAAAGAAATTTCAGCTCATTTTATAGTGAAATCAGACCAAATGGCTGATGGCAGTATAAACTGAGACAGGCAGGACTTCAGAATAAACTAGGACTGAGGCCCTCCTAAGAAAAAGAGAGTTTGGGTTGAGGAGAGCTATAAGAATATATATTAGCAAGACATTCATTGTCCCATAACCCTTTATACCAGAGCATAAAGAATTTATCTCCCAATAGTCCGCTGCTCTTCTGCTCACTCCTAACCCATCCTTGCACTAAGGAATCTTTGACAGTGGCAGCAAGAATTCCCACCAGGGTATTGGAGTTGGGAGTGTTCCATCTAACTCTCCTTGTGAAAGGAGGGTTTTGAGTTTTTAAGAACCTGTCAGCCTAAGTTGGAACTTCAGCCATTATTCCTCTGCTCCCACCTCCCAGGAAGCATTGTTATACATTGCAATGTATGACAACATGTTTCCAGCATATTATGAATAATATACCTCTGGTGCCTAATTAACTTAAAAGACTTATAGGTGGGCCAAAGATATAATATGCAACATTATTTCTATGGGATAAACCAGTCTGCACTCCAAAATAAACTTTCAGAACACATTCTTCATTATTGGAAGTTAGCCATGTAACAGTTCAAATCATGTGCCTAGAATTGTTTTAACTTCATTAGAAATGATCCATCCAAAAAAAAAAAAGAAAAATAAATGATCCATTCTCACACAACCTATGGAAGATATATTAGTCTGTGCTTTGGAATGACTTGAAAGGAATATGTTTAACTGTATTATCATAAAATGGCTCACAAATAAAATTGTGGTTTCTTTTTAAGTCAATTTGGGCAATGTGTTTATGTCATGATACTTTTCAGCATAAAGACATTTGGAGTGGACCATCTATTGTACCAGGTCACCTGGGAGTTTTAGGTTGCAGCAGGTTAGAAAAAAATAAAATGAGAGGACTCACCTTGCTTTTAGTTCTTAAAACATGAAATAATGTCAAATATTTACAGATCTGATCCTGCTAATTCTCCATCATTTTTATTCATATTATCACCTATTTAAAAATATAATTTAAATATATGACTATATATAATTTTAGCTGACTTGGGGATAATAGCTTACTAATATAAAACAAAATAAGCTCAAATATTCATTTTTCAAATACTGTTCACGTGTTCACTTTTAGTTTTGTAAATGAATGTGTACCTCATATGAGCAGTTTAATTTGTGCTTTTTAAAATTAATGTGGGTAGGGCTTCCCTGGTGGTGCAGTGGTTAAGAATCCGCCTGCCAATGCAGGGGACACAGGTTTGAGCCCTGGTCCAGGAAGATCCCACATGCCGCAGAGCAACTAAGCCCGTGAACCACAACTACTGAGTCTGTGAGCCACAACTACTGAGCCCACATGCCACAACTACTGAAGCCTGGGCGCCTAGATAGAGCCCATGCTCTGAAACAAAGAGAAGCCACCGCAGTGAGAAGCCCGTGCATGGCAACGAAGAGTAGCCCCCACTCACCACTACTAGAGAAAGCCTGTGCGCAGCGACGAAGACCCAACACAGCCAAAAATAAAGTAAATAAAATAAATTTAAAAAATAAAATTAATGAGGATGAATTCCTTTTTAAAAAATATTTAATTATTTGTTTATTTTTGGCTGTGTTGGGCCTTCGTTTCTGTGCAAGGGCTTTCTCTAGTTGTGGCAAGTGGGGGGCCACTCTTCGTCGCGGTGCGCGGGCCTCTCACTATTGCGGCCTCTCGTTGCGGAGCACAGGCTCCAGACGCGCAGGCTCAGTAGTTGTGGCTGACGGACCTAGGTGCTCCTTGGCATGTGGGATCTTCCCAGACCAGGGCTCGGACCCGTGTCCCCTGTGTTGGCAGGCAGATTCTCAACCACTGTGCCACCAGGGAAACCCCTGTGGGTGAATTCTTAAATTGGATTTTCTAAGAACAAAACTTTGGAATAAAGTTTAAAAGACAGTAAACTAAGACCCTAAAAAAATTTTTTTTTTGCCTGCTAAATTATGTAGCTATTTTGGACAGTAGTTTATTTTTTTGACCTTAGTAATTTTATGTAGAAACTTTAGAGCTTTGCGGTTTATTAACCTTCAGTGAGTTCAAACCCACTCATAACTATTGTAATAGATTGGTTTTTTTTAACTTACAGTAGTATAATCTCTGGTTTAAAAAAATGAATTGAATTCAGGTCAGATTCACTTTTGGTCATATATCTTTTTTTTAATTAGCTGAATCCTGCTTTTTATAATGAACATCTAATATTTAAGTGTTAGGTGAGTCAAAGAAATCAGTAGGAAATGCCCTATTCCTAGACTAAATTAGCCATCTTGAGACATCATAGAAAATTTAGATGCACTTGAGTTTACTTTCAACTGTGTTCCCTTCCTTTACATTTCTTGATTGTAAAATTTTGGGTAATGCACATACAGCACCTCGCACAATGCCAGGAGTACAGTGAGTACTCATTTTCCCTTCTCCATGGGAACCTATAATCATACCTATAAGAAGAACTCTAATATTTACTTTGAGACCAAGACTAACAATGAAAAATGAAACAATAATAATATCCCATCTGTACAATAGTGGGGGGAAAGAAATGATAAAAACCCATTTTCAATAGAGCTGGAGAATATTATTATAGCCACTTACATTTATCTGTCATTTTTTTGAAATACCAATTATTCTCTCTATATTTGAATCTACTAATGATCTGCAACTGTTTTATATGTTTCTGTCTCTTTTATTATTTCATTTCTTATACAAAATATGTGACACCACTGAAATTTTGAAGAAAAACAACACACAAAGGTATTAAATCATGATTAAAAGGATTGACTAAACCCTCTAATACTATGATTAAAACATGGAAGGGTTACACATTTTCATATACCTAAATGTTTTCAGCTGTGGAAAAGCAATTAACCATAGCATCTGCAATGAGCCACCAAGGGCCTTATATTTGTGCTTCTATTTAAAATAGGCAAAGGAGAATTATTAGGGGAAGAACAATTTTACTGGCTCATAATTTATAGAAAGACTAGTATAGATCAAATGAATTCAGTGGTTGTGTACAGGACTCTAGCCATTTGTAAATGAGATGGGTCTCTAGATCACAAGAAACCAAAGACACCACTTTTCACCTAAAAAGGGGATGGAGCCTGCTCCAGCAGACTGGATTAGGTATGTCTGTCACCTATTTTGTGGCTGTGGATCTTAAAAGAATCAATCAACTTTTCTGTGATTTATTTCACCATTTTTGAGGTAAGTCAAGCAGAAACTATTCCTGGAAAAGGGGCATAGCAACAAAGCCCTGTAATATGTTCCTACTTCCTCAACTTCCCCACCATCCAGTAAATTAACATAAAATGAATTTGCAATTACTCATGGGCATATCTTAAGGCAAATGGATAGATCTTCCCCTTCTTCCAGTTCCTTACAGATTGCTTTGCTTGATTACTTTACTACTTTTTTGACAATGACAAGGTATGAAATCAATTTCCTGTTGATGATCTTAGCTTCCTAGACAATTCAGATAATAAAAAAACAATATCAAAGGGAGATTATCCATGTATTTTTTTTTTCTTTTTTAAATTGAAGCATACTTGATGTACCATATTATATAAGTTACAGGTATACAATATAGTGATTCACAATTTTTAAATGTTATACTCCATTTATAGTTATTATAAAATATTGGCTATATTCCCCATGTTGTAAAATATATTCTTGTAGTTTATTTTATATCTAATAGTTTGTACCACTTAATCCCATACCCCTGTATTGCCCCTCCCCACTGGTAACCATTAGTTTGTTCTCTATATATTTGAGTCTGCTTTTTTTTGGTATAATCACTAGTTTCTTGTATTTTTTAGATTCCACGTGTAAGTGACAGCATACAGTATTTGTCTTTCTCTGTCTGACTTATTTCACTTAGCATAATGCCCTCCAAGTCCATCCATGTTGCTGCAAATGGCAAAATTTCATTTTTTTTAAAGGCTGAGTAGTATTACATTTTATACATACATTTTATACATATATAATGTATGTACACACACACACACACCCCCCACACCTTCTTTATCCATTCGTCTGCTGGTGGATACTTAGGTTGCTTTCGTATCTTGGCAATTGTAAATAATCTGCTGTGAACATTGGGGTTCAGATAGCTTTTTAAATTAGTGTTTTCCATGCCTTTATTTCTTATGGGCTATAACTAACTTGTGATCTGTAATTATAACTAGCAATAAAATAATTTGGTTGTCTGATTATCAAAAAAACTCCAAACTGTAAGAAATATTTAGTAGATAGTTTATATGGAAGTATAGAATTTAGATCTAGCAGAGACCTTACTGGGTTCTACAAATATTGTTATGGTTGAATGTTTTTGTCCCCTCCAAAGGTCATATGTTGAAATACTGACTGCCCCATTGTGAAAGTCTTAGGAAGTTGGGCCTTTGGGAAGTAGTTAGGTCATAAGGGTGGAACTCCCATGAATGGGATATGTACCCTTAGAAGAAGAAACGCGCGAGAGATGATTTCACTCTCAGCCATAGGGGATACAAGAAGATGGCCATCTGCAGACCAGGAAGAGCACCCTCATCAGGCACCCAGTCTACCAGCTGTTTGATCTTGGACTTCTCAGGTGTCTGAACTGTGAGATAGATATTTGTTGTTTAAGTCACCCAGTCTAATGGTATTCTGTTATAGCAACACAAACAGAACCACCTTTTACAGGTAAGAAAAATGAGACCCAGAAAAGATTAAATGACTTGTGCAAGACCACTCAATGAATGTGTTGGAGTGGTAATTAAAACGCAGTTTCCAAATCTGTAATCTAGCATTCTATCCACTATAGCATTTGTGATTTATTTATTCAGCAAACATTTCAGGGCTACTTATATTAAGAAGGCACTGCTTTAGAGGTTGAAGTGAGGAGAGGGGAGAATATATAAAATGATTAGGAAATTCCCTGTCCTGGGGAGCTTACAGTTTAATACATAACTTAAAGTAGATCCACTAGTTATTATATGGCCTGTTAGAATGTACAGGGTATTTAATAAAGTAGACCAGGACATGGAAGTTCAGAGGAGTGAGAAGACTTCTGGCCAAAAGATCACAAGGAAGGCCAAGGGGAGGATAATTTTAAGTTGAAGGATGGATATGAATTCCACTGGTAGTATCAAAGAGAGGGCTTTCTTATCTGTGATTTTTTTTTTTTTTTTTTTTTTTTTGCAGTACGCGGGCCTTTCACTGTTGTGGCCTCTCCCGTTGTGGAGCGCAGGCTCTGGACGTGCAGGCTCAGCGGCCATGGCTCACGGGCCCAGCCGCTCCGCGGCATGTGGGATCTTCCCGGACCGGGGCACAAACCCGTGTCCCCTGCATCTGCAGGGGGACTCTCAACCACTGCGCCACCAGGGAAGCCCTGTGATGTTTTTTATTTGAAAACAACAAAGGGGAAGTTGAAGAAATTGGCTAGAACAACACAGGAAAGGGGCAATTCTGTATATCCAGGAAGCAAAAGTGATGGGTAGATTTTTCAGGGTGCTACTTTCAGGATGCATGCACTCGCATGCACATCCTTGGGTAACTCCACTTATAAAGACAACTCCTGGAAAAGAAACTTTAATTGGATAAGAGAGAACAGGGAAAACTGACTAAAAGTCTGACTACATTTATACAGAATGAGAGAGATACAGTGACTTGAAAAGGGAAATCAGGGTACTGTTACTAAAAGAAGGTATCATAAGATAAAGCATAAATATGGGTGAAAAAAATAAAGCACAAACAAACAAACAAATCAAATGCCCACTTCAGAATTTTATGGAGTGTAAAGGAAAAAAAAAATGAGGTATAGAGAAGGAAGAATAAGTACGGTCAATAGAATGTTAGAGTAGCCTCATTTGGCTAAATCACAGGATGAAGAAATTACATCAGAATGAACCAGACTTTGGCTTGCTGCTCATCTCCATCTTCTTTTTCATACACACCCAGCACCATACCAATCAGTGAACTACTCTCCCCAGTTTACAAGTTTTTAAGGTGCATACTGATTTGAGAAACAGTTGACTCAAGGGACAGGAAAATTTGAGCCAATGGTTATGCCCACAAATGAGGGATGGGACTACTCTCGCCAGCTATTAGCAGTCAGACTCTTGACACAAACAATATAGAGCCTGGTGTATTTCTCCCTCAACCTTAGGAAGATTGTCTGGCTTTGGCTACATGACTAAAACAAACAATTTTTCTTAAGGAATATGCCAGGGAGATTCTGTCCATCTGAGCCAAGCTGTAACTTCTTCCTTTGCTTCCTCTATCTGGGCATTCAAGCAGGGGAGGGAACAAAGCAGTTCTCCTGGGAGCATTTCTGAAAAGTATAGAAACTACAGAGATGCACACCATTTTCAAGTGGTAACATTTAGAGTTTTCTCCTCAAATAATCTATTGGATTTGCTCCCTGATTCTTCTTCCACTCCCCACCCCATCTTTGCTCTGAGCACAGTGCCAAATAATTTGTGTGAGCTTCACTTTCTTCATTTGCAAATGAAGAGTTTGGATTAAGTTCTCTCCTAAGGGTTCTTCTTAGGTTATACTTTGATATCAGATTGAAAAGCTTGTTTGGGGTCATGTTGAGAAAATGGTTGACTACTTTGGACTAAGAAGTTTGGTCTTCAGACTGTAGATTATGAAAATTAGGTACATGTTATTTA
Organism: Monodon monoceros; assembly: GCF_005190385.1. NCBI lineage: Eukaryota > Metazoa > Chordata > Mammalia > Artiodactyla > Monodontidae > Monodon > Monodon monoceros. Next base: position 21,559,887 of record NW_021703776.1, on the reverse strand, counting down.
GAAGCAGAATCATAGGCTTTATATTTTTCCCAGATCTCTTTTTGGCAAATGTGTAATTTGAGAAGGTATTATGTCTTTTAATCTATTTTATTTTGTAAAATAAAGAAAATAATTTTTTTCACAGTTAAGTAAAATTACTCAATAATTTTTAAAATATAATAGTAAGCAAGAACCACTGAATTGTTTTGAAGAGTACAATGGCTAAGGCATGCAATGCAATGATGAACTTGGCAGTGCTATGCTTGACAGAATGATTGATGTAGGTATTCTCTAAGCTACCAAATCTAGGTATTACTAACAAATGACAAAACAGAAACTCTACAAACAATAATGATAAAACCAAAAATTATAACTATGACAAATAAGATAGAAGATAATATTTTTATTTTAATTATATATAACATTTACTGGACACTCAGTATGTGGCATTCTTTATTTTTTAGCTTGCTTTAAGATGTTAACTTATATACCTGAAATCAGGTAGTCTTAAGAGCCAGGCTCTATTTTTCAGCTCAGCCATTGCCCACTATCCATTGCTTAATCCTTCTTCAAGTGAAATTTCGAATTAAGGAAAAATATGCATTTAAAAGTATGTATTTATATATACATAAAATATGTATACATATTATGTATACATATGTATGCAAAACGTTTCTATACATCTAATATGTAGATTGGGGTCATGTATAGTTGCAAACAGAAATCATAATAGTTTTAGAAAATGACTATTTCCTTTTTCTCTTATAACAAGATATCCTAAGGTATGTAGTTGCCAATATTATTTTAACTGCTCAGTGAAGCCGTCCAGAACCCAGTCTGTTTCTAACTTTACTACAATATCCTTAGCATGTTGGATTTTTCCCTTGTCCATCTCCCTTTGTGGTTTGTGGTCAGAATATCAAGTCTACTAGAGAGCAGAGGGGCCGTGGAAGTCCCAAAGAGGAATACCCAGTCTAGCCAAGATTGACTGGATGAGAAGGGTCGTGATATCAGATATAAACTCTAGTTCAATGAATAAGAAAACCCTCCTTCTGTGTTAGGTCTCAATGGCCAGGACATAGCTGCTGGAAGCTGCAAGGGCAGCTAGGGAGGTAGGGAACTAGATTGTATGACAGTTTCAAACAACGTGATCCATGTCCTGGGTCTGAGAATGTTTGGGCCTGAAACTAAATCAAGGTTCTAAATAAAAAAAATAGAAGAAAGAATGTTGGATAGGCAACCAGCAGAATATTCAATAATAAGGTAGTGGGTAAATAAAATTGCCTTACATGAAAAATGCTATGATAAATTGTGAAGGATGATAAAGTATTTTTGAAATATGAGGCCATGAGAGACCTTCCAAAACAAATGTGGCAATTCATTTTAGTTAACAAAAGAAAGTTTATATTAATTCTCAGAAGCTTCAGCAGGTTTTTCCATGGCAAAAAAGATACATCCAGTCATTGAATGAATAGACAGTCATTTTTTGTTGTTGTTGTTTTCTTAGGTAAATAAACTTTTGAGAGGGCTAATGTGGTATTTTTGTAGTAGAAGAAATGGTTTAAATTGATAATGTATTTTCAGGGGCAAGAATCATCTTGGACTACAAAATGTGGGCTTATCCATGTTATATTAGGTGAGTGATTCTAGCTTACTTTAGTGGACAGACTACATCTGTTGTTCTATAGTTAGCATTTTCTTGGGCTGCCAGAAAACATCTCATCACTTGGCATGTCCCTCATATTAGACAGAAAGAAAAAGAGAAGAGAAGTGGAGTACAGGTGATGAAGGATCTGTAGACTCAGAACTCGGCAGAAACGACAGCTGAGAACAGTCAGGAACGGTGATTGCTCTGCAGCTGTATTGAATTAGCAAGGGTAGGCATGTTTTCTGACTGGGAAGAACAAGGGAGGAAAACAGAACTTCAGAATTTCAGACTTTCTAATTTTTAACTAATTCAGTGTGATGTCAGTAAGTCTAAGACCCATGGAAACGCAGAGCATTTGGAGATGTAAACAATAGGTAATTGTTGATATATGCGATGGTGGTTTCAAGTGATTTTCATTTCTGAGTGTTCCACTTCTTTGACTGAAAAAATGATTTTGAATTTGGAAAATAACATGTGCAAGCTCCTATCATTTGTTTTCTGCTATCATATTATATTGGGTGGAAAAGTAAATTGATACTATTGACTAAAATATATGAGAAACTTTGGAGAGTAAGAATTTAGATAGTTCAGTTAAAAATACTGTTTTGTATGGTATCTTGCTCAGGCTGTGCCAGTAGATTAGAGGCAACTGAAACAATGAATATGGGAACTTCAGAAATGTAGCAATATATAGTTTTCAAGTATATTTACTATTTGTGTAAAACATTATATGCATGCCCACGTAATGCTATTTTTTAAAATTTTTTTATAGATTTGAATCTCATTTTTTTATTATTATTATTTTTTACATCTTTATTGGAGTATAATTGCTTTACAATGGTGTGTCACTTTCTGCTTTATAACAAACTGAATCAGTTATACATATATATATGTTCCCATATCTCTTCCCTCTTGCGTCTCCGTCCCTCCCACCCTTCCTATTCCACCCCTCTAGGTGGTCACAAAGCACCGAGCTGATCTCCCTGTGCTATGCGGCTGCTTCCCACTAGCTATCTACCTTACGTTTGGTAGTGTGTATATGTCCATGCCTCTCTCGTGCTTTGTCACAGCTTACCCTTCCCCCTCCCCATATCCTCAAGTCCATTCTCTAGTAGGTCTGTGTCTTTATTCCTGTCTTACCCCTAGGTGCTTCATGACATTTTTTTTCTTAAATTCCATATATATATGTGTGAGCATACGGTATTTGTCTTCCTCTTTCTGACTTACTTCACTCTGTATGACAGACTCTAGGTCTATCCACCTCATTACAGATAGCTCAATGTCGTTTCTTTTTATGGCTGAGTAATATTCCATTGTATATATGTACCACATCTTCTTTATCCATTCATCCGATGATGGACACTTAGGTTGTTTCCATCTCCGGGCTATTGTAAATAGAGCTGCAATGAACATTTTGGTACATGACTCTTTTTGAATTATGGTTTTCTCAGGGTATATGCCCAGTAGTGGGATTGCTGGGTCATATGGTAGTTCTATTTGTAGATTTTTAAGGAACTTCCATACTGTTCTCCACAGTGGCTGTATCAATTTACATTCCCACCAACAGTGCAAGAGGGTTCCCTTTTCTCCACACCCTCTCCAGCATTTATTGTTTGTAGATTTTTTGATGATGGCCATTCTGACTGGTGTGAGATGATATCTCATTGTAGTTTTGATTTGCGTTTCTCTAATGATTAATGATGTTGAGCATTCTTTCATGTATTTGTTGGCAGTCTGTATATCTTCTTTGGAGAAATGTCTATTTAGGTCTTCTGCCCAATTTTGGATTGGGTTGTTTGTTTTTTGTTATTGAGCTGCATGAGCGGCTTATAAATTTTGGAGATTAATCCTTTGTCAGTTGCTTCATTTGCAAATATTTTCTCCCATTCTGAGGGTTGTCTTTTGGTCTTGTTTATGGTTTCCTTTGCTGTGCAAAAGCTTTTAAGTTTCATTAGGTCCCATTTGTTTATTTTTGTTTTTATTTCCATTTCTCTAGGAGGTGGGTCAAAAAGGATCTTGCTGTGATTTATGTCATAGAGTGTTCTGCCTATGTTTTCCTCTAAGAATTTGATAGTTTCTGGCCTTACATTTAGGTCTTTAATCAGTTTTGAGCTTATTTTTGTGTATGGTGTTAGGGAGTGATCTAATCTCATACTTTTACATGTACCAGTCCAGTTTTCCCAGCACCACTTATTGAAGAGGCTGTCCTTTCTCCACTGTACATTCCTGCCTCCTTTATCAAAGATAAGGTGACAATATGTGCGTGGGTTTATCTCTGGGCTTTCTATCCTGTTCCATTGATCTATCTTTCTGTTTTTGCGCCAGTACCATACTGTCTTGAACACTGTAGCTTTGTAGTATAGTCTGAAGTCAGGGAGCCTGATTCCTCCAGCTACGTTTTTCGTTCTCAAGATTGCTTTGGCCATTTGGGGTCTTTTGTGTTTCCATACAAATTGTGAAATTTTTTGTTCTAGTTCTGTGAAAAATGCCAGTGGTAGTTTGATAGGGATTGCATTGAATCTGTAGATTGCTTTGGGTAGTAGAGTCATTTTCACAATGTTGATTCTTCCAATCCAAGAACATGGTATATCTCTCCATCTATTTGTATCATCTTTAATTTCTTTCATCAGTGTCTTATAATTTTCTGCATACAGGTCTTTTGTCTCCTTAGGTAGGTTTATTCCTAGGTATTTTATTCGTTTGTTGCAATGGTAAATGGGAGTGTTTTCTTGTTTTCACTTTCAGATTTTTCATCATTAGTGTATAGGAATGCCAGAGATTTCTGTGCATTAATTTTGTATCCTGCTACTTTACCAAATTCATTGATTAGCTCTAGTAGTTTTCTGGTAACATCTTTAGGATTCTCTATGTATAGTATCATGTCATCTGCAAACAGTGACAGCTTTACTTCTTCTTTTCTGATTTGGATTCCTTTTATTTCCTTTTCTTCTCTGATTGCTGTGGCTAAAACTTCCAAAACTAGGTTGAATAAGAGTGGTGAGAGTGGGCAACCTTGTCTTGTTCCTGATCTTAGTGGAAATGCTTTCAGTTTTTCACCATTGAGGATGATGTTGGCTGTGGGCTTGTCATATATGGCCTTTATTATGTTGAGGAAAGTTCCCTCTATGCCTACTTTCTGCAGGATTTTTATCATAAATGGGTGTTGAATTTTGTTGAAAGCTTTCTCTGCATCTATTGAGATGATCATGTGGTTTTTCTCCTTCAGTTTGTTAATATGGTGTATCACGTTGATTGACTTGCGTATATTGAAGAATCCTTGCTTTCCTGGAATAAACCCCACTTGATCATGGTGTATGATCCTTTTAATGTGCTGTTGGATTCTGTTTGCTAGTATTTTGTTGAGGATTTTTGCATCTATGTTCACCAGTGATATTGGCCTGTAGTTTTCTTTCTTTGTGACATCCTTGTCTGGTTTTTGTAACAAGGTGATGGTGGCCTCATAGAATGAGTTTGGGAGTGTTCCTCCCTCTGCTATATTTTGGAAGAGTTTGAGAAGGATAGGTGTTAGCTCTTCTCTAAATGTTTGATAGAATTTGCCTTTGAAGCCATCTGGCCTTGGGCTTTTGTTTGTTGGAAGATTTTTAATCACAGTTTCAATTTCAGTGCTTGTGATTGGTCTGTTCATATTTTCTGTTTCTTCCTGATTCAGTCTTGGCAGGTTGTGCATTTCTAAGAATTTGTCCATTTCTTCCAGGTTGTCCATTTTATTGGCATAGAGTTGCTTGTAGTAATTTCTCATTATTTTTTGTACTTCTGCAGTGTCAGTTGTTACTTCTCCTTTTTCATTTCTAATTCTATTGATTTGAGTCTTCTCCCTTTTTTTCTTGATGAGTCTGGCTAATGGTGTATCAATTTTGTTTATCTTCTCAAAGAACCAGATTTAGTTTTATTGATCTTTGCTATCATTTCCTTCATTTCTTTTTCATTTATTTCTGATCTGATTTTTATGATTTCTTTCCTTCTGCTAACTTTGGGGTTTTTTTGTTCTTCTTTCTCTAATTGCTTTAGGTGCAAGGTTAGGTTGTTTATTCGAGATGTTTCCTGTTTCTTAAGGTAGGATTGTATTGCTATAAACTTCCCTCTTACAACTGCTTTTGCTGCATCCCATAGATTTTGGGTCGTTGTGTCTCCATTGTCATTTGTTTCTAGGTATTTTTTAATTTCCTCTTTGATTTCTTCAGTGATCACTTCGTTATTAAGTAGTGTATTGTTTAGCCTCCATGTGTTTGTATTTTTGACGGACCTTTTCCTGTAATTGATATCTAGTCTCACAGCGTTATGGTCGGAAAAGATACTTGATACAGTTTCAATTTTCTTAAATTTACCAAGGCTTGATTTGTGACCCAAGATATGATCTATCCTGGAGAATGTTCCATGAGCACTTGAGAAAAATGTGTATTCTGTTGTTTTTGGATGGAATGTCCTATAAATATCAATTACGTCCATCTTGTTTAATGTATCATTTAAAGCTTGTGCTTCCTTATTTATTTTCAATTTGGATGATCCGTCCATTGGTGAAAGTGGGGTGTTAAAGTCCCCTACTATGAATGTGTTACTGTCGATTTCCCCTTTTATGGCTGTTAGTATTTGCCTTATGTATTGAGGTGCTCCTATGTTGGGTGCATAAATATTTACAATTGTTATATCTTCTTCTTGGATCGATCCCTTGATCATTATGTAGTGTCCTTCTTTGTCTCTTCTAATAGTCTTTATTTTAAAGTCTATTTTGTCTGATATGAGAATTGCTACTCCAGCTTTCTTTTGGTTTCCATTTGCATGGAATATCTTTTTCCATCCCCTTACTTTCAGTCTGTATGTGTCTCTAGGTCTGAAGTGGGTCTCTTGTAGACAGCATATATATGGGTCTTGTTTTTGTATCCATTCCACCAATCTGTGTCTTTTGGTGGGAGTATTTAGTCCATTTGCATTTAAGGTAATTATTGATATGTATGTTCCTGTTCCCATTTTCTTAATTGTTTTGGTTTCGTTATTGTAGGTCTTTTCCTTCTCTTGTGTTTCTTGCCTCGAGAGGTTCCTTTAGCAGTTGTTGTAAATCTGGTTTGGTGGGGCTGAACTCTCTCAGCTTTTGCTTGTCTGTAAAGGTTTTAATTTCTCCATCAAATCTGAATGAGATCCTTGCTGGGTAGAGTAATCTTGGTTACAGGTTTTTCTCCTTCATCACTTTAAACATGTCCTGCCAGTCCCTTCTGGCTTGCAGAGTTTCTGCTGAAATATTAGCTGTTAACCTTATGGGGATTCCCTTGTGTGTTATTTTTCCCTTGCTGCTTTTAATATGTTTTCTTTGTATTTAATTTTTGACAGTTTGATTAATATGTGTCTTGCCGTATTTCTCCTTGGATTTATTTTGTATGGGACTCTCTGTGCTTTCTGGATTTGATTAACTATTTCCTATCCCACATTAAGGAAATTTTCAACTATAATCTCTTCAAATATTTTCTCAGTCCCTTTCTTTTTCTCTTCTTCTGGAACCCCTATAATTCAAATGTTGGTGTGTTTAATGTTGTCCTAGAGGTCTCTGAGACTGTCCTCAGTTCTTTTCATTCTTTTCTCTTTATTCTGCTCTGCAGCAGTTATTTCCGCTATTTTATCTTCCAGGTCACTTATCCGTTCTTCTGCCTCAGTTATTCTGCTATTGATCCCATCTAGAGTATTTTTAATTTCATTTATTGTGTTGTTCATCGTTGCTTGTTTCATCTTTAGTTCTTCTAGGTCCTTGTTAAATGTTTCTTTCATTTTGTCTATTCTATTTCCAAGATTTTGGATCATCTTTACTATCATTATTCTGAATTCTTTTTCAGGTAGACTGCCTATTTCCTCTTCATTTGTTAGGTCTGGTGGGTTTTTATCTTGCTCCTTCATCTGCTGTGTGTTTTTCTGTCTTCTCATTTTGCTTATCTTACTGTGTTTGGGGTCTCCCTTTTGCAGGCTGCAGGTTCGTAGTTCCCGTTGTTTTTGGTGTCTGTCCCCAGTGGCTAAGGTTGGTTCAGTGGGTTGTGTAGGCTTCCTGGTGGAGGGGACTAGTGCGTGTGTTCTGGTGGATGAGGCTGGATCTTGTCTTTCTGGTGGGCAGGTCCACGTCTGGTGTTGTGCCTTGGAGTGTCTGTGGACTTTTTGTGATTTTAGGCAGCCTCTCTGCTAATGGGTGGGGTTGTGTTCCTGTCTTGCTAGTTGTTTGGCATAGGATGTCCAGCACTGTAGCTTGCTGGTCGTTGAGTGAAGCTGGGTGCTGGTGTTGAGATGGAGATCTCTGGGAGATTTTCGCCATTTGATATTATGTAGGGCTGGGAGGTCTCTTGTGGACCAGTGTCCTGAAGTTGGCTCTCCCACCTCAGAGGCACAGCACTGACTCCTGGCTGCAGCAAGAGCCTTTCATCCACACTGTTCAGAATACAAGGGAGAAAACGTAGAAAGAAAGAATTAGTAGAAGAAAGAAAGAAAGAGAGAGAGAGAGAGAGAGAGAGAAAGAAAGAAAGAAAGAAAAAGAAAGAGAGAAAGGAGGGAGGGAGGGAGGGAGAAAGGAAGGAAGGAAGGAAAAAAGAAAGAAATAATATAAGGTAAAATAAAATAAAGATAAAATATAATAAAGTTATTAAAATAAAAAAAATAATTATTAAGAAAAAAATTTAAAAACCAAGCCAAAACAAGCAAACAAAAAAAACGGACGGATAGAACCCTAGGACAAATGGTGGGAGCAAAGCTATACAGACAAAATCTCACATAGAAGCATACACATACACACTCACAAAAAGAGGAAAAGGGGAAAAAATCATAAATCTTGCTCTCAAAGTCCACCTCCTCAATTTGGGGTGATTCGTTGTCTATTCATGTATTCCACAGATGCAGGGTACATCAAGTTGATTGTGGAGATTTAATCCGCTGCTCCTGAGGCTGCTGGGAGGGATTTCCCTTTCTCTTCTTTGTTCTCACAGCTCCCGGGGCTCAGCTTTGGATTTGACCCTGCCTCTGCGTGTAGGTCGCCGGAGGGCGTCTGTTCGCTCAGACAGGACGGGGTTAAAGGAACCGCTGATTCGGGGGCTCTGGCTCAATCAGGCCGCGGGGAGGGAGGGGCACGGAGTGCGGGGCGGGCCTGCGGCGAAAGAGGCCGGCGTGACGTTGCACCAGCCTGAGGCGTGCCGTGCGTTCTCCCGGGGGAGTTGTCCCTGGATCACAGGACCCTGGCAGTGGCGGGTTGCACAGGCTTCCGGGAAGGGGGGTGTGGATAGTGACCTGAGCTCGCACACAGGCTTCTTGGTGGTGACAGCAGCAGCCTTAGTTAGCATCTCATGCCCGTCTCTGCGGTCCGCGCTTTTAGCCGTGGCTCGCGCCCATCTCTGGAGCTCCTTTAAGCGTCTCTCTTAATCCCCTCTCCTCGTGCACCAGGAAATAAAGAGGGAAGAAAAAGTCTCTTGACTATTCGGCAGGTCCAGACTTTTCCCTGGACTCCCTCCCGGCTAGCCGTGGTTCACCAACCCCCTGCAGGCTGTGTTCACGCCGCCAACACCCGTCCTCCCCCCGGCGCTCTGAGTGAAGCCCGAGCCTCAACTCCCAGCCCCGCCTGCCCCGGCGGGTGAGCAGACAAGCGCCTCAGGCTGGTGAGTGCCGGTCGGCCCTGATCCTCTGTGCGGGAATCTCTCCGCTTTGTCCTCCACACCCCTGGGGCTGCGCTCTCCTCCGCGGCCCTGAAGCTTTCCCCTCCGCCACCCACAGTCTCCGCCCGCAAAGAGGCTTCCTAGTGTGTGGAAACATTTCCTCTTTCACAGCTCCCTCCCACTGGTGCAGGTCCCGTCCCTATCCTTTTGTCTCTGTTTATTCTTTTTTCTTTTGCCCTACCCAGGTACGTGGGGGGAGTTTCTTGCCTTTTGGGAGGTCTGAGGTCTTCTGCCAGCGTTCAGTAGGTGTTCTGTAGTAGTTGTTCCACGTGTAGATGTATTTCTGGTGTATCTGTGGGGAGGAAGGTGATCTCCGCGTCTTACACTTCCGCCATCTTTCCGGAAGCCATGCCTCACTTTTGTTGGAATCAGTCAGCAAACGCTTTTTCGAAACCCCAAATTCTCCACACCTCCTACCTTTCGTGCCGCCCTAGTCTCGAAGCTCCCGCCACTGCCCCTCAGGCCGGATCCCCGTGGGAGGACCCGTGGGCTGCGTCCATAAGGCTATTTTATGTGGTCATGGTGGTGCAAATAGATTGATAATGAATTATAATTTTGAGATTCAAAAGGATTTGAAGAGAATATGATTTTTGTAACTATTACAGACATCCTATTTCCTCTATCTTTAATTCTTTGTCTTGGCTCAATTACCCTAATATGTTTGAAAAGATCAGGGTTTTAGAAATTCTTATTTATATTTTTATAAGTATTTTGATTTATAATTCATTCTTCCAAGTATAAGAATATGAAGGGCCTCAGATAAATCTTCATAATTTAACATAATTATCGTTAAATATGAAAATAATCTTTGATATATTCACAGTATTGATTTTCTTACCTGTAGCCCAGTTTGTTTTTCATTAGATTATAATGAAAAATGTACTCAAAATTATGTTATTATTATTTCTATAATAATAATAAAATTTAAAAATACCTAAAGTTTTTCAAACATCGTCTGTAGTTAAAAACATCTGCACATATTTTATATGGCAGATACATTATTTTGATTCATTTTATAAAGGTAGTAAAGCATTAATATTGGTGTAATTCTTTTTCTTTTAACTTCTTTATCACCCTGCTTATCTAATTCCAGAGTAACTTTAAATAACTGGAAAACCTTTTCAAACCTTGAAGACATACTAAGTGAAATAAGCCTGTCACAAATGGCAAATATTATACGATTCCACTTGTCTAAGATACCCAGAGTGGTCAAATCCAAAGGCAGAAAGACTGGGAGAAAGGGAGAGTGGGAAGTAAAAAAAAAAAGAGTCTTTTTAGCCATGCAATGAGATACACTATGGCATTTTAGTATGATTTCAGTTCAAGAGTACCATGTGTCCTTTGCCGTAATAAAGACTTCATTCTAAATGAAAAACAAAGAGTGCATGTAAAACACTGAGCACTGACTGAGTGGATAATTGTTATCTTAGTGAATGTTACCTTTTATTATTATGGGCAGCAAATGTTTCAGAAGGTCAAAAGAGCAATGTGAAATAATGCATGTTTTAAATGGTTTCATGAGTATGTTTATGACAGATCAAATTACATACTTAAAATATTTTCCAACATCCTTTATTAAGAAACTGTGTTATTCTAGGAGGAATTGTGGATAAGGATCTTCGTCACTACCTCAACTTACGATTTCAGAAGGGTTCTGTGGACCACGAACTTCAGCAAATCATTCGTGACAACCTCTACCTCCGCACAGTGCCATGTGAGTAACAGGCAGTTTTTCTTCCCTATGGTAACAGATAAATGTTCACTGTATATTCATTGTTTAATTTAAAAGAAAAGTCCAATTGCACTATTTTTTAAATGGTGGACTTTTGGAATAGACAATTTATTTGAGATATGGAAGTTTTAAATGCAAAAGCTTGTAACAGCAGTTGTGTGGTTTATGATGATGTCATAGCCAGAAGAGACATGATTTTCAAGCTATAAAACCTAACTTCTCAAGTTAGTATGGAGAAATATTAGTTCTAGTCCAGGATGTTGGTGATTTCAGAATGAATCATAATTGGGGTAGAACTCCACACAGGGAGACAAGAGAATGCAAATTCAATTCATTAGCTGAAACAGCTATTTCATAGATGGAATCTACACAGTAACTCCCAATCTCATCACTGGTTTGAAGCAGGGGAGTCTTACAAGTGGAAAGGAAATTATGCATTGGAAAGTAAAGTTAAATGTTCTGTAACTCTGAGAAAGTGATAACGTTGAGTGTTGGGCACAAATTTCTTAATATACAGCCTATAGAAATTCACAACAATCCCTGATTATGAGCAGGTGCTACTTCAAAAGAGAGGAATTGTTAAAATGATAAAATTCACAAATCAACTTTTTAGTACCTGCTTCAGCTCATTTGAGAATCTTCTGTTTACTTTAGGACAATTCAAGGACGTTTCAAGCCAGGTCCTAGATCCTAGATAGATATCAAAATCAATTTCCTTCAAGGTAGATTCCATGACCTCCAGAAACTTTCCAATATCTATCTGGAAACTCTGATCTGTGAGTGTTGTGTGTGTTCCTTTTGTTTTAGTTTTGTTCTAAACTTTAATAAACTCAAAGATGTGGGCAGTGGAAGGTTGATATTAAAGAAAGAAAAACTTGGCTGAAATAAGTGAAACAAATAAACCATGTATATATATATATATATATATATATGTATGTATGTATGTATATGTGTGTGTGTGTATATATTTATTTATTTATTTATTTATTTATTTATTTATTTATTTATTTATTTATATAGTTTCTGGGATTGAACTACCAGAACTATGTGAAAGGTATGGATTAAGGATGACTATAACGAAATACTGAAAACACACGAAGAAGTGAAATGGATAATTCAGCATCCAGCCCTTTTTACCTACACACATCTTAGGAGGGATGGCCCTTCCCACTGTTAGCACTAAATGTTCATCAAAACAAAAATGCCAGGGCGCCACTATCAGACATTCCTAGATGAGAATGCTTATTGATTGACATCTTGTCAGTCCAAATGCTACCTCTGTGAGTGTGTGTTAGTTAAGTGAGTAGACTTTTGGACTCTGAACAGTATGGAGGTTCCTTAAAAAACTACAAATAGAACTACCATATGACCCAGCAATCCCACTACTGGGCATATACCCTGAGAAAACCATAATTCAAAAAGAGTCATGTACCACAATGTTCATTGCAGCTCTATTTACAATAGCCAGGATATGGAAGCAACCTAAGTGTCCATCAACAGATGAATGGATAAAGAAGATGTGGCACATATATACAATGGAATATTACTCAGCCATAAAAAGAAATGAAATTGAGTTATTAGTAATGAAGTGGATGGACCTAGAGTCTGTCATACAGAGTGAAGTAAGTCAGAAAGAGAAAAGCAAATATCGTATGCTAACACATATATATGGAATCTAAAAATAAAAATGGTTCTGATGAACCTAGGGGCAGGACAGGAATAAAGACACAGATGTAGAGAATGGACTTGCGGACACGGGGAGGGGGAAGGGTAAGCTGGGACGAAGTAAGAGAGTAGCATTGACATATATACGTTACCAAATGTAAAATAGATAGCTAGTTCGAAGCAGCTACATAGCACAGGGAGATCAGCTCCGTGCTTTGTGACCACCTAGAGGGGTGGGATAAGGAGGGTGGGAGGGAGATGCAAGAGGGAGGTGATGTGGGGATATACGTATGCATATAGCCGATTCACTTCATTATACAGCAGAAACTAACACACCACTGTAAAGCAATTATACTCCAATAAATATGTTGAAAAAAAAAACCAACAACTAGAAGTTGCAAAAGTGCATTCTTAAGCTTGTAAGTTTGACATTAGAGTGATGGGCAGAGGAAGATGGATTAAAGTAAGTGACTGAACTATTTATAAGGAAATGGGTGGACGCATGTTCAAAACTGTGATGTTGTCAGTGCAGCTGTGTGAATTTATCTTTTGTGACATGAAAGAAAGGAGATCTGAAATACTGAATAAAGAATCCAGGTACTTTATTATATTTAAAAGCTGAGGTAAATAGATAAGAGGCTGACATTCAAGAATATCTGTAATAAAAAAAAAAGAATACCTATAGTCCTTGCTAAGGTGATGACGTAAATAAGAAGTCTTAATTAAATATGAAGATAATAGGAGTAAATTTTGCATTAGTTAATTAACTTCTTAAATAAGTCCTCACTCTTCAGAGTTCCAAAGAAATACTATGATGGAAAAATACATATAAAAGTAAAATAACTAGGCTTATATGAGTAAACATAAAGAGGTTTGTGATGTGATTTTGCTACAGTGTCATAAATTCAATTAGAAATCCTTGAATAGCTCCTATAAAGGAGGTGATTAGAAACTTAATGAATATGAATATTATGATCAAACAATTATTCTTTGAATTTGTAGCCAGCACTCCTAATAACCAATTCCAATAATACCATTCACTAACAATGCTCTTAACTTGTCATAAAAGTGAAAAAAACATCTAAGATAGATGTGATTCTAATTTATATTATCTATAATCACTTTTTTACTGACGAACTGGACCTGGACAATCCGGCAACTTCACTCAGTATATCTTTTAATGAAATGTTCAGACATTTTCAAAGAGTGTGCAGCAAAGATATGTCCGTAATGTGAAAAATCCTGCTATTGTTTAGAAATTTACATGTGTATCCAGTATATCTATTGGCTTTGAGTATGGAGTGACATTTGTTACATATTCTTTGGGTCAAATAATTCTCATTGGTTTTCAGTACCCAATACCATAATAGGAAAATGTATTATTGAAGAGCTTGTCTCTGCCTTTATATATGCGTTCATTAATTTGTATACCTCTTGCTTAATTTACTAACAGGAATAGGTCATGGAAACAAAATTGTTGTTAACTTGTAACTATGTTTGGGTGGTTTAACTTGTTTAGTAAGACGAGACCCAACGGAGTAATTCTGCTTACTGCCACCGCATTATTCCACCACCACCAACTACTACTAAAAAGAAAGCAGCTGGATTTCCTTAGTGCCTAGTGTGTAAGGGGGAGTTCTGGGACGAGGGCTGCAGAGACTCCATCCCCTCACATACACACAGTACTCATCCAAATCTTATTGTGAACAACTTAGCTGCTATAACTCCCTCTGAAGGAAATCTGGGCCTGGCTGCTGGCTGATTTCTGAGCTAAGCACGGGAGGGAGGTGGTCAGTCCAAATCTCTACTGAGCCTTAACTGCATATAATGTAAAATCCCATCAATGTGTTCCCTGCCCCATAAACAAGAGGTGCCTACACTTAGCCTTTGCATTTTGTCTTCCCAGAACCTTATCTCAGAACATAATTCTTCAAAAACATATTTTTTTAAGTTGTGTCTCTAAGCATGGAAGGCAGGACTTGGTCACAGAGACAGGACTGTTGGGCATATAGTGAGCATGAGTGTGTATACACACACACACATACACACACACACACACACACACACACACACACACACACACAAAGAGGCCCTCATGAGATCAGTTCATCATTCTTTCAAACTGAATTATATAGAAAAGATCCTTAGGAACTGATTCTATATTTTCAGTTGTTTTATTGGGAAATACTTTAAATTTATTTGAAGCCAGAAGAAATACCAGTGTGTATATGCCAAGTAAAATACAAAAACCAATAAAACTAAAGGCCTAAATTCTTCTATAAAAAGCAAATAAAATGAAAAACATAGATTTAAGATATGAAAGAAATTACTTTTATGGAAGAGCTGATTGAGGTGTAACTCACAATGATGTTTCTACATATTTAATCACTTTAAGTTAGTATAACTAAACCATGTTAAAAAGAAGCATTCTCAAGAATAAAATTGTAAGGCTTCTAATGTGGTTTTTTAAATTCTCTGTTATACTAGATTATCTTTCATGGAAAAGCAAATAGAAGCAGACTTAAAATGTTATAGGGACTGTTTTCTTTTAAAAAGAGCAGTTACCAACCCACTGAAAGTTACAGCTATGCAGAGTCAACATCCCTTTGCCCTAATTATATAATCCCATGTAAGACTATGGTCAGAGATAACTATTGGAGAGAAGCTGGTGACCACATATCTATTATAAAGTCTGGAATTAGGGCAGAGCTTTCTAGTATACTTCATGGGGAAAAATAATTTTAATACTTAAGCAAAAAATCAGTACTTTTAGCTTATTATTCAACAAGGCAATAGTTTTGGTGGGCATGAATGAATCTAATTACTCATAATTTTCATCATGAAGGTTTTAAGCATATGGTAAGAAGTGAGAGTGGAATCAACCTGTGGAATACCAAAAAACTAAAATCATCTTCTAACAATGAAATGAAATTCTCTGAGTTGAAGGTGATCAAGAACATGATTAAGTACCCAG
The DNA here is from genome assembly GCF_005190385.1 of Monodon monoceros. NCBI lineage: Eukaryota > Metazoa > Chordata > Mammalia > Artiodactyla > Monodontidae > Monodon > Monodon monoceros. Next base: position 21,544,198 of record NW_021703776.1, on the reverse strand, counting down.
AATATCTTTAAGCAATATAGGCCTCTGTGCTGGGATGGTAGGTTGAACTGTAGGTAGACATGCAGGCAAAGGACTAGAGATATAAGATCCAACTGTATTTTAAAACAATATTTTGGGCTTCCCTGGTGGCCTAGTGGCTGAGAGTCCGCCTGCCGATGCAGGGAACACGGGTTCGTGCCCCAGTCCGAGAAGATCCCACATGCCACAGAGCGGCTGGGCCCGTGAGCCATGGCTGCTGAGCCTGCGCGTCTGGAGCCTGTGCTCCGCAACGGGAGAGGCCACAACAGCGAGAGGCCCGCGTACTGCAATAAATAAATAAATAAATAAATAAAAATAACAATATATTGCAACAGCTGTATATTACACATCTGTTTCACGTTTAACCTTATTGCTTCAAACAAGAATCATCAATTTAGAGGCTCTTTTTTGAAGTTGCTTTTAGAATATGAATTTTGTTCTTTCACAATTATTTCAGAATCAAGTTCCAGATTTTTGTTCTTTGAAAATAATTTGGATTTTAAAAAAAAAGCCTAATTATGTTTTGTGCTAAGTGTTGAGGATAAGGGTTATTAGAGAATAAATATGGTTATTAGCAGTGTGAGCCAAAGGAGAAGGAAATCTATAAACAAATGAAACTAAATTTCTTGAGAGATTTATAAACTGGCCCCTGGGAAGCTAGGCCAAAAGGAAAAATTCAAAAGCTTCTGAGCACTATCAAATATTAGAAAAGGTTCTAGTCATTCATATGTATGCCCACCTGGTATATTTATTAGAAATGTGTTGTTGGTTTATAGAAAGCTGTATAAGGTTTGCCCTCTCCCTCTTATCCCTGAGAATAGTAAGATCTAGTTTCATGTCATATATGTGAAAATACTGTAGATTTTTTCTTTTTTTTATTGAACAAAACAAATGCATCTTTCCTAGTCATATAGTAACATTCATTGGTTTGGTTGACAGAATACATTATAGGAGAGAAATGGCTTCAAAATGTTTCTTAAAATGGAAAGTCAAGGAACATTAGAAGGAACGGTATTGATTTATCCATTTGACACCACAGGGCACTAGCTTTAGAATAAAAGAACATATCTGGCACAAAAGAAAAGCAATAAAGACCAACAGTGAACAATATTACTGATCTTCTAAACCACATAAAATTCCCTTTGCCCTGACTTGATCAGCTTTCTTTTTGGTTGTGACCCTATCTTTCTTCTTGGTTTTTTTCCCTTTTGGTTTGTATCTCTCTTTCCTCTTCATAAGAGGAATCTGGGTTTGTGGACCACAGCCGAGAGTATGTATACTCCTGGGCTTCATCGGTTCCAGCAGCTGCCCAAGGAAGAATTGGAGATGGGTGTGTGAAGCCATTTTTCCACCTTTAGAAGAGCCAGTCATCACTTTAAATGGAAAATAGCTCACCTTCCAGGGAGCCCAGAATCTGCTCCCTGCAGACTTAAAGGTTGTAGCCTAGTTGGATATAATTCGGTCAACACACCTCATTGTATGCCTCTTCACTTTTTGAATAGAAAGAATTAGGACTCTAGCAGGTTCAGACCTACCCAAGTTTCCAGAGTCAGCTGATGAGTACATAGGCTGTTGGACAATTGTAGTAGCTGAAGGAAAACTACAGGCAGTGGGCACTAGCGTTATTACAGGACTTTAAGGCTGTAGATTTGTAGTAGAGCACTCAATCTTAATCCAAATACACCCGACCAAAAGAACAATGAAAAAAGGAACACTAATTGTGGTTACCGATATCCTTATGTTTAGTGTACTAGTCAGTTATTTGCACATTGCAGTTTAGCCTTGTTAGAGCATAATAAGTAGAAATAACCCTTTGCTTTACCTATTTGGCAACATGGCACTATGGAAAGAGCATTCATCTAAGAATTGAAAACCATTGGTTCTGGACTGGCTATGCCACTACCTAACTCTAGAACCTTAGCATAGGCTTTACCTTTGGGACTAGGGAGAGAGAGGTAAGGGAATAAAGTGAATTCTAATGGTTCTTTCTGATCTAAAATGCCTTCATTTTCAAATTCCTCTGGCTTCCTGTTCTTTATTTTATCATAATTCAAATCAGGTCATCAAATTGGCTTAAAATATTCTGGGTATGTAATGCCCTCAATATTGAGCAGGTGTAAACAGCTTATGGAAACTGAAGATATATCAAATACAGCAGAGACTTCAGGGATAAATAAAGAGCTGGGTTTAAATTAAGTGCAGTTCTGGATAAAACAAGCCATGCATGGAATTTCAGATTTTTCTATGAATGTCAAGTTAAGGATGCCATCATAACTCTGATGTTCCGTGAAATCTGCCTTCACTATTCATGAAACTCTGAAATATGATCCAGTCCTAGTAAGTGGATGGGAAAATAAACATAAGGAGAAATACAAAGCTTTTAAAATCGCTTTCCTCCTTTGGAATGTGTAATGAGTTGAGACGTGACATAAAGGCTTCTGAAGCATTAGGTGTGTTGTCGTGAAAATGTGATTATAATCTTTATAAGATGTTTAACATGAAATATAGTGTCTTCTAATGTTGAACTGTAATGTGTCACTTATACAAGTGAACGGCCTTGGGAAACACCCAAATAGATCTAGCTAAAGGGAGGTTAAATCAGTGCACACTGTGATCTTTACAGCACTATTTAAAAATATAGGCAAGGCAGTAGGGTTTCTCAAACAGAGTAATTAAAAGGTAAGACTCTATAAGACACTGATGAAAGAAATCAAAGATGCCACAAACAGATGGAGAGATATACCATGTTCTTGGATTGGAAGAATCAATATTGGGAAAATGACTATACTACCCAAAGCAATCTACAGATTCAATACAATCCCTATCACATTACCAATGGCACTTTTTACAGAAGTAGAACAAAAAATCTTAAAATTTGTATGGAGACACAAAAGACCCCGAATAGCCAAAGCAATCTTGAGGGGAAAAAACAGAGCTAGAGGAAGCAGATTCCCTGACTTCAGACTATACTACAAAGCTACAGTAATCAAGACAATATGGTACTGGCACAAAAACAGAAATATAGATCAATAGAACAGGATAGAAAGCCCAGAGATAAACCCATGCATCTGTGGTCAACTAATCTATGACAGAGGGGGCAAGGATGTATAATGGAGAAAAGGCAGCCTCTTCAATAGTGGTGCTGGGAAAACTGGCTGCTACGTGTAAAAGAATGAAATTAGAACACTCTCTAACACGGTACACAAAAATAAACTCAAAATGGATTAAAGACCTAAATGTAAGACCAGACACTATAAAATTCTTTGAGGAAAACATAGGAAGAACACTCTTTGACATAAATCACAGCAAGATCTTTTTTGACCCACCTCCTAGAGTAATGGAAATAAAAACATAAACAAACAAATGAGACCTAATGAAACTTAAAAGCTTTTTCACAGCAAAGGAAACTATAAAGTAGATGAAAAGACAACCTTCAGAATTCGAGAAAATATTTGCAAACGAATCAACGGACAAAGGATTAATCTCCAAAATATATGAACAGCTCATGCAGCTCAATATTAAAAAAAGAAACAGTCCAACTAAAAAATGGGCAGCAGATCTAAATACACATTTCTCCAAAGAAGACATACAGATGGCCAAGAAGCACGTGAAAAGCTTCTCAACATCGTTAATTATCAGAGAAATGCAAATCAAAACTACAAGGAGGTATCACCTCACACCGGTTAGAATGGGCATCATCAGAAAATCTACAAACAACAAATGCTGGAGAATGTGTGGAGAAAAGGGAACCCTCTTGCCTGTTGGTGGGAATGTAAATTGATACAGCCACTATGGAGATCAGTATGGAAGTTCTTTAAAAAATTAAAAATAGAACTACCATACAACTCAGCAATCCCACTACTGAGCATATACCCAGAGAAAACCATAATTCCAAAAGAAACATGCACCCCAATGTTCATTGCAGCACTGTTTACAATAGCCAGGTCATGGAAGCAACCTAAATGCCCATGGACAGATGAATGGATAAAGAAGATGTGGTACATATATACAATGGAATATTACTCAGCCATATAAAGGAATGCAGTTGGGTCATTTGTAGAGACATGGGTGGACCTAGAGACTGTCATACAGAGTGAAGTAAGTCAGAGAGAGGAAAAGGAATACCATGTATTAACGCATATATGTGGAATCTGCAAAAATGGCACAGATAAACAGTTTGCAAGGCAGAAATAGGACTCAGATGTAGAGAACAAACATGGACACCAGAGTGGTAAAGCGGGGGCTGGGGGTTGATGGTGGTGGGATGAATTGGGAGATTGGGATTGACATATATACAGAAGTATGTATAAAATAGATAACTGATAAGAACCTGCTGTATAAAAAAATGAATTAAAAATAATAATACTTTCAGCAACAACCACGTGAAATATCAACAAGCTGTAAAATTTTGTCCAAGTCTATTGACCCTCTTCCAACCCTTCTAGCCAAGCTTACAGAAGATCAGTTAAGCATTGGAGAATGCAAAATAACACAGGACTTTAATTAATGGGTTTAATTGCAAGATTAAGAGAGAGTAAGCAGATTTCCAGATATTTTCTACTTCTGTTCAAAATGAACTTTCCATCTCGTGAGAGTTGCTTTTTCCTAGTCTTTTATAGATTTAGCAGACATATTACTGGTTTTGTGCTAATGAATAAAGCCTAGTCCCCCTGAAATTAAAACTACCTGGACTCAAACCAACATTTTGCTTGGTTTGGGTTCAATTTCTTGGAAATAATCAAATCTCAATTGTGGAAGAGGTCTAAGTAAAGGTCAGCGAGTATCATGTGTTTCTGTGTTTTGCAGCCTTCTTTGTAGTTGTGTAGGGGCCATATGAATAGTTTGAGACAATATGACTGAGGAAGCGATGAGCTGGTCTCTTCCTGCATCTCTCTTCTCCTGCTGCAGTGAACTTAATGGCCATCTATTTTAGTTGGTGTACCCATCACAAGAATGGAGACTGTCCTGGACCACATTAAACAAGCCAGATTAAAGCTTGCAATGTTGAACATTACATTAAGATTTGGAAGTTCATTTGTTATATCCAAGCACAGATTAGAATTCTGGCACAAACCAAAGTATCCTTCATATGAAAGTGAATACTAGGACAAAACATGTTAATCCCTTGCTCATTTCTTGAAAATAAGTGAGCTAGGCAATTATAAACCTTGCTTTTTTCTTTGCTGTGTGTACATATGTCAAAGTAAAAGAAAGGAGTCTGTATAAAGCATATGCTATTATTGCATTGTTCATCAGTGCTTCAACCTGGCAGACTGGTTGTTTCTTTTATTAAAAATAATGAAGAAATATAACTATTTTTAATAAAATTCATATTGCTATTCTATTTTCTACAATAGAAAAGACTTTCAGACGTGATTAATGCTAAAAGAGAGATTAATGGGAAATAAAGGTTCTGTAGTGTTCTGTGGAATTTTTATTTAGTTTGCACCTTGAACTGGATCACTTCAATCGCTTAGATAAATTTGTGACTTGGAATATTGGTTCATTAGGGATAAAAGAAAAATACTACACTGTCCTTTTTTCTCTAGTTAATGATAAACCTTGAAAATAAGATAATCATTTTTCAATTAGGCTCCATGCAGAGACTAGAAAGCATAGTTATCAACATGTTCAGAACATAATCAGCATTAAGTTGTCATATTTTGGCTGTATTAATGTTGTTAAATTGACATAATAGTCATTATAAGTGGATGCTCTTCCCTGAAATCAGTTTTTGCCTGAAAGATTTTAGCAATCAAAGTTGTATTCATTAGCACACCTATGTCTATACTTTTTTCCAATTCATTATTATGATTCTTACTTTCCATTGCCTAAAGTTATGAAGCCATGTAAAGTTATAAAATAACATTTCAGTTCCTTGACTTAGAAGAAGTTCCACATTATTCATCCTCCACACAAGGTGTGTGGACCTTCCTTATGAAAATTAATACCCTCCAAGTTTCCACTTTGAGAGTGTTCTTTCAGTTTAATAGTAAATGCTCCAGACTTCAGGGCTGCTTCTTTATTCCTTGCTCTGGCACGTGCTTGTCCATAATGCTCAGCCTGGAAGGACTGACCCTGCTATAGAACATCTCTCCCTTCCCTAACTCCTAGCTACTCATAGGTGAGTATGTTCTTGATTTTCTTTGTATCACAGAAGTAGAAAATGGCATAGTGAGGTATTAACTGGGGGAGCAAGAGGAAAAATTAGAGGAAATAAAAAATAGTAAAAATCCCGCCTTGATATGTGACAGCCAGTTTTATGGTAGAAGACAGACAGTATAGAGATTTGCATGCATCTGGACTCTGTTGCTGATTCTACAGCTTTAACTAAATCACTTTAACTCTAGTGGCCTTGGTGTGTTCATAAACAAAGGCACTGTAAACTATGGCTTTGTTAAGCTCTGGGGTACTAATTTAAAAGGAATAGTTGGTTGGAATGGGCAAGAGGTAGAACAAACAGAATGATGGGTTTCATGGAGAAAAAGTGAACCAGTTTCCCATAGGTGATCTTTCAAATAGATGAAATCTTGAGTTCAGAGGGTTCTGTTGTTGTTTGGTTGTTCATGTGTTTATTTAAAGAGGAACTGATTTTTAAATAGATATATGATAAATAGAGTGAGAGATAGAAAAATTAAAAGGACTTAGTCTTTTTACCTCATTTTTATTATATCCAGAATATGAATCATAATTTTATTTACCCTTTTCATGGTAATGTTAGGATTAATAATTAGTATTCATGCAAAAGTAATTTGAAAATTTAGAAAGTCTTTTAAGTGCTAAATAGTGTTGCTTCAGGTTGGTTTCTTAAAATATCTACCTCTTCATTAGTCTTTGTAAATGTCCTCTGATGTGCATCACAGAATTTATAAACATATATGTATAAAATAAATAATATATATAATAATATATAAACAAATATATGTATAAAAGAAATAATGCTAACCAAGTGAAAAGGAACAGTTTTACTGACTGAGTTACGAAGATAACCTTCCTCAAGTGGTGCAATAACTGGGTAAAGTGTTAACTGCCATCACTAAAGACTAATTGAGTTGCATGGGGAAGCATTACCTGGAAATCTTCTATGGGGATATCTTCACATATGTATGCAGTCTAATTAACAAAGATGACCTTGCTATGTACAGTGATTAACTGTTCTGCAACTCAGAAGTAAATTAAAAGTACATACTTATCCAGCAAGCTGCCATAGCCTCTCCTAATTATTCTGCCATGGATCAAAAGATGAATATTTTATTTGGGGCACCTGGATTATAGGGTCTCTTAATGCTGCAGGCAAAACCACTCCAGTGTACATCAGATGGGGATTAAAAAGTTTAGTCTTAGTTTAAACAAAATTAAGATTTATATGTAAATCTTTATATATATATATATATATATATATATATATATATATATATATAAAAGAAATAATGGCTATCAAGTAAAAAGGGACAATTTTACTGCCTGAGTTATGAAGATAACCCTCCTCAAGTGGTGAAATTCTACATCTCCAATAGTTGGCTAGTACTTTATTGCTTGATTTAACTCTCTTTTTTTTTGGTTCTTTATAAGAAATCAGTAAAACAACTCAAACACTGGAATTTTTTATTATAAATATTTTTAAAGGATTATCTGTAGATAAAAAGTGTTCTCAAAGTGAGAATTCTGCCGAACAGTATAATTGAGTCTGCTAAATTAAAAGCATTTGACAGCTCCAGTAGCTAAACAAATTTAAAATGTAGAGAAATATACTGAGGTAATAGTAAAAACAAGAATACAGCATTAAATTTCCAAAGTAATTGAGAGTAATGATTGAGGTAATTGCTACCTTAAAATTCATTTCTGAGAGTAGTGACTTTTATGTTTCTAAAGAATAAATACTTGCAAGAGTAGAAATATGTTGTTTAGAAAATGATTATATAAAGGAAGCAATAACTAGGTCTCTAAAAAATTCAGAGTTTTAAAACTTTAGTAGGGTTTATTTGCTATTTGAAATGTTAAAAAGTACATTATTTTACTGCACAGAAATAATCATTTTGTGAGTCAACATCCTAAGTGGTAGAGCTGTTTCTTTTAAAATGTATAAAAATATATTTTATACATAAAATGGCATAAAGCATAAGTGATGCAATAAATATATTTATTTGCTCCTTAACAAACTTATCTTACATAAAAATGTAGCATTAAAGAAAAAGTTGCTTTAACCTACAATGAACAAATGTAAAAAAATTACACTCTTTAAGTATTAATTTCTGATATACATGTTCCTAACTATAAAATATTTGAAAACATTGAAATGATCTATAAATACATATATAGAAATAGCAAATAATTAATTTAGTAATTTCCAATTAGTGCTTATTTAGTAACTTCAAACACTGAATTAAGTAGTCAAATTCTCATTCAGAAATGTGTATTACCTTTCTAATTGATATAATTTGGAGAATAATCAGCTTTTTGAAGTATAAAAATTAAAGGTAAGGTATTCACTAAAGAATCAAGTTGTCCAGGGAACTTACCTCTCCAAAGAATGTAAATTTGGGTTTCCAGCCAGAGGAAAGTGGAAGAAAAGTACCTGAAGTAAAATTGAAAATGGATTAAAGTAAGACATTTTCTTAGAAAGCAGGGTAAATTATGGGAGCAAATTATAGCTATCATGGGAGTAAGTGGAATGGTTCCCTGGAATTACTAGGAAATAAAAATGAACTGGGAGAGCAAGGATGGGGTAAACAAAGTGGTCTAAAGTGTGTGTATATATCATTTTCCTACTGCTGCTGAAAGAAATTACCACAGACTCCATGGCTTAAACAACATAAATTTATTATCTTACTCTGGGGGTCATAAGTCCAAAATGACTTTCTCTGGGTACAAATCAGGTGTTGGCAGGGAGGCATGCTCCTTCCAGAGGATCTAGGGGAGACTCCATTTCCCTTCCCTTTACCGATTTTTTTTTTTTTTTTTTTTGCGGTACACGGGCCTCTCACTGTTGTGGCCTCTCCCGTTGTGGAGCAGAGGCTCTGGATGCGCAGGCTCAGCGGCCATGGCTCACGGGACCAGCCGCTCCGCGGCATGTGGGATCTTCCCGGACCGGGGCACGAACCTGTGTCCCCTGCATCGGCAGGCGGACTCTCAACCACTGCGCCACCAGGGAAGCCCCTTTTTCCAATTTTTAGAGGCTGCCTTCATTCTTTAGCTCATGCCCCCCCTTCTTCATCTTCAAAGCCAAAAGAATAGCAGCTTCAAATCTTTTTCTAGTTCTGACCTATCAGCCTCTTTCTTACGAAACTCATGTTGTTATATTTGAGCCCATCCAAATAACCCAAGATAAACTCCCCATCTCAAGAGCCTTAGTGTGCTCAATCACATCTGCAAGTCACTTTTGAAAATTAGCTGTCACAGTTACAGGTTCTGGAGATTATGTAGGCTGTGGACACCGTTTTTTTTTTTTTTTTTTGGAGGGGGTGCATTATTTAGCCTATGAAAGTGTATAAATTGGAGTTGTCACCAAAGCCAGAGCTCACAATCAGAAGCAGAATCCGGGGGAATATATTCAGGCAATCACAGTATCTGATTTTTATTGGCTTTGGATTTGCAAGTGGCTGTCTTAGCTGAAAGACTGGCTAAATCCCACCATGGTTGTCTGCAGGTTATCTCTTCCATCCTCAATCATTGAATCATTCAGTCCCATAGGTAAGAACTTCCCTGGGAAGACAGCCTCTTTTACTTCCTCAATGGCCCTTTCCTGTATTTAACTTAATCTTCCTCTTCCTCACCATCATCATTGTCATTATCACTATTATCTCTTTCTGTAATGTTAAATGTTGACCATTTTTGTGATATCATTATCAAATAGCAGAAGCAACTCCACAATGCCTGTAAAGTAGGAGCTTAGAGAAAATCGAATTTGGAGGGTTCATTGATTTACTCACTTAGAAAATATTTATTGAGTGCTCACTGTGCTCTAAACACTGTTCTAGGAACTAGTGGTAAAGCAGTTAAAGCAAATGAAATTCCTGCCCTCATGAATCTTATGTTTTAGTGGGAAAATGTGAAAAATAAACAAGCAAGAAAATAAAGCATTTGGCAACTGAGGATCAGTGCTATGAAGAAAAATAAATGAAATGAGAGATGATAGGTAGTGCTAAGTATGTGTTTGTGGGGATGTGTGTGTATGTGTTCTATTTTAAATAGGGTTGTCAGGGATGGTATCACATATGAGCAGAGACTGGAAGGAAGGGAAAGCAAAAGCCATGATAATATCTGAAGAAAGAACCATGTAGGCAGAAAGGACAAAAGCCCTCAAGTAGGACCACTTGGTATGATGGGTATGAAGGACAGATAGGAGGCCAGATTTGCTGGAATAAAATTAATGGGAGACAAGGGGAGTGGTAGAAGGTGATGTCAGAGGAAGGATGAGAGAGGGAGACAATACAGAGTCGCACAGGCTATGGTAAAGACTTTGGCTTTATGTTAAATGAGATGTGAAGGTAATTACATGGTTTTCAACACAGGAATAATGTGATCTGCCTTATGTTTTGGGTTTTTTTTTTTCATTATTTGATATTTTTTATTCTTCAAAATTCTGTTCCACATATGATTTAACATATCCTCTTCAATAAATTTACAGTTTAAGTACACTTGGATAAAAAACAGAAAAACTCTTACATAGGGTGTTCAGTACAAGAGGATCTATTAAGCAAAGAAAGTCCTTATTTTCAAATTTCTAAAAGAAAAAATATAATAAGGAGAAAAAAAGAAATACTTTACTAAATAAGTTAGAGATATAGGTAATGTACTTTACATAGAAACATATACACCGACTAACACAAACACATATAAAACCTATTACTTAGGATAAGTACCTGATATAGTTCACTCAGTCAACAGGTATTTATTGGACACTTACTGTGTATGTTAATGTATGTTTGTTTACACAAAGTCATGAAGAGTGTCCCTGTTAAAAGCCCTTAATAACTGACATTTCATTACCAGACAGCAGAGCTCATCCATCCATGATACGAATGAGCTTCCCACTCCTTTATGTTTCTGCTACATGCATTCTCATGGCTTCTTCTCCCACCTTCCAATAGAATCCATCATCCATCATTCCTGGTTACAGGCTACTGCATTACTTGTAGAATGAGAAATTTGGTGACATAAATTTCCCAAACAAAAGAGAAGACATAAATACAATAAAAGGTATTCTGCAAAAAATATGTCTTTCCTTTCAAAGATAAATGAATAAAGAACTTTAATTTTTAGTTATCTAAGAGGAAAATTTTATACTTTTGTGGAAACAAAGTGCAGCAGTCTCACTGCATTTCCTTATTATGAGGGGGGATCCCCCAACAGATCAGAAAAGAATATAGTGTACATAAAGTAAGTGTTAAAAGTAATTAATAAAAGTGTTTTAGAAATAACTATGAAGAAATAGAAATAATTATTTTCATTTTTCTTTGGCTGCACAATACTCTTTCCAGGAATAAATCTTAATGGAAAATATTTTTAAAAGAGAAAAATCGTTATTTACAAATATGTTCAGCACATTTATTAAGAGTTGTTGAAAATTTAGAGTTGTCATGGAATGGTCAACTTTGGAGAAACGGATAATTAAAATATAGTGCATCTCTATGATTAATATGTAGGTTTTTACAGAGATTTTTTTTAATTTTTGAATTGTATTTTGTTTACTTTTTCTATTAGTCATCCACTTTATACACATCAGTGTATACGTGTCAATCCCAATGACCCAATTCATCACACCCCCACCCCCACCCCCCACCACTTTCCCCCCTTGGTGTCCATACGTTTGTTCTCTACATCTGTGTCTCAATTTCTGCCCTGCAGACCGGCTCATCTGTACCATTTTTCAAGGTTCCACATATATGCGTTAATATACGATATTTGTTTTTCTCTTTCTGACTTACTTCACTCTGTATGACAGTCTCCAGATCCATCCATGTCTCAACAAATGTCCCAATTTTGTTCCTTTTCATGGCTGAGTAATAGTCCATTGTATATATGTACCACATCTACTTTATCCATTCGTCTGTCAGTGGGCATTTAGGTTGCCTCCATGACCTGGCTATTGTAAATAGTGCTGCAATGAACATTGGGGTGCATGTGTCTTTTGGAATTATGGTTTTATCTGGGTATATGCCCAGTAGTGGGATTGCTGGATCATATGGTAATTCTATTATTAGTTTTTTAAGGAACCTCCGTACTGTTCTCCATAGTGGCTGTAACAATTTACATTCCCACCAACACTGCAAGAGGGTTCCCTTTTCTCCACACCCTCTCCAGCATTTGTTGTTTGTAGATTTTCTGATGATGCCCATTCTAACCAGTGTGAGGTGATACCTCATTGTGGTTATGATTTGCATTTCTCTAATAATTAGTTATGTTGAGCAGCTTTTCATGTGCTTCTTGGTATGTCTTCTTTGGAGAAATGTCTATTTAAGTCTTCTGCCCATTTTTGGATTGGGTTGTTTGTTTTTTTAATATTGAGCTGCATGAGTTGTTTATGTATTTTGGAGATTAATCCTTTGTTGATTTGTTTCCAAATATTTTCTCCCATTCTGAGGGCTGCTTTTCGTCTTGTTTATGGTTTCCTTTGCTTTGCAAAAGCTTTTAAGTTTCGTTAGGTCCCATTTGTTTATTTTCATTTTTATTTCCATTACTTTAGGAGGTGGATCAAAACAGATCTTGCTGTGATTTCTGTCAAAGAGTGTTCTTCCTATGTTTTCCTCTAAGAGTTTTATAGTGTCTGGTCTTACATTTAGGTCTCTAATCCATCTTGAGTTTATTTTTGTGTATGGTGTTAGGAAGTGTTCTAATTTAGTTCTTTTACATGTAGCTGTCCAGTTTTCCCAGCACCACTTCTTGAAGAGACTGTCTTTTCTCCATTGTATATTGTTGCCTCCTTTGTCATAGATTAGTTGACCATAGGTGCGTGGGTTTATCTCTGGGCTTTCTATCTTGTTACATTGATCTATGTTTCTGTTTTTGTGCCAGTACCATATTGTCTTGATTACTGTAGCTTTGTGGTATAGTCTGAAGTCAGGGAGTCTGATTCCTCCAGTTCCATTTTTTTCCATCACGACTGCTTTGGCTATTCGGGGTCTTTTGTGTCTCCATACAAATTTTAAGATTTTTTGTTCTAGTTCTGTAAAAAATGCCATTGGTAATTTGATAGGGATAGCATTGAATCTGTAGATTGCTATGAGTAGTAGAGTCATTTTCAGAATATTGATTCTTCCAATCCAAGAACATGGTATATCTCTCCATCTGTTGGTATCATCTTCAATTTCTTTCATCAGTGTCTTATAGTTTTCTGAATACAGGTCTTTTCTCTCCCTAGGTAGGTTTATTCCGAGGAATTTTATTCTTCTTGCTGCAGTGGTAAATGGGAGTGTTTCCTTAATTTCTCCTTCAGATTTTTCATCATTAGTGTATAGGAATGCAAGAGATTTCTGTGTATTACTTTTGTATCCTGCAATTTTACCAAATTCTTTGATTAGCTCTAGTAGTTTTCTGGTGGCATCTTTAGGATTCTCTATGTATAGTATCATGTCATCTGAAAACAGTGACAGTTTTACTTCTTCTTTACCAATTTGTATTCCTTTTATTTCTTTTTCTTCTCTGATTGCCATGCCTAGGACTTCCAAAACTATGTTGAATAATAGTGGTGAGAGTGGACATCCTTGTCTTGTTCCTGCTCTTAGAGGAAATGCTTTCATTTTTTCACCATTGAGAATGATGTTTCCTGTGAGATGTCATATATGGCCTTTATTATGTTGATGTAGGTTCCCTCTATGCCCATTTTCTGGAGAGTTTTTATCATAAATGGGTGTTGAATTTTGTCAAAAGCTTTTTCTGCATCTATTGAGATGATGCTATGGGTTTTATTCCTCGATTTGTTAATATGGTATATCACATTGATTGATTTGCGTATATTGAAGAATCCTTGCATCCCTGGGATAAATCCCACTTGATTATGGTGTATGATCCTTTTAATGTGTTGTTGGATTCTGTGTGCTAGTATTTTGTTGAGGATTTTTGCATCTATGTTCGTCAATGATATTGGTCTGTAATTGTCTTTTTTTGTAGTATCTTTGTCTGGTTTTGGTATCAGGGTGATGGTGACCTCATAGAATGAGTTTGGGAGTGTTCCTTCCTCTGCAATTTTTTGGAAGTGTTTGAGAAGGATGGGTGTTAGCTCTTCTCTAAATGTTCAGTAGAATTCACCTGTGAAGCCATCTGGTCCTGGACTTTTGTTTGTTGGAAGATTTTTAATCACAGTTTCAATTTCATCACTTTTGATTGGTCTGTTCATATTTTCTATTTCTTCCTGATTCAGTCTTGGAAGGTTATTCCTTTCTAAGAATTTGTCCATTTCTTCCAGGTTGTCCATTTTATTGGCATAGAGTTGCTTGTAGTAGTCTCTTAGGATGCTTTGTAGTTCTGTGGTGTCTGTTGTAACTTCTCTCTTTTCATTTCTAATTTGATGGATTTGAGTCCTCTCCCACTTTTTCTTGATGAGTCTGGCTAATGGTTTATCAATTTTTTTTATCTTCTCAAAGAGCCAGCTGTTAGTTTTATTGATCTTTGCTATTGTTTCCTTTCTTTCTATTTCATTTATTTCTGCTCTGATCTTTATGATTTCTTTCCTTCTACTAACTTTGGATTTTGTTTGTTCTTCTTTCTCTAGTTCCTTTAGCTGTAAGGTTAGATTGTTTATTTGAGGTTTTTCTTGTTTCTTGAGCTATGCTTGTGTAGCTATAAACTTCCCTCTAGAACTGCTTTTGCTGCATTCCATAGGTTTTGGATCATCGTGTTTTCATTGCCATTTGTCTCTAGGTGTTTTTTGATTTCGCCTTTGATTTCTTCAGTGATCTCTTGGTTATTTAGTAAGGTATTGTTGAGACTCCATGTGTTTGTGTTTTTTACGTTTTTTTCCCCTGTAATTGATTTCTAATCTCATAGCGTTGTGGTCAGAAAAGATGCTTGATATGATTTCAATTTTCTTAAATTTACTGAGGCTTGATTTGTGACCCACGATCTGATCTGTCCTGGAGAATGTTCCATGTGCACTTGAGAAGAAAGTGTAATCTGCTGTTTTTGGATGGAATGTCCTATAAATATCAATTAAATCTATCTGATCTATTGTGTCATTTAAAGTTTCTGTTTCCTTATTTATTTTCATTTTGGATGATCTGTCTCTTGGTGTAAGTGAGGTGTTAAAGTCCCCCACTATTGTTATGTAACTATCGATCTCCTCTTTTATAGCTGTTAGCAGTTGCCTTATGTATTGAGCTGCTCCTATGTTGGGTGCATATACATTTATAATTGTTATATCTTCTTCTTGGATTGATCCCTTGATCATTATGTAGTGTCCTTCCATGTCTCTTATAACATTCTTTATTTTAAAGTCTATTTTATCTGATATAAGTATTGCTACTTCAGCTTTCCTCTGATTTCCATTTGCATGGAATATCTTTTTCCATCCACTCACTTTCAGTCTGTATGCGTTCCTGGGTCTGAAGTGGGTCTCTTGTAGACAGCATATATATAGGTCTTGTTTTTGTATCCATTCAATGAGCCTGTGTCTTTTGGTTGGAGGATTTAATCCATTCACGTTTAAGGTAATTAACAATATGTATGTTCCTATGACCATTTTCTTAATTGTTTTGGGTTTGTTTTTGTAGATCCTTTTTCTTCTCTTGTGTTTCCCACTTAGAGGAGTTCCTTTAGCGTTTGTTGTAGAGCTGGTTTGGTGGTGCTGAATTCTCTTAGCTTTTGATTGTATGTAAAGTTTTTGATTTCTCCATCGAATCTGAATGAGATCCTTGCTGGGTGGAGTAATCTTGGTTGTAGGTTCTTCCCTTTCATCACTTTAAGTATATCATGCCACTCCCTTCTGGCTTATAGAGTTTCTCCTGAGAAATCAGCTGTTAACCTTATGGGAGTTCCTTTGTATATTATTTGTCATTTTTCCCTTGCTGCTTTCAATAATTTTTCTTTGTCTTTAGTTTTTGCCAATTTGATTACTGTGTGTCTCAGCATGTGTCTTCAAGTTTATCCTGTATGGGACTCGCTGTGCTTCCTGGACTTGGGTGGCTATTTCCTTTCCCATGTTAGGGACATTTTTGACTATGATCTCTTCAGATGTTTTCTCTGGTCCTTTCTCTTTCTCTTCAACTTCTGGGACCTCTATAATGTGAATGTTGTTGCGTTTAATGTTGTCCCAGAGGTCTGTTAGGCTGTCTTCATTTCTTTTCATTCTTTTTTCTTTATTCTGTTCCTCATCGGTGAATTCCACCATTCTGTCTTCCAGGTCACTTATCTGTTCTTCTGCCTCAGTTATTCTGCTATTGATTCCTTCTAGTGTAGTTTTCATTTCAGTTATTGAATTGTTCATCTCTGTTTGTTCTTTAATTCTTCTAGGTCTTTGTTAAACATTTCTTGCATCTTCTCGATCTTTGCCTCCATTCTTTTTCCAAGGTCCTGGATCATCTTCATTATTCTGAATTCTTTTTCTGAAAGTTTGCCTATCTCCACTTCATTTAGTTGTTTTTCTTTGGTTTATCTTTTTCCTTCATCTGGTACATAGCCGTCTGCCTTTTCATCTTGTCTATCTTTCTGTGAATGTGGTTTTTGTCCCACAGGCTGCAGGATTGTAGTTCTTCTTGCTTCTGCTGTCTGCCCTCTGGTGGATGAGTCTATCTAAGAGGCTTGTGCAAGTGTCCTGCTGGGAGGGACTGGTGGTGGGTAGAGCTGACTATTTCTATGATGGGCAGATCTCAGTAAAATTTTAATCTGCTTGACTGCTGATGGGTGGGTTTGGGTTCCCTCCCTGTTGATTGTTTGGCCTGAGGCAACCCAACACTGGTGCCTACCTGGGCTCTTTGGTGGAGCTAATGGCAGACTCTGCGATTGCTCACGCCAAGGAGTACTTCCCAGAACTTCTGCTGCCAGTGTGCTTGTCCCCATGGTGAGCCACAGCCACCCCCCACCTCTGCAGGAGACCCTCCAACACTAGCAGGTAGGTCTGGTTCAGTCTCTCCTGGGGTCATTGCTCCTTCCTCTGGGTCCCGATGTGCACACTACTTTGTGTGTGCCCTCCATGAGTGGAGTCTGTTTCCCCCAGTCCTGTGGAAGTCCTGCAATCAAATCACACTAGCCTTCAAAGTCTGATTCTCTAGGAATTCCTCCTCCTGTTGCTGGACCCCCAGGTTGGGAAGCCTGGCGTGGGGCTCAGAACCTTCACTCCAGTGGGTGGACTTCTGTGGTAGAAGTGTTCTCCATTCTTTGAGTCACCCACCCAGCAGTTATGGGTTTTGATTTTACTGTGATTGCGCCCCTCCTACCGTCTCATTGTGGCTTCTCCTTTGTCTTTGGATGTGGGGTATCTTTTTTGGTGACTTCCAGTGTCTTCCTGTCCAATGGATGATTGTCCAGCAGCTAGTTGTGATTCTGGTGTTCTCACAAGAGGGAGTGAGAGCACGTCCTTCTACTCCGCCGTATTGTTTCAGGGCCCTTTGTGGGACTGAGGTCCTCATTTTCTTGATGGCTCTTTGCTAGGTTCACTCTGAGCTTCTAGAGGACACACCCAGACTCTTTCCTCAGGGCCACCTCCTTCTTCAAGCAAGTGATGGTGACTCTGTCTCCTCTTGATGCCTCCTTACACTTCGAGTCACTCCACAGAGATATTTTTCAAAATTGTGCAGCCGAATCATAGGAACATTCTTTTTTTTTTTAAAGGGATAATTCTGGCTGTGTATGGAGAATACTGAATAAGAGTAGAAGTGGAAACAGGAACACCAATTAGTTTAGAATGCTTTTGCAAGCAGAAGGGATGGTGATTTAGATTAAGGGGCAACAGTGGAGGTAGTAAGAGGTGGTCAGATTTTGGATAATTTTTAAAGAATATGCTGATGGAGTGGATGTTAGGTGTAAAAAAATGAGGAGTTAAGATAACACCAGTTGGCCTGAGCACCTAAACCAATAGAGTCCCTTTCTAAAGAGATGCAAAAGGCTGCAAGAGGAACAGGTTTGGGGTGATAAATTGGGAATTCATTTGGGAACATGTTAAATTTGAGATGTCTATTGGACATCCAAGTGGAGATACTGAGTAGGCAGTAGGATGTGTGTCTGGACATCAGCTGAGATTCTGGGCAGGAGATACGAATTTTGGAGCCATCAGCATAGAGGTAATATGTAAAGCTGTAAAAATTAATAAGAGTACCTAGAAACTGAGTATAGATAAAAGAGATTCTAGGACTGGGCCCTGGTTACTTTAAATGTTAGATGGGGAGGGCTTCCCTGGTGGCGCAGTGATTGAGAGTCCGCCTGCCAATGCGGGGACATGGGTTTGTGCCCCGGCCCGGGAGGATCCCACATGCCGTGGAGCGGCTCGCCTGTGAGCCATGGCCGCTGAGCCTACGCGTCCGGAGCCTGTGCTCCGCAACGGAAGAGGCCACAGCAGTGAGAGGCCCGCGTACCTCAAAAAAAAAAAAAAATGTTAGATGGGGAGACATAAAGGGAACTAACAAAGAACATTGAGAAGAAAACAATGAAAGCATTTCAAAAGGGAGGAAATGATCATCTGTGACAAATATTGATGATTGGTCAAAAAAAGAGATGAGGAGTGAGAATCAACTACTAGAGGACAAGTCTTAAGGCCATGTTATATGGTAAGGTCACTGTTTTTGCATAGAATGAAAGGTTATTTAGGATGGCTTCATTAGTGGCTGATAAAGATTATAGGGATGGGGGCCTTAGTCACTCCCCTACTCAACAACCTATCCCTTGTTATTGTCCTAGGGTTATAGACAGTAAAAGTACCATTGTAAAATCCCCAAAGAGGACATTCTACTCCAACATTAGAAAATGTCCTTACTCTAAAAGTGTTAACATGGAGGCAGTCAACAGCTCTAGTCCTAAAAATACTATAAGAGCATTATTAGAACAGTGTTTTCCTTAAACGTAGGAAATTATAGTCTCTATATAAGAATATTTATTTTCCTCTTGGCTAGAATCTCCATCTCTTATTTCTGATTTTTTTCTTTCAAATTGAATTTGTTCTCTAAATATAAAACACTGTCCAATAAAATATAATATGAGTCATGTATGTACTGTTTAATTGTTTTAATTGTTTACACTTTAAAAACTAAACAGAAACAGATGCTATTAATTTTAATAATGTATTTTAGTTAACTCAATATATTTCAGAGTATCATTTCAATATGTAATCAATATAAAAATATTGAGATATTCTATATTCTTTTTTGTCTTTGAAATCCAGTATGCATTATAAATTTACAATATATCTCAATTCAGACTAGCCACACCACATGTCACTAATGACTACATTATTGACAGGGAAACTCTGTTTAATAATCCTGTTAAAGCAATTTTGTTACCAGAGAATAGCTCAGAGGGGTTAACTGCTAGCACTAGCCTTTCTTTTTCATTTTTACCCTCATGGGTTTTTGTTTCCCTCTTAAAGAAAAAAAATAGAAAGCAAGTCAGGGGACCAGAAGATAGTATAGTGGCTCCTTCCCTTCTAAATAGGTACCTTACATTATGTTCCTTCCCATCATTATAAATGCATATAATAGAAGCATTTATTATAGTTAGAAATTATGGTTGTGAGATTCTAATGCCTCCTATTCCTCAGGAGACCAGGTTTTAGACTTTCCTGAAGGAAGGTGAAGTGTGACCCTAAATAAAGTTGGGATTCTGGAAATATTGCCTACACTTGTGAAAGAGAATTAGAAAACTCTGCCTATTGGGCCAGAGACTTGTCAGGAAATCTTGTCTTTGTCTGAAACTCTTGGTAGTTAGAAAGGAAAATGTCTTCCATGAGAAATACACACTCTAATTTATACCACATGAAATTGCAGGCTCTGAATTTATACTACCTACATAGCACAGAATCCCAAGCCAAGACTGGTTCTGGATAGAGTTACCTGTAGGTGCAAACCAGTGCAAAAATATTTGTAATGGATGCCTGTGCTCCCAAAGGGGAAAAAGAAAAATCTCTTTCATCGTAAAAAATGATAAACTATACCAAGGCAAATATATCTCTGAAAAAGACAGAACGTAAAGAACAGGAACTTCAGATTAATAGACAACCAGAAAGACACTATTAATAGACAATCTGAAAGACACTATAAAATGATTATACTTAAATTTATTGGGAAAGTAAAATGTGAAATAGAAATCATGATAATAGAACAGGGCTTCCCTGGTGGCGCAGTGGTTGAGAGTCTGCCTGCCAATGCAGGGGACACGGGTTCGAGCCCTAGGTCCAGGAGCATCCCACATGCCACGGAGCAACTGGGCCCGTGCGCCACAACTGCTGAGCCTGTGCTCTGGAGCCGGCGAGCCACAACTACTGAAGCCCGTGCGCCTAGAGCCCGTGCACTGCAACAAGAGAAGCCACTGCAATGAGCAGCCCGCACATCACAGCAAGGAGTAGCCCCTGCTCACCACAACTAGAGAAAGCCCGCGCACAGCAGTGAAGACTCAACACAGCCAAAAATAAATAAATTTATTTTAAAAAAAGAATAGAACATTGTAGAACATTAGGAACAAACACATTTCATTTCATTTTCTGGAAATGAAAAACATAAACATGGAAATGAAAATGTCAATGAATAGGTTTTAAAAGCCATCAGAAGAAAGAATTAGTGAACTATCAATTTCATCTGAGGAAATCATCCTGAATGCAGCATAGAGAGATAAAGAGATGAAAAATATGAAAGAGAACTTGAGGGCTTCCCTGGTGGCGCAGTGGTTGAGAGTCTGCCTGCCGATGCAGGGGACACGGGTTCGTGCCCCGGTCCAGGAAGATCCCACATGCCACGGAGCAGCTGGGCCCATGAGCCATGGTCACTGAGTCTGCGCATCCGGAGCCTGTGCTCCGCAACGGGAGAGGCCACAACAGTGAGAGGCCCGTGTACCGCAAAAAAAAAAAAAAAAAAGGAGAACTTAAGACACAAGTGGAGTGGAGAGATTAAAATTCTATCATAGTCTTTTAATTCTATAAGGATTAATTCTAGAGGAGAAACTAGAAAAAAATGGAAGACAGGCAGCAAAGAGATAATGCCTAATAAAGGATATAGTTCTTATACTTTTTGAGTTCAACAAGGCCTGAGTGGGATAAATAAAAATAAGTCTGTACTAATATACATCAAAGAAAAACTTCCAGAGATCCCAGAAAAAATTGTTAAAGGCAACAATAATTTTAAAATTACTTACAAATGATCAACAATTAGGCTAACAGCAAACTTTTCAACAACAATAAAGGCAAGAAGTAAATAGTGTACTTCAACATGATGAAAACTGAACCAAGAGGGAAAGTGAACCCAAAAGAAATGTGTGCTTTGAAAGAAGTGTGGGGACCCAAGAAATAATGATGGACTAAGAAATTGTTAAATCTAAATAGGAACTCAATGTAAACCAATTAGAACAATAATAATGGCTAATTTGGAGAAGTTTAAATGTAAGATAGAATTAAATAGTGGGCATTCATAACATCAAAAATGGTAAGCTGTGATCAGAGTTAAAATGTACTTGTTTTGATCAGATGAAGAACAGAAATAGTGATTAGCTTCAGACTTTCAGATAAGCATGAATGGTACAATTTTAACAGTAACTAAATATAGATTATTAAAATAGTTCATCTACAAAAGCCACAAAACTATCTCAACAAATGTCAATCAGTCCATATCACACAGATCATGTTATCCCACTCCAATGAAATAAAATAGTTCCCCAAAATCTATTTTTAGAAATTAAAGAACACACTTCTCAATGATTAAAGTTTCTGTCAAAAATTACAAAATGTCCTAAAATATTTTGTCCTAAAATATTTAGGACAAAATAAAATGAACATTATATATTAAAAATTGTCTGATGTAATTAATATAGTTCTTAGAAGGAAATGTATAACTTAGATATATTTAATAGAAAAAAGAAATTAAATGCAAATTTTAGATTAAAAAATGAGATAAAATCAAATAAAAAAGAAAAGATATGATGTAGCTAAGAGTAGTAATTAATTAAATAGAAAGCAAAGAAGCAATAGAGAGCGTCTGTAAAACCGAAAGTGATTCTTTGATGATTTCAGTAACTTGCACAAAGTAGCCAAGTCAGAAATTGTGGCACCAGGCCTCCCAACAGAGCAAGTGTGACTCCAGGCTCTGAATTCTTTACTGGCTAATACTTATTCTAAGACTCTTTTTTCCATTTTACTAAAGTATAAAATGAAGTCCAGAAAAATTAAATGAGTTATCTTGGTTAAAGTGTCTATTTAATGGCAGATGAACACGGAGTTTTTGTGTTCTAACCCAATATAATATCCAAATATAAGTTGCTTCACTTGATTCTGTTTAACACGTGGCTCCTCTGACTCTGATGGCCTCAATATTGATGATAATGATGGACAAGAGCACTGTTTGTACAAGAGCCACTTAGATTTAGTTTAAGACCATCCTTTGGATCTCAAGACCATCCACTTGGATGTATAACTCCCTTTTGAGTTTTGGCTTGTTCATTCTATTTTGTTTGCTTAATAACGATTATAACTTACATTTATTGTTAACTCTGTCATGTAATGTACAGCATTTTACTTGATTCAACTCATTTAATCCCATGAGATGAGTATAACCCATTTTACAGATGAGAAAACCAAAGAACAGGGAGTTTTCTTAACCTACCCAGAATCAGATAGCACATTAACTGGAGGTGTCAGGATTTGCATCCATGCAGTCCAGCTCCAAAGTTTGTCCCCTTGATCACTAAGCTACACTGCCTCTCACATGGGCATTGGACTGTGTGAGTGTAAATCCCAACACCTACATTTATTAGCTGTGTGACCCCAGGCAATTTAAGAGATGTGGATGCAAAATACTGAGAAAGAATGTTGAAGTGCTTTGATTTTTTTTAAAATAAACTTTCTATTCTAGAATAGTCTTAGATTTACAGAAAAGTTGAAGGTATATTACAGAGCTCCCATATATCCCACATCCAGTTTATCTAACTTTTAACATCTTACATTAGTATGATACTAATTTAATCACTGCCGATGCACCCCATTGATGAGAGAGGGATTCCTACCCTAAATTATGGGAGTGACCCAACACATGACACTTGGCACTGGACAAATGAGATCAACAGGAGTTTATTAGTCACATATATTCATAGCCTGGAGGAGGACATTGCATGCCATTCAGGGCAACACGGATTTTGCACTTGCCTTTTGCCTTGTAAAAAATCAATTGACTATATTTGTACGGGTCTATTTCAGGCTCTCTATACTGTTTCATTGATGCATGTGTATGTTCTTTCACCAATAATACATTGTTCTGATTACTGTAGCTTTATAGTAAGTCTTGACATTGGCCACTGTGAGTGCTCCAACTTTGTTCTTCAGGATTGTGATGGCTGTTATAGGTCTTTTGTCTTTACAAAGAAATTTTAGAAACATTTTCTTAATACTTACAAAAGAGTTTGCTGAGATTTTGATTGTGATTGTGTTGAATCTATAGATCAAGTTGGGAAGAATGGACATCTTAACAATAGAGTTTTCTAATCCATGAACACAGACTATCTCTCCATTTATTTAGCTCTTTGATTTCTTTCATCAGTGTTTTGTAGTTTTCTGCATACAGATCATGTGTAGATTTTGTTAGATTTACACCTGTTAGTTTTGGTGCTATTGTAATTTTTTTTAATTTCAAGTTCCAATTGTTCATTGCTGTTAAAAAGGAAAGCAGTTGACTGTTTATGTTGACCTTGTATTCTGCTATCTTGTTATACTTGCTTACTAGTTCTAATTTTTTGTTGACTTTTTTTGTATTTCTGCATAGACAAATGGACAGTCATGTCATATGTTAATAAGGATAGTTTTCTTTCTTCCTTTCCAGTCTGTATGGTTTTTAATTATTTTTCTTGTCCCATTACATTAGAGGGGACTTCCAGTACAATGTGAAATAGAGTGTTGAGAGATGACATTCTTGCCTTGTTACCAGTCTTAGGAGGAAGGTGTCCAGTCTCTCACCAAAAAATATAATGTTAGCTGTAGGTGTTTTGTAGATGTTCTTTATCAAGTTAAGGAAACTATTTTCTATTCCTAGTTTGGTGAGAGTTTTTGTCATGAATAGGTGTTGGATTTTGTTAAATGGTATTTCTGTGACAACTAATATGATCATAGATTTTTTTTCTTTAACCTGTTGATACAGTGGGTTATATTAATTGATTGTCTGATGTTGAATCAGCCTTGAATACCTGAGATAAATCCTACTTGGCTCATTTTGTACATTGTTGGATGCAGTTTGTTAAAATTTTGGTGATATTTGCATCTATGTTTATGAGAGGTAGTTTGACTGGTAGTTTTCTTATAATGTCTTTATCTGGTTTTGGTATTAGAGTATTTGGTATTAGAGCCTCATAGAAACAGTTGGAATGTGTTTTGGACGTGATGTTTTTGTGTGTGGAAGGTTATTAATTATTGATTAATTTCCTGAACAAATATAGATGTATTCTGGTTGTCTATTTCTCCTTATGCGAGTTTCAGTAGTTTATGTCTTTCAAGGGGTTGGTCAATTTCATCTAAGTTATAAAATTTGCTAGCATAAAGTTTTCATATTATTTCTTTATTATCCTTTTAGTGTCCATGTGATCAGTAGTCAGGGCATCTCCTTCATTTCTGATATTGGTAATTTGTATCTATTCTCTTTTTCTCTTTAATTTGGTTAGAGATTTATCCATTTTATTCATCTTTTCAAAGAAATAGCTTTTGATTTCATTGATTTTCTCTATTACTTTTGTTTCCAGTTTCATTGATTTCTGCTCTAGGTGTTTTTCTGCTCTGTTTTTCTCTTTTCCTTGTTTTAGGCTTTATTTCTCTAGTTTCCTAAGATGGAATTTTTGGTTATTAATTTTAGATATTTTTTCTTTTAAAATATATACATTTATTGCAATAAATTTCCCTCTAAGCATTACTAAGCATCCCACAAATTTGATAAATTGAATTTTCATTTAGTTTAAAAAATTTTTTAATTTGTCTTGAGACTTCTGCTTTGACATATGTATTATTTAGCAATGTGTTTTTTAATGTCAAAATATTTAGAGATTTTCCAGCCATATTTTGTTACTGATTTCAAGTTTAATTTCACTGTGGTCTGAGAATATACTTTGTATGGTTTCTGTTGCTTTGAATTTGTTAAAGGGTAGTTTATAGCCCACAGTTTGCTCTATCTTGGAGAATGTTCTATGCGAGCTTGAGAGGAATGTGTATTCTAGTGTTGTTGGATGGAGTATTCTATAAATGTCAATTAGGTCAAATTTATTAATGGTGCTATTTAGGTCAAGTATGTCTTTACTGATTTCCTGCCTGCTTAATTTCTCAATTATTGGCAGAGGGGTTTTGGAGTGTCTGCCTCTAAGAGTGGATTGCTTATTTCTCCTTTCAGTTCTGGTATTTTTTGCCTTATATATTTTGATGCTCTTTGGTTAGGTGCCTATATATTTAGAATTGCTATGTTTTCTTGGAAAATTGAACCTTTATCATTATTGAATGCTCTATTTCTCCCTGATAACCTTCCTTGTTCTGAAGTCAGCTTTGTCTGAAATTAATATAGCTACTCAAGTTTTCAATAAATGTTAACTACTTATTATTATTTAATTATAAGTGCTTTGAGATGGTGGTCAATGTCCTTGCTTATTTTCTTAAGCCCACATAGTGCCTAAGACACTGTTGAGCACAGATATACTTAGTAATGAAAGCTTTTTGACTGATTAGCAGGGCATCGATGTCTGAGAGTTGAGCTTATTATTCATCTTGTAAATGAAGAGAGGAATGAGATTATGGTAAATATTTCTAAATTCCCAGAAGAAGTACGCTGTATTTTCAAATATGTAAAAATGAGTTGATATTGTATTAGCAAATTCAGAAATGACTGCTTAAAAGGGGAAAATGTGACCTTTTAAGTAACATAGGGTTTTTAACTGCCCTGCAATTACTGAAGTAAGTGGAACTAAAAACAATGACATTTATTACTTTACTAATTGGGATTGGATTGAATATGTTTTAATAGTGCAGGCTCTTTGAATAATACATCTTTTTTTTCCCTTTTTTTTAACATCTTTATTGGAGTATAATTGCTTTACAATGTTGTGTTGTTTCTGCTGTACAACAAAGTGAATCAGCTATATGTATACATATATCCCCATATCCCCTCCCTCTTGCGCCTCCCTCCCACCTTCCCTATCCCACCCCCTAGGTGGTCACAAAGCACCGAGCTGATCTCCCTGTGGTATGCAGCTGCTTCCCACTAGCTATCTATTTTACATTTGGTAGTGTGTATATGTCAGTGCTACTCTTTCACTTCGTCCCAGCTTACCCTTACCCCTCCCCGTGTCCTCAAGACCTTTCTCTATGTCTGCGTCTTTATTCCTGTCCTGCCCCTAGGTTCTTCAAAACCATTTGTTTTTAAGATGCCATATATATGTGTTAGCATATGGTATTTGTTTTTCTCTTTCTGACTTACTTGACTCTGTATGACAGACTCTAGGTCCATCCACCTCACTACAAATAGCTCAATTTCGTTTCTTTTTATGGCTGAGTTATATTCCATTGTATATATGTGCCACATCTTCTTTATCCATTCATCTGTTGATGGACATGTAGGTTGCTTCCAAGTCCTGGCTATTGTAAATAGTGCTGCAACAAACACTGTGGTACATTTATCTTTTTGAATTATGGTTTTCTCAGGGTATATGCCCAGTAGTGGGATTGTTGGGTCATATGGTAATTCTATTTTTAGTTTTTTAAGGAACCTCCATACTGTTCTCCATAGTGGCTGTATCAATTTACATTCCCACCAACAGTGCAAGAGGGTTCCCTTTTCTCCACACCCTCTCCAGCATTTATTGTTTGTAGGGCTTTTGATGATGGCCATTCTGACCAGTGTGAGGTGATACCTCACTGTGGTTTGATTTGCACTTCTCTAATGATTAGTGATGTTGAGAATCCTTTCATGTGTTTGTTGGCAATCTGTATATTTTCTTTGGAGGAATGTCTATTTAAGTCTTCTGACCATTTTTGGATTGGGTTGTTTGTTTTTGTTATATTGAGCTGTGTGAGCTGCTTGTATATTTTGGAGACTAATTCTTTGTCAGTTGCTTCATTTGCAAATATTTTCTCCCATTCTGAGGGTTGTCTTTTCGTCTTGTTTATGGTTTCCCTTGCAGTGCAAAAGCTTTTAAGTTTCATTAGGTCCCATTTGTTTATTTTTGTTTTCATTTCCATTTCTTTAGGAGGTGTGTCAAAAAGGATCTTGCTGTGATTTAGGTCATAGAGTGTTCTGCCTGTGTTTTCTCCTAAGAGTTTTATAGTATCTGGCCTTAAATTTAGGTCTTTAATCCATTTTGAGCTTATTTTTGTGTATGGTGTTAGGAAGTGTTCTAATTTCATTCTTTTACATGTAGTTGTTCTGTTTTCCCAGCACCACTTACTGAAGTGGCTGTCTTTTCTCCACTGTATATTCTTGTCTCCTTTGTCAAAGATAAGGCGACCATAGGTGTGTGGGTTTATCTCTGGGCTTTCTATCCTGTTCCATTGATCTGTATTTCTGTTTTTGTGTGATTACCATACTGTCTTGATTACTGTAACTTTGTAGTATAGTCTGAAGTCAGGGAGCCTGATTCCTCCAGCTCCGTTTTTCTTTCTCAAGATTGCTTTGGCTATTCGGGGTCTTTTGTGTTTCCGTACAAATTGTAAAATTTTTTGTTCTATTTCTGTGAAAAATGCCATAAAGTGGTAATAGGAACATACATATCGGTAATTACCTTAAATGTAAATGGATTAAATGCTACAACCAAAAGACACAGACTAGCTGAATGAATACAAAAGAAGACCCATATATATGCTGTCTACAGAGACCCACTTCAGACCTAGGGACACATACAGACTGAAAGTGAGCGGATGGAATAAGATATTCCATGCTAATTGAAATCAAAACAAAGCTAGAGTAGCAATACTCGTATCAGACAAAATAGACTTTAAAGACTATTACAAGAGACAAAGAAGGACACTATATAATGATCAAGGGATCAATCTAAGAAGAAGATATAACAATTGTAAATATTTATGTAGCCAGCATAGGAACACCTCAATACATAAGGCAGATGCTAACAGCCATAAAAGGGGAAATCGATAGTAACACAATCATAGTAGCGGACTTTAACACCCCACTTTCACCAATGGACAGATCATCCAAATTGAAAATAAATAAGGAAACACAAGCTTTAAATGACACATTAGACCAGATGGACTTAATTGATATTTATAGGACATTCTATCCAAAAACAACAGAATACACTTTCTTCTCAAGTGCTCATGGAACATTCTCCAGTATAGATCACATCTTGGGTCACAAATCAAGCCTTGGTAAATTTAAGAACATTGAAATCATATCAAGTATCTTTTCTGACCACAATGCTATGAGACTAGATATCACTTACTGGAAAAGAACTGTAAAAAATACAAACACATGAGGTTAAACAATACACTACTAAATAACGAAGACATCACTGAAGAAATCAAAGAGGAAACCAAAAAATAACTAGAAACAAATGGTAATGAAAACATGATGACCCAAAACCTATGGGATGCAGCAAAAGCAGTTCTAAGAGGGAAGTTTGTAGCAATACAATCCTACCTCAAGAAACAAGAAATATCTCAAATAAACAACCTAACCTTATACCTAAAGCAATTAGAGAAAGAAAAAGAGAAAAAAAACCAAAGTTAGCAGAAGGAAAGAAATCATAAAGATTAGATCAGAAATAAATGAAAAAGAAATGAAGGAAACAGTAACAAAGATCAATAAAACTAAAAGCTGTTTCTTTGAGAAGATGTACATCTTTTCATTGGCTAAGAGGTGTAGATATTATGGGGTCTAACAAGGGTTCAAAAAGTCAGATATTAGCGTAAAAATCACCCGCAGTAGAGGAAAAATTATTCCAACTGGCCTTTTTCAGTCTAGTTTTAAATTGTCCTCCAGCTAAGAGCCTTGTTATTTAAACCCTCTTAGTTCATAGTAGAATGAGAGATTCAATCTAGAGCATACAACAAAGTACATTCTCACTTGTCCTTAGAATGAAAAACTGTAATGAATTAAGGGGAAGATTTTCAAAAACACATGGAAAATTCATATTAAGTTTAGAAAGATGTAGATGCGAACCTAGTAGTATGGGACAGGTCAATGAATTATATTCTTTGAGAATGGCAGGGTGCTTCCCAAATTGAAAGGGAGGATCTTGTTTAGGACTTGATGCCATTGCATTCCCTAGCTACATTGGCAGTGTCATTACTGCAAGCCAAATGCAGCAACAGGCTTTGAATGCACACTACTTGCTTAGATATTTAAAAGTAGAGAAAGAAAAAGAGCTGATTCACAGAAATGAGGAGTGGGCAGAGGTGACTATTGTAATGGGATGAAACTGAGAAATGCCTTGTAACCTGTGATATCAAGCTACAAGCATACAGCAGGGAAATCACAAAGATATGTGTTTCATTATTCAGGAGCTTGAGTATCCCTCTTGTTATGCCATTATTTCTGGAATTTTCTCCAAAGGCCTCATTTGCAGGCAGAGAGAAAAGAAAGACAATTGAAAAAGAAAAAAAAAAAGGAGGAAGAAAAGTTTATCCAGTTGAGAAAATTTACTCCCATTGTAGATTTTATGTTAAATGGAACAACCAATAAAAAATTTTCTAACAGCAAGTTCTCTAGGATCCATCATAGAAAATCTATAATTGCAACTTAAGATGTAAGTTTGGGCTTCTTGCACAGAGGACTGGAAATGCTACCCATCAGTCAGCTTTCCATCAGTCTACCTAATGACCTTGTAAAGAGGCCCTTCGGTGGTATTTGTTCATCATTTGGTTTCAACAAAAATAGATATACAAGTTGTCAATACAGAAGGAACAACACCCAATAAAGGCAAAAGAAATGTTTCAGTAAAACAATGATTACAACTGGAAGGACATACAAAATTGTATACTGCCTCTCTGAAAATAGAAAGTAGAACCATGAAAAATCTAATTGTAAAATTGAAAATGGAGTAGGATATGTGCTTCTGCACAAATTATGTTTTAACACTGCCAAAGAATCAAAACACTTCAGAGAATATTGTATCCTAGGGAGGACTTAACGACAGTCAGAACATCTGGCAACCCCATGTTTAATTAGAATTATAAAGAGAACAGTGACCATTTCAGTATATCAGATTTTATGCCTGAAACTTTG
Organism: Monodon monoceros; assembly: GCF_005190385.1. Lineage (NCBI taxonomy): Eukaryota > Metazoa > Chordata > Mammalia > Artiodactyla > Monodontidae > Monodon > Monodon monoceros. Next base: position 21,513,860 of record NW_021703776.1, on the reverse strand, counting down.
GAGAAAATGTTCAGTATAGGCCATATTTATTTAAAAGGAAAACCTCACACATACGCATGTGCACGCGCACACATACACTTACACACATACGAGCACAGAATCACCTGTTCTTTACTTCAGTTGACTTTAGCATTAAATATCTCCCAAATTAAGCATATGCGTCTACTCCGGCAAACATCAAAGCATTGAAGAGAGAGAGATTTTGTGAATTTAACTTATTAGAAAAGATAACCCCATTGATTGCTGTAGACATACAATACCACTGTTGGCAAAAAGCACTAGAAGGCAGATATTTACATGTTTTGCATAAGAAAATCTGTAGATGTAGTCAATTACAATTATCTGTACATTTCAAATGACTAAATATTGCTTGGATTATATATATTATCTAATGTATATTTAGTCTATTTATCCATTGTTCTATTAAGAGAGTAATTACTATGAAATCTAATTCTTCAATCACTGAAATCCTCAGAAATTCAGAGCATTATTGCAGTTGGTAAGAAGAGTAAAGTAGGAGGTCATTTATGCTGTGGAAAACAAAATCTAGTATTTCATTCTTACAATTAGAATATACCGTGAAGTGCCATAATTTTTTTCTAAAATTATATTGATATTTAATAAACAACTAAACTAAACTCTTATAATATTATCATTAAGCATATTTAAGAGAATGTTAGACAAGAATTTCACTAATTTTTCTATGGTAGAGAAGAAAAACTTTCCTGAAAAGAGGTTTTTTTGTTTGTTTGTTTGTTTGTTTAAGAAGTATATTTTAGTAGGTAATAGGAATTCGTGCAGTTTTTGTCAGTGATCAGATATGTTTTGCTGATTAACCTTGATTGCTCTTTTTTACATTCCTGCTTACAGACTAAAGATCGTATGCTATTTAGAAGTATAGATTTTTAACTATCATGTTAATGTTAAAATATTCGATTAAATATAAGCAGATCATGGGTAGGCTTGGTTATGAGAGTTGTGGCCCTTTATCTCTTATTTTTTAGGTGACATAGGCAAGGCAAACGTTTGCAGAACTCAAAAAAGTGGTGCTTAATATTTATATGGTTCTGAAAATGTACAATGAATATATTTCTACTTTATGATATACATGTATAAAAATCCGAGTAGCCTTACTGAAGTAGAAATTTTCTATTTATAAGTAGAAATAGAAAAGTTAAGGTGCTCACAAACCAGATTATTTTCCATGTAGTCCTTTTTCCTCAGTATCTTTACTCAGCTCATGCTGTATATTCTAAGTACCTCCATATATTTTCTCATTTATTCTCATAAAAGCTCTCATTTTACAGGTAAGGAGCTGAGGCCCAGGGAGAGTAAATCATTGCCCAAAGTCACATAGTAATTAGCAAAGTCAGTCCAAACAGTTTGGCTTCAGCTGACACTTATCATTGAGCTGTACTTCCTACAATGTAAGACCCTAAAGTAGGGCTGCCAAACTTAGCAAATAAAAATACAAGATTTCCAGTTAGGGTTGCTGATAAAATACAAGACCAAATAATGAAATTCGTTGTTTATCTGAAATTCAAATTTAACTGGATGTTCTGTGTTTTATTTGGCAATCCTATTCTAAAAAGACATTCAAATGAATGCATATTTTCCTACTTTGTAATACTTGTGAGGAGGTATTACTACACCTACCAGGGAATATGTGTATTTTAGTACTTGAATTACTTTCCCTTTTTTGCATGGCATTTATTAGACGCTAATATTCATTGCGTAGATGAATATGTTTTTATTCCCAGTTGTTTGAAGATTTACCTCTACTTTGGAAAGAAACAATAGGAAGGAAAGGGTTAAGAGCAAGTGTGTAGGTTGGTCACTCCTTTCTGTTTAGCCTGAGACCTTTTGATCTCAACCACACCTCCCTGTAAACACAGAGCAATTCATTAGCTGCAAGATAAAAAAAGGGTCTTGAAGGGGCTTTAATGTATGGATTTCTTATCTGAGAAATCCTTTTAGCAAGATAGACCTGGTTTGTCTAGATTACTTATTGTAATCAAACTGCCACTTTTTGATTTATTAGACACAGACCCACCAGAGAATAAAAGTTAGTTAAGTAGTCCTTTTCATTAGTGTATATACAGTTGTCCCTCCATATCCATGGGTTCTGCATCCACAAATTCAAACAACCCTGAATGGTTCCACAAAGGAACATTCTGGAAAGTTCCAAAAACCAAAACTTGAATTTGCTGTACCCCAACAACTATTTAAATTACATAGAGAAAAGAAGAACTAGAGAAATCACTGAACTAGAGATAAGGACTAAATATTGTAGAAGCTGAATTTGAAAAAAAGATAATTAATAGTATGTCCTCATGAAACTTTTTGTACCCTTGTTTCTTAAAAGTCACAAACGATATAAACTACAAATATCTCAATCAATTACATCATAATAACTAAAAGATAGAGAGAGGAGGAAAAACTTAATGAGAAGGGTATTGTGAAGTAAGCAGAAAGAAAATAAATTGGCCTTGGAGTTCTTGATTTTATGCAAAGGATCTCATAGATAATGGATAAAATGCCTTCTTTTGGAATTTAACATAGTTGTTTAAAATAATACAGCAGTACAGCTTCTAGAAAGCTATATGTATCAAGTAATAGCTCAACAGTGATATGCTATGAAGATCAGATAAATACGAAAAAGTCTTACATTTCTATTGTCATAATTACTGCAATCTCTACTAAGTCCTATGTAGACAGGTTCAGGTAAACCTAGGTCAATGTGTTGGACATATGCTGAAAGGAGGTCAAGGGATTTCACCAGCATCTGGGGAAACTACTTTGTGGATTTTTCTCTGTGGAGGGAACTTGGGCCCTGTAATCCCGCATACTTTTTATAGGAGATTGGGCAAGTCATTTTAGTTCTCTAGACCTTAGTTTCTTCATCCATAAAACAAGGGTGAGGGATGAGATTGTATCTAAAAATTATTCTTTGGTTCCACAATAACCCAGCTGAATTCAAGTGTCATGACCTGGAAGCAATGATCTCCAGGTAAATACACCAAAAGAACATTCAGAAAAGAGTTATTTTAGAAACTCAGAGCTGCTTTTATGGCAATAGCCAGGTTGGACCACAACAGAAAACTAATATCCTACGTGTGTAGCAATACTGGATACCTGGGAGTTGATCCTGACCAGTCACAGTTAAAAAGATGTCTTCAACTACTCTAAAAGGGATGGTTTCTGATATTCTGGTGAATTGAAAAAAAAAAAAAAGATGAAATGCTGAGTTTGTAGATAAAATAATCTGATTTCCTAGAGGAGCAGGTAAGTAAAAATGAAAATCTCTAGGCTAATATATAGCCTAGAAATATATAGATAGACTGAGATATACTGATTATACCCTCACTTAAAATAGCCCATCTTCTTCTCTTCTACATTCTATCATTATTTCTCCCTTTTCCATCTAAGACTAGCAAAGAAAACATAATTGACACCAAGAAATGTGCTCCAACAATCTTCATATAGTCATTGAATCATTCTGAAATTTGAAAAAAATTTTCTACCTTTTTAGCTTAATTTTTTCAATGAATTAATGCATTGTCTTAGTGCCATGTAGGCATAACTCCATGTGGTTTAATGATATTCAATTAATTATAGTGTATATTATGTTATGTTATTTATATATACTACATATAATTTAATAATGCTAAGTTTATTTACATTAATAGAAAGTACTTATTTTATACAAATTTATTTAAGTAAATTAACAGAAAATATATACACAAAATAATATATTAGATAGCATATTAATTTCAAAGGGACCTAAACAATTGCTATAGAAAAGTAGCAGCTTAACTGATTTTTTTTTTTACCACTAGTCTATTTTCTTAATTATTCTAAATCATACAGGGTATCCCAATCTATCTGATTCTTCTTCTTGATTAACAGAAACAAGTTGTTGCCCTAGAATCAAAGAATAGGCTGAAGATTTGAGAGGATGAATGAAATTCTAGTGCACAAAGAGAATGTTTAAAAAAAGTCAGTGATAAAGATCCTTTGTTATAGAATGAAAAGTAAAGTAATCATAACTTCTAAGGAAACTAGTTTTACTTTTGCTTCTAAACTATAACTGCTACTTTTGCATCTTCCTATTGTACTTTTTACCCTGAGCCTCTTGACACGAAAAGTGATCAAGAAGCTATTAAGAGTCAGAAGGGAAATTTTCACATGTCGTATATCATTACATCATCTATAGGAAGCAGTTTGGCCGCATATTCATCCTCTTGGACTCAATGCTTCCATTACTGAAAAACTAACTCAAAGTAAATAATGTTAACTATTAACAAAGCTATTTATATAAAAATTTTCATTGCACCACAAAAGAGGAAACAACTTAATTAGTTTAGCAAAACACTCAACCATGAGAGAGCAAATTTATAAAATAAAACACAACCATTAAAATCATGGTTATGAGATGGAATAGTAATAAAAGAAGTGAAAATGATAAATAAGTTTTGGGAATTCCCTGGTGGTCCAGTGGTTAGGACTAGGGTCAGGGTACTAAGATCCCACAAGCAGTGCGGTGCAGCCCAAAAATTAATTAATTAATTAAGTTTTAAAAAACATGACGTAAAATTATATGTGCTGTATGATTTATGTTTAAAATGCTTATGAAAATATACAAGAAAAGATCTCCAAAATTCAAACCTTATTGTTAACATGATGGGGTTTATGTTTAAATCTTTTTTCTGTTTCCCAAAATAGGAACAGACAATATATATTTTAAATTATAGTATAAAACATTAATTAAAAGAAACAAAGAGTCTAGATGTACTGGAAGCAAATTAGGAAATCTAGACCAGATGATGTATAAAATTAGCTATGAGCTCCTTTAATTTTATAATTTATTTTTGAGTGGTTTATGGATATTTTTGTTAAATAGAGATAATTTTACTACCTCCTTTGAGGCATTTGAACTAAGTCAAAATTTTAAGATTATAAGAGACTTTGAAATTACATAGCCAATGATTTTCAAACTTTCATTTTCTAGAAATAGACTCCCCCAACCCTCCAATAAAACATTATATGGAATACCAGTAGTTACAAAACAAACAAAATTGAGACTTTGGAGGCTTGATCACCTCTCCTCACCACCTCTCCACATACTCATAACTTGAGTTGTGGAACACGTAACGACCTCTGTGGAACACAGTGCAACAAACAAAAGCCAAAAAAGCTGACTTAGAAAAATCACGTTTTATTTAAAAAAAAAAAAAGAAGAAGAAAAAAACCTGAACAGCCCTGATAATTTAAACACTAGGGACAGATTCAGGACCAGAAACTAGGTCTCCTAAATTCTAAACCTTTGCTCTTTCATGTATACATCTATTTCTTTATAAGCTAGTGCATGCTTTTCAAAAAAAAAAAAAAAAAAACATGGGGGATAAACATGGGGGGATAAATGAAATATAGAGTGTCTTGCATTAAGCCAGATTTTTCGGGGGTTATTTTAAATTGTTTGTCTGAAAGGAGTAAAGCAATTTTGGCTCAAGTATGGAGATCTGGTTCTAGTTTGTTGCTTCTTGTGCCAGGTTCTCCTTTTGATCCATTCACCTCCATGTCAGTGCCAAGTCTAGCTTTCCCAGTTAGCATTGTTAGCATTTGGAACCTTCTGATGGTCAGCTAATTTTTTTTAAATCGCTGTAAAAAATGGTGCTAAATATTGTTTTACCTTAAGATACTAATTGTTTTTATCAAGATCTTTTGGGGATATTTATTTTAGCACATTAAGACAGAAGGCTGTGTGCCCTAAGGCAAGACAATTTTTTTCAAATTGAAATGTCAGAAAGGTTTATAATGAAAGTATTTTTCAAAGCAAATTCTTTCTGTATCTTAAGTGAAAAGTTTGAGGAAAATTAGGTCATGGGTCTACCAGCTTTTCTTAATGAGCATGATAGTAAGTATTTTAGGTTTGTGGGCCCCATGGTTTCTGTCACAACTACTCAATTCTGATGGTGCAGTGAGAAAGCAGCTACAGTCGATGTAAGTGAATGAACATGGCTGTGTTTCAACAAAACTTTATTTAGAAAAATAGGTAGACAACCCATAGCTCATACTGTACTGCCCCTGAGTTAGATGATAGTAAAATTCCAAAGTTAAAGTGAGCAGGTGAAGGACACATTCCATGCAGAAATATACTTAAAGTTTATAAGTAATTGATAATTAAAGGAATTAAAGATTTCTAGGGAACTGGAAGGCTTAAAACATTTTTCCCCCATATGGATCTTGTACAAGTAAATTTTTTTCTGTTTTTCATTACATTCATAATTAGCATTTGAGGATCATGACAATACATAGAGAGAGTTTAATATGATAATTAGAATAAAAATCATGTATCTGTAGTTCCTCATTTATATTTATTTTCTCTGCAGGGTGTCAGTTTTCAAGCTATATATCTTTGCCAATTAGTTAAATGAGTTGAATAATGACCATTGCTTCCCTGATCAGTTTTTATTAATTAATGCCAGTAAATTACCTGGAAACTATTAGATGAAAGAAACTATTACATTCATAGAATTTTTGTTTGTTTGTTTTTACAATTTTGCCAATTTCAGTTGAGTTTATTTTGGAAAATAAATTACATTTTGCAGAGCATTACAACACAGCATGTACCTATGTGGGAAAAAAAGAGAGCTAGAGAGTGAAAAAAATAGGTCTTACATAGTTGGCCTGGTTTAAATTATTCATGAGTGAGCAGATGGTAGACATGGTAATGGAATCTCTCTGTGATTATCTGCTCCTTGCAACTATATCTAAGTAAAACAAAACAAAAGTCATATGACATAACTTAAGTAAAAAATACGAAACTCTTTCCATTTGAGGCAGGGTTTTAACCAAGCATGACAAAAATGACTCATATCTGGACCTCTGACAGTCGTTTGCTGCTATTTTTTTATACTTGATTTCTTCATAATAACCCCCTATCATTTTTTAAAAAAAGGAGTTTTGATTACTTTGAAGGTTTGTTTCAAGATAGAAAACTAGGAGTGGGATGAGAGTTTTTTTTGGTTTTTTTGTTTGTTTGTTTTTGTTTTTGTGGTATGTGGGCCTCTCACGGTTGTGGCCTCTCCCGTTTGCGGAGCACAGGCTCCAGATGCGCAGGCTCAGCGGCCATGGCTCACGGGCCCAGCCGCTCCGCGGCATGTGGGATCTTCCCAGACCGGGGCACGAACCCATGTCCCCTGCATCGGCAGGCGGACTCTCAACCACTGCGCCACCAGGGAAGCCCTGTTTTGTTTTGTTTTGTTTTTTAATGGAAGTATTTAGAAAACAGAATTGAGTCTACCAGTTGGGAGAAAGCTTAGCTCTAAACGTTAAGCTAGGAAGATATGGTTTTAAAAGGCTTAGGAGCCACTTATTCTTATTGCATTTGCAAGCTGAAAAAATTCAGCTGACATTATGACATGGGAGTCAGTTTTAATGAGGATCAATTAGAATGGCAAACTGTTGGTGTGTTAGAATGGCAAACTGTCCATGTAAACTTCTTAGGTATTGAAATTAAAATTTTCCTCTCTGTCACTGGATTGTCCAGATGTCACTGGTTACTAGTCAACTGTGGAGTTACAGTGACTGGATTAGGGCATATAATCCAATCAGAGTCAGTGACACATAAGAAGTATTTGGGGGGGGGCCGGGGGATAGAAAAACATTGACCCTTCCTTCTACCAGAAGAGATAATTTCCTTCCCTTAGAAGGTGTGGTGTGAGAATGTGAGCCTTAGATCAGTGAGAGGAGAACCTAGAAGGACTACATCTGGCAGGCATAGGGAGCCTGAGGATGACATTTCCAACATGTAGCAGAGAATGAGAGAAACCAGGTTATTGGTGGCATCATCTGAGCTACTTAATCGAAGTTGCCTGAAGCTAAGCCCTACCTCTCCTTTAGAGTGTAAAGTTCCCTAAGAAATACACAAAAATAAGTGCAGAAAAGTACTTTTTCTGAAGTTTTCATTAAATTAAACAAGTCCCAAGGGCTAAGTCCTGAAATAAATACCAAGGGTTCGTCAGAGGAGCTGCAACACTTAGGAAAAAGGGACAAGGGAAGGGCACGGGGAATCAGAACTTGTATTTTGTTGCAGTCCCCTATCCTGGAGTTTTTACTTTGGAGAGCTTTGAAAAGCATACATGTCTCATTGAGTCATTCCAGGTCTTCACTATTCAAAGTAAAATCAAGGTTTTAGTTTAAATTATAGGTTAGTGGGGATTAAATATCCCTAAAGTATTTAGATTCCTTATCCAATTAGAACAAAATGGAAAGTACACAAACTTCAGAGTTGGGTGGACCTGAGTTCAAATTCTAGCTCCAACACACTTACTAACTCTGCAACATTGTGCAAGTTACTTTGCCTCACGTAAGCTGACCCTCTCATATGTGAAATAGTGATAATAATACTTATTATGCAGGGATTTTGATAGGATTTTGTGAAGGCAACATTTAAATAAAGTACTTAGCATAGGATCTAGCAAAACTCAAGCTTCATCTCCAGTATTAACAGTGTTTTATTTCTGTTTTACATTTTCCTGGACGTGATTCTTGTAAATATTATGTCCCATGACCACTAGAGAAATAATCTAGTAGCATTCATTCTTTTTTTTTAATTGAATGAAAGATTCTTTAAATTCTATAGTCCTTTATCATAGCAGTCCCCAACCTTTTTGGCACCAGGGACCAGTTTCATGGCAGACAGTTTTTCCACAGACCGGGGGTGGGGTATGGTTTCAGGATGATTCAAGTGCATTACGTTTATTGTGCACTTTATTTCTATTATTATTACATTGTGCTATATATAATGAAATAATTATACAACTCACCATAATGCAGAATCAGTGGGAGCCCTGAGCTTGTTTTCGCTTGCTGCTCACTGATAGGGTTTTGATATGAGTCTGCAAGCAGTTGATTTATTATGGTCTCTGTGAAGTCAAACCTCTCTGCCAATGATGATCTGTATTTGCAGCCGCTCCCCAGCGCTAGCATCACTGCCTCAGCTCCACCTCAGATCACCAGGCATTAGATTCTCATAAGGAGCACCTTATGAGAGTGCTCCCAATTGGGAGATTGGGATTGACATGTATACACTAATATGTATAAAATAGATAACTAATGAGAACCTGCTGTATAAAATAATTTCAAAAAAAAGAGCACCAACCTAGATCCCTCGCATGCACAATTCGCAGTAGGGTCCACACTCCTGTGAGAATCTAATGCCCCCACTGATCTGACAGGAGGCGGAGCTCAGGCAGTAATGTGAGAGATGGGCAGTGGATGTAAACACAGATGATGCTTTGCTTGCTCACCGCCTGCTCACCTTCTGCTGTGCGGCCCTGTTCCTAACAGGGGCTGGGGACCTCTGCTTTACAATCTTCACATTTTCACACACATGATTTCAAATAATCCAGTAATAACCTGTTTTTCCCCCTACCCCTATTTTGCCCCCACTTCCCTCTCTCCTGGTAACCATTAATTTGTTCTCTATATCTGTGAGCCTGCTTGTTTTTTGTTTTATTCACTAGTTTGTTGTATTTTTTAGATCCCACATATAAATGCTAAAATACAGTATTTGTCTTTCTCTGTCTGACTTATTTCACTTAGGATAATGCCCTCCGTATCTATCCATGTTGCTGCAAATGGCAAAATTTCATTTTTGTTTATGGCTGAGTAGTATTCCATTGTGTGTGTGTGTGTGTGTGTGTGTGTATGTGTGTTTGTGTGTGTGTGTGTATATATATATATATACATATATATATATATGTATATATGTCCCATCTTCTTTATCCATTCATCTGGTTGATGGTCACTTAGGTTGCTTCCATGTCTTGGCAATTTAAATAATGCTGCTGTGAACATTGGGGGCATGTATGTTTTAGAATTAGTGTTTTTGGTATGTTTTTGGATATATGCCCAGAAGTGGAACTGCTGGGTCACATAGTAGTTCTATTTTTAGTTTTTTGAGAAAGCTCCATACTGTTTTCCACAGTGGCTGTACCAATTTACATTCCCACCAACAGTGTACAAGGGTTTCCTTTTCTCTACATCCTCACCAACATTTGTTATTTGTGTTCTTTTTGATGATAATCATTCTGACCGGTATGAGGTGATATCTCATTGGGATTTTGATTTTCATTTCCCTGATGATTAGCAACGTTGAGCATCTTTTCGTGTGCCTGTTGGCCATCTAGTAGCATTCATTCTTTAATGAGTAGAAAATGTTTATGATTACTGTAATCTAGGAACAGATTTGGGGAGAGGTAAATACAGTTCTGGCTTTCTTCGATTCCCATCCTGAGTCTACAACAATGTAAAATGACGTCATTGTTTCTCATGAATGAACACTTAGCTCTACCAAATTATGTCCTATATATTTAATGAACAGATAGTAAACAAGTAATATGTGACTTTTTTACAAATAGCTTCCAGTATAAATTAGTAAATGTGTGTGTGCTGCTATCTCTCCCCCACCTTTGCTGCACCTGTGTGAAACCTTTCGAATACATCATTTCTCTGCCTCCTTTGAGTGAGTACCTACCTTCTGAATTACAACATGGTGCTTTAGGATGTTAGTATCAAAAGATCAGAGGTGGAAGTGGTGTCAATACCTACTTACCATTCTTATTCTTAGGTATTTCCCTGTGTTTATCACATCAGGAAATATTGGTTTTACATGATACCATATATATTTTCTATATGGGCTATGTTATATTTTGAAATTAGCCACACTGGGTTAAAATAATTAATCACGTGTATATTTATGTCAGGTAGTTACTGAAATTACACAGCAATTACTCCATAACTCTAGTACCTTGGAATGGCTCATATCTCTATTTTCTGATGCCCATTATACATGATTAAATCAAAAATCAATTTTATACAGCACACTAGAACAATTCAGAAATAGCCATAACAATTTATAGGGTCAGTAATCCAGGCCTGAAAAGTCAAAGTGAGTTCAGAGATTAAGTAGTCATTGACCACACAGAGACATAATATCAGGTGCTCCTGACGGGGTAATGACACTTACGTCAGTGATTCTGTAAGTAAATATTTATATCTCAGACAGTTGTCATCATGAAAGTGATGTTATGATATGGTGCTTCAGTGATGTATTTATTATATGTCATGTATTAGTGTACCTAAGCCCTAAACACTCATTCACAGGTAGAGTCTCATTCGCTTTGCCTTGGATGATAATGGTCCATTAAAGCTATTATCATTTCAGAGGAAGGAAAAATTACAGTGAAGCATTTTACATTTCTGTGAGAATTTTTTTAATTTATCATCAAACTTTTAAAAATTTCTTTTGTCTTCTAAAGAAAAATGATGGTATAAGTTTAGCAGCTCACTGCAATCCCTCATGCCTGAAGGATACCATTTTAAAGTATCATGATCCAGAAGCCCCTATTCTATAACCAAAGGTGTTGTGTGCTGTAATGGACTCATTCTTCATGACCAATGGAGTGAAAGTGGGTTTCCTGAAAGGTCACTTATCTTTCAACATATTTTATGCAGCCAGAATTATGGATGTATGAAGAATACAAAAGTAATTCTATCAATTTAAAAGATTATTATAAGATTCAAAGAAAGATTCCAGGAAGTTCTGCATGGACATATTGAAGAGGTCTTACCAGAAAACTCTGGGCTGAGTTACAGAGCCAGAGTAGGTTTATTGATTAGCATGAAGCTCATATGTACTCCGCAGTCTGTTAGAGGCATTCAGCATATGACAAAGGACTTTCCAGGACAAAATAGAAATTTTGTCATCGTTAAATATTGGAAAGCAAACATTTTTGTAAATACTATTTTCAGAGCTATTTTTTTAATGATGATCATTAACTCTACATCATGCATAGATGTAGACTCCAATGGAATGTATCATAAGCTTTGAGCTAGACTCCCAAGCAACCCAATTGCAGGGAGACCAGCTCTGGTACATCACTGCTGCAACTGGCCTGACCCCATTTATTGACCAATGAATGAAGAAGCACTTCACCTCTTCTACTCTCTGACGCACATGAGCAGTACATTCCCATGGTTAGATGCACGTGATCACATACTTCCTGATCAGCTGGCTGTAATTACTCCATACATTTAATTTCCTACTTTAAAAAATGATCATCATACTATTAAAATCTGTTATAATATCTAAAAGCAAATTAGTCACAATTTTTATTGCCTTATAATTTGCAAGAAATTACTCATGACACACTTTACAATTGGACACCAAGATGTGGGTCCCTGAGTTTGAGAACCTTAGCAAGAACTGAAACATACATCTGAGGAGTCTTGAAAGGAGGCTGCAGCATCAATAGAGCACAAATTTCCCCTACAAACTGAAGGCCTGAATCATCTAACTCAATTTAGAAGACTGGTTCCACAATTCAAGTACTCCACCATGACTGAGGCATGGCTGCTTGCTTCTACACTTTTTTCTGGCATAGATAGAGGGAAAGAGTAGCTGATAATAGGACCCTCAAATGCTGCTGAATGAGGTGCTTTGAGTAGGAAGGGCAAAGGAAGCGCAAAGCAGAGCAGGGCTTCAAAGGCGAGAACATCACTGTGAACTGCTGGTGAAACAGCAGCAGCCCGTGTTCCGCTGCCAGGTAAGCATGGCAACAGATTTAATTGGGTGGCTTAGTTGGAGAAAAGGTACTAAAAAGAACAGGGGTCTTAGAGGCATTGTCTTAATCAATGACACACAAGTTAAAGCTTAAGCTAAAGTACTAATTTTTGCATGTAGTATGGATAAGACTTTTGCTGATAGGGTAACTTCTCAGTCGCACACAGAGATGAAGAGGGAACATCGGCAGTAGAGTCATATTTGAAAATAAAGAGCAAGATACATACATGTAGAGGTACTGACATAGTTGATGGGAGTGCCAGTCGGCTCTGGAGCCAGGCTGAGTGTGTTTGAATCCTGACTTTGCCATTTACTGGCTGTGTGATCTTGAGTAAATTATTTAAGCTCTCTATGCTTTAGTTCTCTCTTCTGTAAAAAGGGGATAATAATTGAAATTACTGTTTACATTCTTTATGAGGTTTAAGTGAGTTTATGAAAAGCATTTCAAATAGTTCTTGACCTGTTATTGTTTGGGAAGTCTAAACTCTTATTATTTTAAGGGGATGAGGTTATTATAGACATCATTTTATGTGTGTACTTAAATTTAGCTACGTTTATCAGCTTGAGTTATTATGACTTCCATATTAGAAATATATCTGTATTTGAGACAAATTAAATCACAGATTAAGAAGCTCAATCCAAACCTAAAATATTTTAGAAAATATTTGTGGGGTAAAATATGCTGTTTTAAAAAATTTAAGGTCCCTAATTTCTCCACCTTAATAATAGTCAGCAAAGTGGTTCATTTGGGCCATTAGTAAAAGAAGCAGAAAACACCCAGCTGGCAAAACCATTCCAGCTCATTTTTTCATTTTATCCCTGTGTCTTTGTCATTGATAGCATTTTATTGTTTGTTTCATTCTTAAAGGAGTGCCTTAAATCACTTTTTAGCTACTGCCTTAAGTGTAATAAATAGTAGTTATCGAATCAAAGAAACGGGCACTTTCTTCTGACTTAGAAAATAGAAATAAAGATACTATGAAAAGGATTCTGGTGAATTTGTTTGCATAGCATTGTTCTCCAGATACAATTTGCCTTTCCAACTCTGATACTCCCCCAAAATAGGTCTTTTATTTAGAATCAGTAGTATGAGATATGCAGATATTCTAATATCCTTTAGCGAATCAAGGAGCAATGATAGGAAACACATTCCAGAGGGAAAATTGGGGAAAAAAGGAGATTTGTTTGAATAAAACCCACAAATACTAACAATATAATACAAGTATGGTAAAAATACAATTATATGAATGTATTGTTTCAACATATATACCTATGGGAGAAGACTTGGAGAAAAGCTAATAATCCTCATATTAAACAGTAGTGTTACTTTCTCTAGGAACTCTTCTTTGAGCTCAAGGATGAGGTCATTGCCCCTCCTGTACCTACCCCTAATTATAGCCTTTGCTTCACAGATTTTTAACGTCCTCATCAACTGTCCCATTTCACCCACTAGGACTATACGGTTCTTACTGTAGGAATCATTCTTCTTTTACCTTTTTTCTAATTAATTTTTATTGGAGTATAGTTGCTTTACAATGTTGTGTTAGTTTCCGCTGTACAGCAAAGTGAATCAGCTATACGTATACACACATCCCCCTTTTTTGGATTTCCTTCCCATTTAGGTCACCACAGAGCACTGAGTAGAGTTCCCTGAGCTATACAGTAGGTTCTCATTAGTTATCTATTTTATACATAGGATCAATAGTGTATATATGTCAATTCCAATCTCCCAATTCATCCCCCCACCCTTTTACCCCCTTGGTGTGCATATGTTTGTTCTCTACGTCTGTGTCTCTATTTCTGTTTTGCAAATAAGATCATCTGTACCATTTTTCTAGATTCACATATATGTATTAACATACGATATTTGTTTTCCTCTTTCTGACTTACTTCACTCCGTATGACAGTCTCTAGGCCCAAATTACTGTTTTTCTTTCTTCTTTTTTTTTCTTGGCTCAATAATTATTTTTTGAGGTCTTCAAAATAATTTTTGCTGAATTGCATTCACTCCATTTGCTTAAATTATAAAAGCAATGTATACTCGCTCTAGAATATTTGGAAACTACTTTCCTATTACCTAGAGATACTCCCTTATTTTTTCAATATTTATTGATTTTTTTTCTTTAATCCACAGAATTTAGCAGAATTCCCTGCACGTAGTAGGCAGTCAATAAATATTGAAAAAATAAGGGAGTATCTCTAGGTAATAGGAAAGTAGTTTCCAAATATTCTAGAGCGAGTATACATTGCTTTTATAATTTAAGCAAATGGAGTGAATGCAATTCAGCAAAAATTATTTTGAAGACCTCAAAAAATAATTATTGAGGGCTTCCCTGGTGGCGCAGTGGTTGAGAGTCCGCCTGCCGATGCAGGGGACACGGGTTCGTGCCCCGGGCCGGGAAGATCCCACATGCCGTGGAGCGGCTGGACCCGCGAGCCATGGCCGCTGAGCCTGCGCATCTGGAGCCTGTGGTCCACAATGGGAGAGGCCACAACAGTGAGAGGCCCGCGTACCGCAAAAAATAATAGTTATTATTATTATTATAGAATCAACAAAATAAAACAGAAAAGAAAAACAGTAATTTGGGCCAGTATCAAGGTCTATACCACCCACGTAGTTGGGATACTTTGAATGATGAAATATAGGTGTTTTTCATAATAGAAGGAAATTTTATTTTTTCCTATTTAAGACAATTTGCCTTCATTAATTATTATTTTTATAATATGTGGCATTATTTAATATGTAAATAACTTACAAAGCTCAGGGTTTGTGTGAGTGACTGTAGGTTGTAACATTACATTTATGTATACCGCATTATAAGAATTTTTTTACTAATATAATTTGAAGTGAAGCAAGAACACTCTTGGACTATTTATAAATTATTAAACTAAATACACTTCATTATGAAATGTTCTTACTTATGGAGTGGTCTCTATCTAGAAGGTTGCATGATAGTGAGATAAAATGAGCTCAGTTCATTTTCCTTTCAAATACAGCCTATTGTGTATCTACACTACAGGATTTCTTTTCAGAGACTCACTTGCCTATTAACAATATTTGTTTAAAATGAAATATCTCATATCACCACTACTACCTTGGCCATATATAGTAGACTGTATTGTGTAAAGTTCTTAAAAGGCATGTCTATAATAACCAGCTCTCCTTTTTATATTGATTCAAGTTATGTTCAGTACTGAAGTGTAAGTATAATCTGTGAGAATAAAATCATTTTATACCTTAAAAGTTACTTCATTTTTAAAAAAGAATCATCACAACTACATTGCTCTCTAATCTATTAATTTACAGTGGAATACCTCAATAACATTTTTCAGGGAATTATGTGTTTAAAATGCTCTGCAGGGCAATATTACTTTATAGGCATTTTGCCAGAGCTTTAGAAATGAACATTAAGTGTAAGACCAGGATAAATTGGGGGAGGGGGCATTATAAAGCGATCACACTATCAGACCAGGAACAGCAACATCTGGCTGGACATTTGGCATCAGGAGACTAATGAGTGTTCTTTAGTACAAGCCATTAGGCTCAGTTAGTATATGACTTACCTTGTTTTATTTCACCGTGGCCTGACCTCCTTACCTATGACCATTTTTCCAGTGGAACTCCTTTGAAGTTCATAATAGTTTCACAGACAGGAATATTATCTGATATTCTTATCTTCTACCAAAAAAAAAAAAAAAAAAAATATATATATATATATATATATATATATATATATACAGAAAGGTGCCAAATGGAGAGGCACTCAGTGCTGGAAAGAGGTTGGCAGTACTGTCCTGAGGTTACAGTGTCTGGAAACTCGGGGAAAGAGTGAATGTTACGTGACGAGGCATCTTATCTTGGGTTCCCTGTCTGTGATAGGATACAAAGGAGGACCTTGAACAGAAATGTAAATTCAGTGTAAAAACTCTGTATGTCAAGGGAAAGCGGCATAGTATTCTAACGATGCATTGACTAAAGGAAGGAAGTATCTACTAACATTTTCAAATGGAAATTTTCAGTGTAGTATAGCCCCTCAAGAGTAAAAATCATTCTCAAATATTTGTCATCATTCCTCTTTTTCACTTTTTCACTTACATACTTCATGGTTGTGTTTAAGGAGGAAGATAAAAAATGTGGCAAGTTAGAAATAGTCCAATTTCCAATGATGAATTGGGAGATTGGGATTGATATATATACACTAATACGTATAAAATGGATAACTAATACAAACCTGCTGTATAAAAAAATAAATAAAATTCTAAAATTAAAAAAAATATATTTGCCTTAGGATAAATTCCTGGGGTCAAAGGATATTAAACATTTTAAAGAAAAAAAAAAAGAGGAAATAGTCCAATATCATTTGGTTCTTGGAACATCATTTTTGTATAGGGAACACTGATTGCAAAATCAGCTTTAAAGAAAATTAAAATGAACAGTAATCTCGACCCTAGGAAACTGTCTATAGAACTGTTATTTCTAAAACAGAATCAATATCTTACACCATTAATGATACTAAGCAAAGAAAATAGGTGCTGTTGGAAAGACTGAGTTTTTTTCTCTTCATGTACTTTAAGATTGACCTAAGAATTCACAACTTAAACTGCTGGGGTTATAATTTAAATATTACTAAATAAAGAATTTGGAAGGAAAATGTAATGTTTTTATAAGTTATTTCCCCATTTATTTTATTTTTATTTACTCTAAAATAGCTCTATTTTATATATACATACAATACCAGAGACAGAAATTTTATTTCCATTATTATTGCAAAAACTACTCATTTTGGATTGATACTTGATTTATGTCTTGAAATAGAGAGGAAGTCAAAGAAGGCTATCATCTTGGTGGCTAAGTTTGTACTACTCTCTTGGGTTGTTGGTGCACATTCACCACATGCACATTTAGAGGGACAGCAGATGCCAAATGAGGATATCAGGAAGAAAACTGGTTTTTATGAAAGCTCAGGTTTGCAGCAGGTGAGGATGTTTTAGTTTAGAAAAGAAGTTCAGGAACCATGTTAGGAGTGTTTGGTATTAGAGAGGAGAATGTTTCAGATGATAACTGTCATCCTACTCCAGATGTTCTTCAAACTGGAGAAATTACCAAGGCAGAAATGAGCATCCAGGCTCACAGATGGCTTTTCTGCTGACAGTGCTTTGCTGATTAATCATTTTGAACAAATACTTTTCTTTAGTATGTCTAATCCATAGGCATTCTGAAAAAATTTTGCCAGACTTTGTAATGGACTATTGCAGAAGAGTTAAGAGACTTGCTACTCACACCTGTGTACACTGTTGAACTCTTTGCATGACCTCTTACTATACACAGTTGATAATAAAGTAGAATTTTAAAATATCAGACTTACAAACTGTATAAGGCAACTTTGCATTAAAATAATATTAGCTTTCAGACCCATCCGAAGGCCTGCATGTGGGAAGCAGATGAATTTCCTAGGTAGCTGAAGGATTTGCCAAAAGGAATTTCTGGAGTCTTTTCTTTATGGTTACATACAAACCATAACTAAATAATGAGTGAGTATCACCAGGTATGAAATATTTGCTTCAACTACCTGAGCAAATGTTTGCGAAAAGAAAATGAGGACTTTTTTTTAAAACTGAAAGGGGCAGTTATTTGCAGCACATTTACAAGTAGGCTTTGTTTGAATGAGCGAATAAATGAAAACAATCGGTGGTGTGAGGGCAACAGAGACACATCCAAAGAGTCAGCAAGAACAGCTGTGCTTGGGGCTTCCCTGGTGGTGCAGTGGTTAAGAATCCGCCTGACAATGCAGGGAACACGGGTTCGAACCCTGGTCCGGGAAGATCCCACATGCTGCAGAGCAACTAAGCCCGTGTGCCACAACTACTGAGCCTGTGCTCTAGGGCCTGCGAGCTACAACTGCTAAGCCCGCGTGCCACAACTAGTGAAGCCCGTGAGCCTAGAGCCCATGCTCTGCAACAAGAGTAGCCAATGCAATGAGAAGCCTGCGTACTGCAATGAGGAGTAGCCCTCAGGGCTTCCCTGGTGGCGCAGTGGTTGAGAGTCCGCCTGCCGATGCAGGGGACACGGATTCGTGCCCCGGTCCGGGATGAGCCTGCGCGTCCGGAGCCTGTGCTCCGCAACGGGAGAGGCCACAGCAGTGAGAGGCCCGCGTACAGCAAAAAAAAAAAAAAAAAAAAAAAAAAGAGTAGCCCCCGCTCACCACAGCTAGAGAAAGCCCCCGCGCAGCAAGGAAGACCCAATGCAGCCAAAAATAAATAAATAAAATAAATTTATAAAAAAAGAAAAGCTGTGCTTACCAGGGAAAACTATTTAGTTTTAACGAAATATAACAGTGTTGCTCATGGTGTGTGTGATATGCTAAACACCTGCATCAAAGTCACTTGGAGAATGTACACAAAATGCAAAGTCAGTGACCCTACCCTAAAACTTTTGTTTCAGAAACTCTGGGGATGTAGGACCAGGAATCTGAACTTTTAACAAGCTCCCCAGGTATTTTTTACACCCTTTAGTATTTCAGAACTAAAGGGCATACTATATTCAAGAAGGAGATAAATTTGGAAGGGTAGTTTGGAGCCAGATTTTAGAAATATAAATGCCAGGCTAAGAGATCTAGGTTTTATTCAGGGAGGAATGGAGAGCCATTGAATAATTTTAGCAGGAAAAGGACACAATTAAAAAAGATACTTTGGGAAGGTTAACACTGCAGGAACATGAAGCAGGACTATCTTCTGGGCTATTCTGGGTGAAGTGAGGACCGTTGTAAAGATGGGTTAAATTTTAACCTGGAATTTTGAGGATCAAGAATTTATTAGTTGGGGAGAAAAAAAAAAGTTCATTAGATGGGCCAAGGAGCAGATCTTCTGTGTGAAAGAAACAATGTTTTCAAAGGTGCAGAAGTTTGTAAGAAACACAGCATGTTCTGAGGATCACAAATGTTTTGGCAAAGCAGCGGTGAAAGTTGAGGATGAGAAGTTACAAAAAGGAAGGCCAAAAATTTTTCCGGGATTTTCATTGTGAAGGGCCGTGTATATTTCTTAAAGAACTGACTCTTCCTTGGGCTTTCTCATACTGATGTAGTTGTACCCCTGGGTGCTGTCAGGTGGGAGGAACAAAGATATGAACCAGGGTATAAAAAATTGACAGGATACACATGGTGCATTTTTGCAACGTGTCACTTTTATTTGATGATTTGAAGCAAAAGAAAATTTTGAAATTAAAATGAGTTAAGTATGTCATGGAGAATACTGCAGAAAACACATATATTTTTTTAAAAAGTGGATTTCAATGAAATATTAGTTCATTGGATATAGATTAGACTGGCCACTTAGAGGAAACCCTCTGAAACCTGACCTTTGAGGGATTATGTATATCTTAATCTATCATTTGAAATACTTGGGGGGAAGATTGAGAAATGCTGCTAGGCGAGAGAAATGATCAGATTTATGTTTTAGATTCTGGTACCATTATGGAGGATGAAGTGGAGAGGAGGGGGATCATTTTAAAAGTTACTGCAGTAGTAAATTCGTGGGTGAGAAAGTGAAGTAAGGCAGACAGTGAGCATGCAAAGCGGAGATGAAGGTAGATTTATAATAATGTTTACGTTAAGGCTCTGGTTTCCAGGCTAGTGCTATTTATTCTCCATCTGTTCATTTACTAAGCACTTGAGTACTTACTATGTGCCATACCTACTGTGAGCCAAGCTCTGAAGATACAAAGAAGATATGAAACTTCCTCTGGGGAACATCATAGTTGTTTTCACAAACTGACAGTGAAAATAGAGTAAAATTACTTGTATTAGTAAAAATAATAGAAAAAACAAAACAAAACACCTTTCTAGTGCCTTGCATAGTGCCTAACACATAGTAATCAGTAAGTATTTGGAATGCATGGAGCTGGCCTTGATAATGTTCTTTCTCCAAACATGAGCTTTTTGTTTTATTTTTAAATGGGAGAATAGAATAGAAGCATCTCCCATATAGTTTGAAATGTAAAAAGAGGTTATCTCCACCAAGGCAACAAAATGCTGCTAGCAATAAATCATTCTTTTATAGTATGCAAAGGAAAATTGGATAGTTTTTTTTTTCCCACTGAACATTGCCAGTAGCTGTTCCAAGAAATGTTCTCCATTCCTAATCTTCTTAAAATGAATTTTTAAACAAAACGTTAAAAGCACACTTTGCAAATCAGTTACCAGAAAGTATAATAATGGGCAATGGCTAGCACACAAAGCTGTATAATGGTCCTCCTACTTTGGCAAACCATTTATAAAGGCAGAAAATTAATCAAAATTAGCATCACACCCTTAGACTATGTTCTCTTAAATAAATATTCTGCATCTTTAAATTTCTACATGATCTGCTCTGACAGTTGTGAAAGTATAACCGCATATGAAAATCTCAAGAATAAAGCTTTTGCAAAAGCCTCCCATTATATGTTCTATTTTTTTCTACTTGCCAATTAAAAAAAAATAAATCAGGTCAACAACTCAAGTATGAATTTAATATTTTTTGCAAACACCCCATGCTGTTAAAATAATGCCTTACTTTTTTTTAGTACTTTACAGTTTGCAACATACTTTTGCATAATACTCTTATTCAGTCCTTAACACCACCCTTTGAAGTAAGCAGCACAGAGCTTTCCCTCATTTTACAAATTAGTAAACTAAGCCTCAGAGAGGTTAAATAGTGTGCCCATGATCACTTACCTATATATTGGCAAACCAAGACTAGTTTCCTATATTTTAGCTAGGTCTGCTAATATTGAGGTAATAGCATAATAACTGATAACAAGACGTATATATTCATATGTTCGTTCATTCAGGGATCCAATAAATGCTTATTTTGCACTTACTATGCCCTTGATTCTGCTCTGTCCGCTGCAATAAAATGGAAGACAAGTGAGACGTAGCCCCTTCTTTCATGAGTTTTCAGTCTGGGTACACATTTATATTGCCAAAGATGAATTAGACCAAATATATTTTAATCTAAATATATATTCTATTTACCTAGACTAATCTCTAAATATTTTAGTTATATTTTCTGTCATTTCATACGAAGAAAAAAGGAAAAGTTAGTTTCCAGTTTTGACTAGAACCATATGTAGCATGTTACATCTTATCCTATGTATTACTGCTTTTATTTAAAAATTTTACCCGTGTTGAAATTCCTGGAATGATGAAGATTTACCCAGAAATTTTATGAGACACTTTCCTTTGTTATATTATTATTATTATAATATTTCCTTATATCCTTAATAATCAGTAATCCTGAAATGACAGAATTTTTGGAAATGTTAAATTTGAAGAAAGCAGCTGTATTTTCAGGCAGATTATGAATGTATTCCAGCTATAGTTAAGTGGTCACAAATATTATAGTAAAGGAATGCAAGAACTATTAGACGTACTCTGACTTTTTCACCTAATCATGGATTGTAGGTATTTCACCTGATTTTTTCTTAGGATTTTTTTTTTTCTTGAAGGTTTACCAACAACAGGGAATAGTGGGAATAAACATTCTATTCAAGCTTAAAAATAATAAATAGGGAGAGTCAAACCTCATAACCAATAAAAAGAATAATACCAAATATAAGTCAAGCAAGATTTAGTATATCATCTTATTACTTGGCCCACAGAATCTGGAGTCTTCTATTATTGGGATTAAGCTATATTGGAGGAAGTTTTAGCTAATATACTGGACTCTGAAAACTGAAAATATATGACATTTTTCCTTTCTGCTAACATATGGTATATTGATGTGCACCAACATGACTTCAAATTCTATTTTAGTTTTCACAATTTTCACATTACTTGTCCAAAATTATGCAATTGGAAGCTTAATAGGCAAGTATGGTTTGAAGGATAGAGTGGAAAAGTGAGAGGGATTATGTGATTGGGAAGAGCTTTATGTTAAGATGAAGCTTGATTTATATATTTAAAGATGGATATTTGTCTATACAAAAACGGAGGGTGTGATAAGCACGTTTATTAACAGTGAAGGAGCATAAGTAATGAGAAGTGTGTGTGTATGTGATGGATGAAACAGGCTCAGGAAACTGTAAAAAACAGTAAAGCTGTAGGGGAGATTTTTCACTGGGAAAATAGTATTATAAAAGGTTAGAAATTATCTTTCATGGGATGAGCTCCAATTACAGAGGACCTTGTTAGGTTGTGAGAAGGCAGGAGCTACTGGAGGTTTTATAGCAGTGTTTGACATGGTAGATGAACCTGTCAGTGGTAAACTGCATGGACTGGAGGAAACCTGGGAGGTCAAAAAAGCTATGGAAATGATACCGGAGAGAAATGAGGAGGGTCAGCCAAACTATGTAGCTTTTATCTCAGGAGATTAGAATTTGTGTCTTAGCTAAACTGCTTCTATAGCCAGCTATAAAGCCCGAGCAAGACTCAATCTCTGTGTATCAGTTTCATTGCAAAGTGAAAGGGTTGCCTTGTGTTGACCTAAAATATTGCGGCAAAAATTTCGTTCAGGTTTTTCCATAACATCTTATGGAAAAACCCAAACGAGCTTTTTGGCCAAACCAGTAATAAAACAGCCAATTATTTTACCAGCAAAATGGGCTTATTCAGGAACAGCAAAGAATTGCAGTTCAGGACATGCAATCTATGGTGAGCCACGGGCAAGTTTAGAGGGCAAAAGAGAGGAATATTCTTTTATAGAGGAGAAAGGGGGATTGGCAGGGGCTGTTACAAACAAAGAGTCCATTGGAGGAAACTAGGAGTTCTGAAGTGCAGCTCTCTTTTTATTGGCTGGGCTGTGTCCTGGCAAGGAGAAATTCTTCCTTTCTACTGCTGAGTTGTGAAGTAGTAACTTCTTTCTTTTGGAAATGCAAAGGTATGTCTCTTCCTGTTAGGTCTGCAGTTAATATCAAGTGGAGGTGTGGGAGCTCCCCATTCCAGCCTCCCAACTCCATTTTAAATGAGGTTTCTGTTTATTAATTTTCATACCTGCTACATAATATCTAATCTTCTTCCTCGCTCTAAAGTTCTATGTGAGTATGAAGAATCATTTCTTAAAACTGGAGAAAACAGCTTTTTCATCTACTTCCAAAAAAAGCCTATTAATGGTCTCAAAGAAATATGGCTAACTTACAGTTAAGGCATATGGCTGATTTCCTGGTAACCTGCCTCTCTTGTTATATGTTCTCTGGCATACTTCTAACCTCTGCATCTTCCTCTTCATGTGGCTACCTTGTTGTGCCACAGCTTGTCTTGAGCCCAGCTGTGTCAGGAATCATGGTCTTGCTTTAATTTAGCCAGTTAGGTTCATGACTTATCTAAATGAGCTGTTCTGACTCATTTTGAAGTCTTGGTTTTACAAATATGTTGTTGCTGCTGCTCTTTATCTCCTTCGAGTCATTATTAATTCAGAAGCCCAAAGCTAGGCGCTTGATTCATTTTTGATGAACCCTATCAAAAAAGTAGCTGCCAAGTTTCCTCAGCTATGATATCAGCTCTCCCCTACCATATTAAAGCAAATGTGGCCTAAAATAAAATATAGAAAATTAATCGCTGAGTCTCTGAACTCTGATTTCTGCTGAAGCTTCTTTAATCTCTCAAAAATTTTTTGTCTCACAGGTAAACATAGGTAAATTTTAAAAGTACATACAACTGTGCACTTTTTAACCCTCAAAGACATTATTATTTTAGTGCCCATGTAAGCCTACCAAAGCCTTTAAATTAATCCCTGGCATTCTAAATTCTATGGAAATTACCATAAACTCTGAACTCTTGAAATCAGGAGAAAGGTGTATGTAAAGTGTTTGTTATCTGTAAAGCAATATATGTTATTGTTATTCTAATTATCACTATGATGCAATGTTTCATGTTTGAAAATGTGAATATAGGCACAGAAACTTGTACAAATGTGCTTTGGCATGGCACACATGGGTAACAGAGGTAATTTTGGCTTTAATTTTTTTTTTTTTCCTTTCCTCAAAGATGACATGGAGCCTCTCTTGTAAGCTCAGGATGATTGCATGTGGTTACCATCTATGGCTCTCCCTCTTGGCCTTCCAGGCAACGTGGTGTTTTTTGTGTTTTTTTGGTTGTTGTTTTTCTTTTTGCGGTACGCGGGCCTCTCACTGTTGTCGCCTCTCCCGTTGCGGAGCACAGGACGCGCAGGCTCAGGGGCCATGGCTCACGGGCCCAGCCGCTCCGCGGCATGTGGGATCCTCCCGGACCGGGGCACGAACCCGTGTCCCCTGCATCGGCAGGCGGACAACGTGGTGTTTTGATGAACTATACATTCTCATCCCTATGAGATGCCTGTGAGCATGCTGTGCCTGTTGTTGTCATGTCCCATCCACTAGTGATTGTGTCACTTTGCTTTATGCTGTGGCTGCAGTGAATCCTGAGGAACTGTTTTGAGCTGCTATTAGAGGCAAGAAACATGATACTGTTTATTATTGTAACTATAAACTCAGCGCGGTATCTCGAATAACTCAATGAGAGAGCCCCATTGCACAAAGTTTCAGAGGTAATAGATTCTTTCCCAGGGAGTGGCAAACATCCATTTTATTTAAAAACATGTCTTTCTTGACCTTGAAAGACTCCTTGATTGCTCACCAAATTAAGAACAAATGCCTGAGGCTCACATTTACATCCTTTCTCAAGAAGGGACCAATAAGCCTTTACAGCTTTATCATTTGCTCTTTCTTATATGTGCCCTTGCTACTTACAAGGGAACTGCTCACCATGGTCCGTTCTATTAAAATGTCCTATCTACCCCATCTCTTTCTGGAAAGATTCTACCCTTATTTCATTACTAATATCAAATGACACCTCCTGCAAAGAACTATTTCCTGATGTCTGTACCTAAAATAACCAGTATTTATCAAGAACTTAATAAATACTTGCTGCATACATGAATGAATGAACCACAACCAATAGATTCTCCCCTTCTAATCTCCAGAAATTTTTACCTTTTGACAACAAGTTTATATTTTAGTTATTTTTATGTGTATTAATCTTCCCACCTCCTAGACACATGGGTAATAGAGGTAATTTTGGCTTTGATTTTTTTTTTCCTTTCCTCAAAGGTGACATGGAGCCTCTCTTGTAAGCTCAGGATGATTGCATACTGAGTTTACAGAGTAAACTCAGTAAAGGCAGAGACAACATCCTATTCATCTCTTCATCATTATATCCCTTCCAGCACATACAGAGCACATAGTAGGTACTTGGCAAGTTTCTCTTGAATTGGCCTGAACTATGTGTCCTAATTGCTAATAAAGCCTGTACATGGCATGAAGAGACGGCAAACTGTCAGTGAAATTTTAAATGGTATCTGAGTATCCCAGTCTTGGATCTAATAAGTTTTAGAGTCAGTTCGTTAGTACTAATAACTTGGTCTAGACTTCACCGCATTTTACCTCCAACCTAGTCTCCCTGTCATTAGTTCCAGTCATTTGTTTTTTTTATCTTTTTGTCCACTTATAGTATACCTTTCCCCACCCCCTGATGATAATAGAAAATTTGACAGGAAAAATCTGTGAGAAATGTATAGATCATTTGTGCACATACTATAGAGTGTGTATCATACTACAGAACTAATTGTGACTCTTGATTGTTTTTTTTACCATAACACTGTATTGTGACTCATTTCACATCATAGTTTTTCAAAAACTTAATTTTTGATGGTTATGTAATATCTTCTCCCATGAATGAAAAACTTCTAAAACCTCATTCTCCTCCTTTAATAGCTTTTATATGTTAATGACATTAACCAATTGTCATATTTGCCGTGAGTTTTTCCTAGTTTTCCCTTTGTACATGTCTATTTTGATATTTTTGACTTTGCAAATTTTTTTTTCTCTAATGAAGTGATCAGTTTTTCCCGTCTTGACTTCTGTTTGGTACATAGAAATATCTTCATCATCTCCAGAGATTTAACAGTCACTTATATTTTTCATCTTTTTATGGTTATATTTTGTGTGTCATGTGTAAATTATGTAGAATTTATATTGGTGCATGAAAATATTAGTTTTAGTGTTTGTTTTTATTGCCCACATCATTTTATTCACTTTCTCTATGCTAGATAATAAACATTTATTGAGCACTTTCTATGTGCCATATACTTGTCTAGTCTTTGCATGTGTTAACTCAGTTAATTCTAGCCAAAATCTTATGAAGTTGATCCTATTACTACCTTCCATTTTGCTGATAAAGAACTTGAAGCATAGAGGAGTTAATTAACTTATCCATGATTACCCAAGTACCAGTTTGGGATTAATTCCCAGGCACTTTGGGTCCAGAGATCATGTTCATAACTACTGTACTAAACTGGACTTACTAAACCATCACTTTCTTCTCCACGGGTTTGTGATAGTCCCTCATCATATGAGTTATATATACTATAACCTGTTTCAATGCTCTCTACTTTGTTGCATTGATCTGTTAATCAGATACTTACATTTATCTCACACTATTTTAACTATTTGAAAACATATTTTTATCTAAAGAGACCCTTCAGGTATTTGAAATGATTATTGCTAGGTTTGGCTGTTGTTCTTGTGAATGAAATCCTTTCTCCTCCATTATATCTAGTAAATTCATATTACCAATGTTTATACATTTATTTATTTATATTTGCTTAAATATTTCTCCTTTGTCCAGTGACTATTTTGAACTTTCTCGTTGATAAGGTGTTTTGTTTTGGTTTTGCTTTGTTTTTGTTAAAGAGACTTGCTTAGACTGTGTAGGTATACAGTCAGATTGCCTTAATAATTTGGTCTCCTCCTTTTTGATTTGTTTCAAAAATTATTTTGTTACAGCCTCCAGAATAATTTTAAATAACACTATTAAAATTGAGTATTATTTCTTGTTTCTGGTTTTAATATTGTTTCATTTTTGTGATATTAGATGCTGCATTATCTATCATTGCTGCTTTTCTAGGAATTTTTTATCATGAAAATATGTGAAATGCTCTACCATTGTTTCAAGGATATATTGAAATTCTAGTAGCTTATTCTGTTAGACTCATTATTGTGGTGAAACTTTTTTAAAATTTTCCAATATTAAACTATCCCAACAATTCTAAGTAAAATAACCTACAATGGCCTTATTTGGCCATTGTAGGTTATTTTAACTTTTTATTTTGAAATAATTTTTGACATAGAAAAGTCCCAAATATAGTACGGAGAGTTCCTGTGTACCTTTACCCAGATCCTCTAATGTAATATCATACAAAGCCATAATACGGTTATTAAAGCTAGAAAATTAACATTAATACAATACTGTTAAACAAACTAAATACTTTATTTGGATTTCAGCAGTCTTTCCACTAATCTAAATGAATATCAAATATCTAGAGATAGTGAAGATAATTTTTATATTAAAAAAAAGTCCAAAAGGGGAAAATGGAATATTTTATTAGGAAAAAATTTAAACTTGCATATGTTACAAATATTATAGACATGAACAGAAGGAAAATTAGGATATCTGTTATGGAAAATATGAAAATAGTTTAATGTCATTAACATTTAAAGAGCTAGTAAAGAGAAGAATGAGTCCAGAATTCCACTTTGCATTTAGTTCTTATGTCTTCTCAATCTTTTCTAGTGTATGACATTTCCTCAGTCTTTCCTTTTCTTTTTTTACCTTGATATATTTGAAGAACACTGATCAGTTACTTTGTAGAATGTCCCTCAGTTTAGGTTCATTTGATGTTTTTCCATTATTGGATTGAGGTTTGGCAAGAACATCATGAAGTGATATCTTGCCCTTCTTAGTGCATCACATCTGGAAGAACATTATGCCCATGTGGCTTATTACTGTTGATGTTAACTTTGATCACTTGTTTAAGGTTATGTTTTCCAGGGCTTCTAGTGTAAAGTTCTTATTTTTCTCTTTGTAATTATTAAGTATCTTGTGGACAGCCGGTTGGTGACTATGAAAATATTTTATGTAAATATTTTTCCCACTCATTTTATCATCTACCAATAATTTTCCCCTGAAACTATTATTACTCTAGTAATTTGCCTAATGATGGTGATTTTCTGTTTTCATTTCTTCCACACTTATTAATTAAAATTCTACTGGATGGCATAGCTGTTTTGAATTCCCCTTTAATTTTTTTTTCAGTTTAATTATTTATTTGTATTAGCATGGGCTAGCAGATATTTATTTTAGTCAGTGGTTTAAAACCCATTACTACTAGTCTGGGTTTTTTGTTTGTTTGTTTGTTTGTTTAAATTTTCCCAGATTTGGCCATTGGGAACTCCTTCAAGTTAGCCCCTCTGTCCTGTCAACCTGTCCCCCATACTTTCTGGCCCTGAAAGATATTCCAGGCTCATCTTGTGTTTTCCCTTCCCCAGATCCGGTATCAGTCATTTTCCCTAGGTATCCTGTTGTTTTTTTTAATTTTATACTGGTGTGTAGAAATCAAGATCTGAGACAAACTCATTGCTACTGGGCATCTCTGCCTCTAGATTCTCTCACTGTATAGAGCTAGGAAATAGATGTGTGTATACTCAGACATGCACACACACATCTATATTTATTTCTATAGCTATCCATTTGTAAGCATTTTAAAAACTATGAGTTCCTATTGATACCTCTGATTACAATCCAACACTATTGAATCAGTATAGCCTTTCCCCTTTCCTTATTTGTAACCCCTTTATCTGACAGTGAGAAGCCTACCTTTATTTATCCCTGATATGTTTATTTATTTGTCAGTCCTAGTATAAACATAACATAGTTTCAGGATGGCTGAGCTATAATCATGGTGTTTTTTTGATATTTAATTTGTATGCTTACATAAGTGTGCATCAGTAGGGGTGGACTATTTCATTTTAACTCTCCTTTTCAAGTGTTTGTTGGCATCAAAATATATAGCATCAGCATTTCAAATATATTAGTTGAAAATAACTTTCAGTGCCCAAAAGTACATATGTTGTTTTTGTTTGTTTTGTTTTGTTTGTTTGTTTGTTTAGTGGCATAAAGTAATTACAATTTATTATGCTAAAAAATTCCTTGGGTGCAGTATTTGGACAGGGTACAGCAGAGCTGGCTTACTTCTGCTCTCATCCTTCAGATGAGAAAATTCTAATGCATGGGGGTCATGCAAATGGCTGGAAATTAGAACGACCTAGAGGTTTCTTACGTATATAGTCTGGGACTTGAGCTCAGATGGTATGAAGGCTGCATTCAGCTGGTTCTGTTGATGGGGCACTTCTTTATGGATTCTCATTATGGCTTAGGCTTCTCACCCCATGGCAGCTGAGTTTTAAGAGAGAGCATCCTAAAGAGAGTTTCCAGAGAGCAAGTATTCCAAAAGAACCCAGCAGAAGCACATGGCCTTTTCTGACCAAACCTACGAAGTGAGGAAGTATCATTTCCACTGTATTGCGTTGTTCTAAGAAATCACAGGCCCACACAGATGCAAAGGGAGGGGCGTGGACTCCAAGTCTTATTGAGAGGGAGGTCTAAAAATGTGTCATAATTTTTAAAAACTGCAATAGTTAGTTTAGTGAAGTTCATAAAATAAAAACTGGATTCCTTGCCATACACCACTCAAAAATAAAAGAAAGGAAAAAAGAAAAGTAAAATTGTCCATTAAAATTTTATTTACTTGCTGCATGCTTCCTTACTGTAGGCCAAGGACTTTATATGCCAGTTATTGCAAAAATGCATATATGTTATTTCAACTGATTTCTCAACTCATTTATTTGTGGATTTATTTTATATTTTTTTCCTACATATCATTTTAGATTTTCCTGCAATTACATATGTTTTGTTGTTTTCCATTCTGACTTCATTGAGATTTTTATAGCTAAAAGAGTTAATACATGCAAAATGCTTGGAACAGTGCCAAATAGTAAGCATAATAAATAATTATTATTGGTCATTTTTCTATTTTCTAATTTATTTTGTCACTATCATTATAAATTTCTTTCTCTTTTCTTTAGTTTTATTTTGTTGTCATTTTCCTCACATATTTTGTCAAATGTCTAATCCATTTGGTTTCTATTTATTATATTTAATAATTAACATTCATATAATTTAGACATTTGGTATTTTGTAGACATAAATTTTGATTCAACTGAAGGAACCTGTAAGGAAGACTTGATATATATTCGTTTGGGATATCAATATATAAAATAATTATCTTTAGAAAAGGTAGATTTAACATAACAGGGAAGTTCAGCACAGCTGGATGCCTCTTTTATCTTGGGCATAGTTGTTGCCATAATGAGCATCTTTTGTAACATTATAACATGTCTCAGTGACATGTAGAGCCAGACCTGAGAGTATTTGAGAGAAACTCAAAGCTAATGGTCTCTGCTATACCAACTGGCACAACTTTACAGCTCACAGAGAGTGAATGACCTTTGTCTTTCGTGGTTATGTTTTTGCTTGAAAATTCACATACACGTGGTTTTGCAAAGGGCATAAAGAGAGAACTATTTGATGGCTAATTTAGTTGTTCTTTCTCTTTCTATACTAATACAATGTCAAACTTCCCATCTAAAAATATAATAATAAGACAGGCATCTTCAGGAATTGTTATATATAAACTGTCATTCCATTCCTGATTTATTACCTGTAGTTATATCTCTCAGATGAACTTAAAGAGTAGTATATGCTCCAAATCTGTGGAATTACCATGCATTTCCATTTGTCTTTTTACTTCTACTGCTTCTTAAGCAGAAGAAGTATGTAGAGGCAGGGAGCTAATGTCTTTTCCCCTCCTCAGGCTTTCAGTTGTTTAAGTTCAAAGTTAAACCTTTTGATCAGTGATCACTAAATCAAATATACACTTATGAAGAAAGAAAAGAGTCATGCATTTTATAAACATTCAACTGAGACTTGTCAGTTTGCAAGTTAGCAAAACTTTGTTGAATGAAATAGACTATTCATTACAATATGGATTTTTAATAATAACAGTGGTGATGATAACAATTAAAAATCTTTCGTATCCAGAAACATAATTTGGTATTTAAAAATTCTTTGGTATTTATTCTGAAGGAAGTTCAACCCAAATGGTACCTTTCAAATAAGCCAGTAGAGCAGTTTTTAGTAACAGGTAATTATTTACGTATTATGGCAATGTTATAAGTTATCTCTTTAAACTGAAACAAATATCTGGGGACCTTCAGTCAGCCTGAATAAAGATTCTTGCCAATTAAAACAATGTACTTTGGCATGAACTAAGTTAGTTAAAATCTAACTAACTTACGTACTGGTTAGTCAAGCCTCCACTAACATACCTTCATAAAAGTGACATTCAGTGGATGACATAGAAATGTCTAGACAATTATTGAAATACATCATGTTAGTTACAAATAGAAAACTTTAGCTTTTGAATTTTAAAAACTTAATTCATAACTGAGAAAGCAGAAGACAGAAAAGGTCAGTAACTTTATTGCTTTGAAGTAATAGCTTACAAGCACAGAACACTACCTTTGGCCCCTACGTTCCCTCCTTGCTTAATCTCTTGCTTGTACCTTCTCTACCCCATCCTCTAAAATCAAAACTACTAACGTAACTTGGAATCCAAATTGTTGAGCCATTCTTCATCAATAGAATACAATAGCCTATTCTGAGATTGACAAACAACCCCCAAATCTGGGTGGTTTAAACAGTAATGCTTTATTTTTTACTCGCTCTACACGGCTATCACGTTTCTACAGGGGGTTCTATCCCAAAGCAGACCTCGTTCTGGGACCCAGGTTCAGAGAAGCCCCACCATATGGAATGTTGCCTGTCATGGTAGAAAAGGAAAAGGGCAGGGAGAATTGTGCCCTGGCTCTGAAATGCTTTTTCCTATAAGTGACACATACCACTTCCACTAACTATTTTAATGACAAGAGCAATCATATTGCACTTAACTTCAAGGAGCAAGGAATTGCGATCTTGCTTAATGCCAGAAGGAAGAAGGGAATTAGAAACCATGTGCAGTGGTAATGTCTACTGCATATCTTAAACATCGCCACCCTCCCTTTTTTCATAATCAAATCTAGTTATTGAATCAGCACAATGGTACCATGAGTCCAGGCCTCTGCTTTTGCAGCTGCCTACAACAATAACTGCCACGCACTCTTCACTGATGGCCATCCTAGGCTGACTGACAAGTCCCATTCTCTGTCATAGCTCTATTTCTGTGCTTGGTTTTATCTAATGGGGTCCCATAACCTGCTTTTTATAGTTCTCACTAACATTATTTCTATAGATGCTAAAAAGCTATAATCCATGAACTAATTTACTGGTTGTGAGTTCACCAAAGAAACATTGAAGAAAAATAGTCACTACAGTTCCTTTCAAGTAAGCTTGATGCCTTGAGATAATTGTTCTGAGATTTTTACCCTTTTCAGTGGTGCTAAGTTTATAGGGAGTCCGGAAATATTTATTGGACTTCATTAGACAAACTGAGTCGTTTGCTTCTGCTTTCCTGCATTGTTGGAGACTGATTCTTTGGTCTGTAAAAATGGAAATCCTGTGGATTACCATAAACTTCTAAACATTTTCTTCTCTGACACACTTATTAGTAAGGCTCAGTTATTTCCAGCTAACAATTAGAATGAACACTATCCGGGGCTAGGAACTCTGCTGGTGAGAAGACTTAAATCTGATATCAAGGAACTCAGACTATTCTGACATAGAAAGCCCTAAAAATAAGATAAAAGCATTCATTTAATAAATTAAGCTTATTTTACTGTGAGTTTGCAGGAATTTGTCAGAGAATCTACTCTGGTTCTTAGCCTTTGTGTTAGGCTGAATAATGGCTCCTCAAAGATGCCCATGTCCTAATCCCCAAAACGTGTGAATATATTATCTTATATAGCAAAAAGGGACTTTGCAGATGGGATGAAAGATCTTGAGATGGGCATTTTTTCCTAGATTATCTGGTTGAGAATGATATAATTACCATGGTCTTTAAAAGAGGTACTCAGGAGTGGGCTTCCCTGGTGGCACAGTGGTTGAGAGTCCGCCTGCCGATGCAGGGGACACAGGTTCGTGCCCCGGTCCAGGAAGATCCCACGTGCGGCGGAGCGGCTGGGCCCGTGAGCCATGGCCGCTGAGCCTGAGCGTCTGGAGCCTGTGCTCCACAACGGGAGAGGCCACGGCAGTGAGAGGCCCGCGTACCGCAAAAAAAAAAAAAAAAAAAAAAAGGACTACAGGAGGAATCAGTGAAATCCCATGTAATGATGGGACCAGAGATTGTAGTGATTCATTTTGAAGGTGGAGAAAGAGGCCACAAGCCAAAGAGTACAGGTAGCCCCTAGAAGCTGAAAATGGTACTGCGAGGGAGTCCTCCCCGCTAGTCCTCAGAAGGAGCCAGCTTTGCCAAACCTTCACTTTAACCAGGAGAAATTAATTTCAGATTTCTAATACCTAGAACTGTAAGAAAATAAATTAGTGTTGTTTGAAATTACTGTTTGCAGTAATTTGTTGCAGCAGCAATGGGAAATTAATAAAATCTCTTAATGCTACATTGAAAAAATAATCTATTACAAGAAGGAACTTATGATGTTAACGTAGTGAGCTTATCACCAAAATATCTTAAATTCAAGGTTTAAAAATGTTTTCTGCTTTGTAGCCATTTTTAAATTGACTTTTCTTATTTTCTATTGTATTCTAAATTTAGTTGCATCTAAAATTTTGTTCTTGTTTTAAGGTAAAATCTCCTCAGTGTTAATTTTCTACTGCCATTATACTTAATACAGATTTTAAGTTTTAGAATTAACTGTTCTATTTCAATAAATTCTGCATTTATAAGACTGTTCTTTCATATGTTATTGGGAATGCTTTTTAAGCATCTGGAAGAGCTCATTAGCATTGCTATTTTTAAGATAAGAAAACTATTAACATTTATTAATTTATAGGTCATTTGATAGTATCTGTTCATTTCATAATAGATCAGAGAGACCATCTGGTAATCATGACCTAAGCACAGGAGGACAATACACGCAGTGAATCTCTGATTGGGTTTAGGAACTCATTGTTAATTCCATCTTCAAACTTACTTTCTCTTTGTTTAAGTTTTCTATCAGTATAAATAATGACCATTGCTGTTCTTTCAGGAACACTTCTTGCAAGAGCAGGTGTTTTGTGAAGAGCAAAATTTAAATGGTAAAATCTGATCTATAATCTTCAAAGCAGAAGCATCAAACCCTATTTTTGGTTTAATCATTCAAGAAGAATTTATTGAGTACCTACATAAGCACCTTGCTTCTATTTCATTGACTTAATAATATTTCAAGTTCCTGGGAATTGTAAGTATGTTTAGGTATGACTATAACCCAAGAGAGCAGTCCCAGATGTTCCTTTGCCAGTTACCTAAACAAGGGTTTATAAATACTGATTTACCAGTGTCCTTTTTGACTTTAAGAGGAATGAACCGTCAAGTTTTCATGGTATTTCTAGTTCATGAGTTTTTATTAATTAGTGTCTGAATAAAACTAGAAGGAACTTCATGACTGCGCATGTCAAACGATTCCATAGTTAATATTCTAAAAGGGACTTTCTTTGTCATAGTCCAGTTGATGGATTTTTCCTGCTGTTTAGGTGACAGGCCCCATCTGCCTTTGATATGTACATTCCAGTAATTTTTCTCCAGAGTTTCGGAGAGCATATAAAATTCCAGGCACTTTTATTAACTGATGTCAGTAGAAGGAACCATTTACTATGTTTACTTTTTGAAATGTGGAGATTCTATGCTATATATTATTAATAGGTGGAAATAAATGTGAGTGCCAAGGAAATTCATGAGGAAAAGAAAAAAAGGCAGTATAATTCAGAATTAATTTTAATAAATAAATCTCTGACTCCAGAACTTTTGAAATACGTTTCATGAATAGAATTAGCAAAAATTTGTAACTTCAACATTTTCCTAAAATTTTAGCATACAACACTCTTAGATACAGCACAAGCCACCAGTGTGCTATAGTTAATAGTTATGAACTGACATGAATCCAGTCCTGTGAACTTCCTTATCATTTAAACAACATCAGAAAATCTGCTTTTTGAAAATAGTATTTTGGCTTTCTGGATAAGATTCAAAATTAAGGAAAGGAAAAAGGGTCTGTAGACAAATTTAATATTGATTAAATTAATATTGGCAATTTATATTTTTCATGTTATTCAAAAGATTTAATAATAGATTTCCTTCATGTGAAGATAGGTTAAGAAATACTTTAATTCAATTCTACCTGTATTTCTGTCACCATTCAGTCTTTACCCTGACTCCCTTCCATTCTCTAATACTAGGTTATTAGGTCTAGAATTTCGTGGACAGAGTGGATAGAGTAGAGAACTTGAATTGGATCTTCACCTTGATTTCACCACTAACTTCCTAGATGAACTTGAGCCAGCCATTTGTAATTTAGGTATGCTTAATATCTAGAGTAGCCACTGATTTATTTTCCATGGAGTTGGAAATAACACTAGAGATTATCTAGATTAGCACCCTGATTTTACAGAACCAGTTTCGGGAGACAGCTCAAAAAAATTCGGTAAAGGTGGGAAACTGAGATCTAGAGATTTTAAGTAGCCCAACTAAGGCTATGTAGCTATTTGCTAGGCAGTGAACACCAGAGCCTAGGTTTTCTGATGCCCAGCTCAGGCTCTTTTCATTATTGCAGTGTGCTTCTCATAAAGAAAAGTATTGTTGTACATGTACATAATGATATTACATTTAAATCCTATTTTGAAATGTGCATGGACATACAACTCATTTCCTATAAACCACTGTTTAAGGTTGTATCTTTGTTAGTGATACAATAACAATGAAGCTGGGAAGACAGTGGTAAGTGCTGGGTTTCTCTCACTCTTCCCACACCATGACAACTTCACCAGAAATTACAGTCAGAATAGCACTCATGTTGGATGCTTCCATCTTTGCAAAAAACAAACAACAAAAACAATCACCCTTCTTTCGCCAACAAAAACATGTATTTGCTCCTATTTAGTTCAAATTACAAAAAGAAATTGTTGGGCTTCTCTGGTGGCGCAGTGGTTGGGGGTCCACCTGCCGATGCAGGGGACACGGGTTCGTGCCCTGGTCCGGGAAGATCCCTTATGCCGCGGAGCGGCTGGGCACGTGAGCCATGGCCGCTGAGCCTGCGCGTCCGGAGCCTGTGCTCCGCAATGGGAGAGACCACAGCAATAAGAGGCCCGCGTACCGCAAAAAATAAAAGGAAAAGAAATTTTTCTTTTCTCTATTTAAAACATAAGTACCATGTAGAAAAATAGGTTGTTTACTCATTTGTTGGTTTATTTACTTCCTTATATCGAACCTCATTCCATAAAAGATTTGAGGCTCATAAAGAGGCTTTAAGTTTTATTAGTCCAGTGTATATGTGGAGGTTTAAAAATTTTTTATTTAACAAGATTTTTTCCTGAATGTTTGAAAAGGAGTGAGCATGGGTAGGAAGAACAGTGGGAATCTTGAAGGGAGATGAGGGGGAGGAAAGAAGGACAGGAATTGTACAGGTGGTAAAGGGCAATGGGGAGACTGGAGACAATTCAGTCTGCTCACAGTTGTGCTCAGAGGTGGCCATACATTCCTTGTTCATTTCTTTATTCACATTTGAATCAAATCTGCAGCAGATTTAGAAAGAATTATTTGAATTAAGGAGGAAGATCTGTAGGGCACATACCCAAAACATATCTCTCTAGTTCCTACTTTGTGTTAGGCACCATACTGAGTTCTGGGAGTAGGGAGAGAAAATCCACAAATAATAAGCAGACACTGCTTTTGAATTTCCTCAAGGTTCTTAGAGGCTGATAAGAAAGAGTAGTCATAAAGAAAAATAAATTATAATAAAAAGGTTAAAATGATTAATGGAATGAGAGAGAAGCTCATGTGGACTCTTATAAAGTGAGGAAGATAATTATGGGGGTAAAGGTGAGCAGGAAAACATTTATGGATGTGGTAGAAGATGAACTGGGCTTCAAAGAATGGTGAAGATTTAAGTACACAAAATGCGAAGTTTGGGGAAAAGGGTATTTCAGTCGACAGAAGTGATATTTTAGTCAGGGAAGTAAAAAAACATTGGTCATATAAGTAAACAGCATTCAGTTTAACTAGAGCAATGATTCTCAAACATCATGGTCTCAGGTCACCTTTCCATTCTTCCCTCCACCCCCCCCCACAGTTTTATTGAGATATACTTGACATATAACATTGTGTAAATTTAA
The DNA here is from genome assembly GCF_005190385.1 of Monodon monoceros. Taxonomy (NCBI): domain Eukaryota; kingdom Metazoa; phylum Chordata; class Mammalia; order Artiodactyla; family Monodontidae; genus Monodon; species Monodon monoceros. The sequence continues at coordinate 21,476,066 of NW_021703776.1, read as the reverse complement.
GGTGTAAAACGTGATGATCTGATACACTTATACATTGGGAACTGGTTACAATAAGCTTAGTTAACACACCCATCAGCTCACAGTTACCTTTTTCTTGTTTTGTTTTGTGTTGAGAACATTTAAGACCGTCTCTCTTAGGAACTTTCTGGTATACAATACAGGATTGTTAATTATAGTCACCATGCTGTACATTAGATCCCCAGAACTTGTTCATCTTATAACTTTGTACCCTTTGACCACCTTTACCTATCTCCCAATCCCTCCACCCCCTGCCCCCAACAACTAGCAGTCTACTCTCTGTTTCTATGAGTTTTTCTTTAGATTCCACATGTAAGTGAGATAATACAGTATTTGTCTTTCTCTGTCTGACGTATTTCACTTAACATAATGCCCTCAAGGTTTATCTATGTAGTCACAAGTAGCAGGATTTCCTTCTTTTATTATGGCTGAAGAAAATATGTAAATGTATATATCTTACATTTTTCACCACTCTTAATAGTTATTTAGGCCCTCACAAATCTTTGGTTTATATGGGTTATGTTCATCAGTATTTGATGTGTTAGAAATTAAAACATAATTTTTTAAAATATTTATTAATTTATTTAAATAACACAGTCTATTATATTTTAACATAATTAACATACTCTTATGAAAACAACAAGTATTTTTAACTTTATTTAATATCTGGATTAATAGAAGCTGGATTAATGGATTCTCATATTTGCTTCTACATTCAATCTGTTGAGATATCACACATCATGCACTTTTAGAAAACTCCGTTGTACACTTATGAGACTTAAAATGCCAAATAACATGTTAAAATGAAAACAGTTTTGACTGTGGAGTCCCCAGGCACACTTTGAGGTCTGCTGGACTAGAGTTTAGTATATAGGAAAGGGAATAGTGAAAGAAATGACTCAAAAGTTCAGAAAGACTGATATCAATAACGCCTACCAGAAGAGCATAGAAATTCCACATATGGTTAGAAATAGGGCCAATTTCCCAAACTGTAAAACCACACCAGATATCCATACCCTAACTTTTCAGACCATGCTGGTAAATATCTGGGAGGCAGAAATCTTATTTATTCTCATACTAGATATTTTTTCATCTTTTATAAAGTGCCTTAAGCTCATGTCAGAGGGATTGAGAAATTTGTGTGGTGAATTCTGAACAGCCCATTGCCAACTCAAGGTTATTTCCTCACTGCAATTCTAGCTGATCTAATTTGGAATGTTTTAAAGGGAGCACAACTTAATTATTTAAAAACAAAAATGTGTCCAAACCATATCTGAAATTTGAGACTTGACCACGGCCAAAAAGCCAAATCTCTAATTTTATTTTAGAACTAGTTTCACTGAGCAAATCACATGTCAATAAAAGTACCCTTTATTATCCAGCTTTCGAAGGATGCCTCTAACCTAGAGAGCACAATCACTTAGGCATGACCCTGAGGCAAAAATATTGAGCTTTGAATTTAGAATCTACTGCTTTGTTCCAAATAATAATGAAAGGGGAATTTCAGCAAGTATGCCAGTAGGGGGAACTGTTATTCAACAGATAATAACAGGACTGGGCTTTTCCTGGACAATAGGTACAGACCATAGAGACTCTCCATGTAGTAAAAATGTGATGATGTAACTGATAAAGTGTCTTCCATTGTTTTTTCTTGATGATTATCTTGGTCTACCTTAGGAAGTTACATTTTCTCATGGTTAAGGGAAGAAGTTGGTTTCCAATGTATTTAAACATTATGACTGGCTGGATTTAACAATAGTAGAATATTAATATCTGATGAAGAGTAATTGGCAGTTTGATTGGCTGTGATTACCTTTGCTGGTTTCTGATTACCAGAAATCAGAAAGCTTTGCATTGATTAAAACATTCTAAGGCAGAATTTCTGAAACTATGCATAAGGACCACCTATATCAGAATCTCCAGAAGAGCTTATTAAAAATGCACATTCTAAGGGCCTACCTAACCTACTGAATTAGAATCTGTGTGGGTTGAACAGAAGAATACTTTTTTTTTTTTTTTTTTTTTTTTGCGGTATGCGGGCCTCTCACTGTTGTGGCCTCTCCCGTTGCGGAGCACAGGCTCCGGACGCGCAGGCTCAGCGGCCATGGCTCACGGGCCCAGCCGCTCGGCGGCATGTGGGATCTTCCCGGACCGGGGCACAAACCCGTGTCCCCTGCATTGGCAGGCGGACTCTCAACCACTGCGCCACCAGGGAAGCCCAAGAATACTCATTTTTAAAAAAGTTTTCCCAAATGGCTTCTATGTATGATAGAGAAGCCATTTTTTGCCATGCCAAACTGTAAAAGTGATGCGCTGAAGCAGTTCACCTCCTTAGGGCTCTTTCTTATGATCCTCTGCTTTCCTAGAGAGAGTTGGGGAGGAGAGATTGAAGAGACAGACAGAGACTTGGAACTCTAAGAATCAAGAACCCCAAGATTTCACATTGTTACCAGCTTCATAACCTAAACGCTCTCAAGACTGTCAAAAACAGTTAAACAGCCTGTCCATACCATGCCTTATGCCTGATAGAAATCAGGAAGTTAGGAACAAAGGAAGCCTCTTGCTTTCAGGCAGATGTCACAGTGAGGACTTGAGTGACAGAATAAACACCCTCAAGAATTGAAATGTAAAACAACGCTTAGGCAACATGGTATCTTGGTTGTTTCTTGATTTTTATATTTTAATGTTTAGTAATACTTTGTGGCAGATCACGTGTGGCTCATCTTACCTATACTTTTCAGTGTTTTATTTTAGGCTGAATAAAGAGGTAAATAAATAGAGGCTAATATTTTGCCTTCAAAATATTTAAGGAGAGAAGATTTGCTTAGGAAGATGAGAGAAACTGAGAGATGGGGACTTAAAATAAAAGGCCACCGTAACTTGGTAGATTTAAAATAAAAGGCCACGATGAATATTACTAAGTAGTTCAAACAAGAAGCAGGAAAAGATGAGGGGTTGGTAGAAAGGATGAGAAAGGGTAGTTTGCTAAACTAAAACAGACACAGTACGTAACAGAACATAGAGGGAGCCTACTTTTCAATGAGTCAGAAGCTCTAAAACCATGCTAAGTATGATTGTCTACTTATGACAAGGATACATTTATGAGCCATAATTTTTCTATGACGTCTTCTTCAGCTTTCTCTTTAGCGACATCCCTATCCTGGGTTATCCTATCCTCATTTTTCATCTCTAAATTAAATACTGAAAACACTGAAAAAGTGGGGGAAATCCTTCTCCAAGAGACAAAATCTTTAAGCTTTTAATATTCTCTAAAGTATTCTTTACATTGGCGATGTTGAGAATTATAATGAATGGGAATATTTCCCCATACTAAAATTTCAGCTAATTCAATCAAGCTTGCTCTTAAAACAAATATGGTTTTACCTCACCAATATAAGAGAAGAAAAGATAATTGCTATTTTCATGCTGTAAAGATAAGTATTCAACTGTATATCATTAAGAAAGCTTTATATGGAATTAACGTTGAAACTAAGGACAATAGATGTTATAATAATTATGACAAACATTTGTTGAGCACTCTCCATAGTTAATAAATAATTCTGAGTAATTGATATATCTTGACTCATTTAATCCTAAGTGATTGATATATGTTACCTAATTTAATCCTAACAACCACCCTGTATTATTATTGTTGTTTTTTTGTTTGTTTTATAGCTGGTACACAGAGAGGTTAAATAATTTGCCCAAAGTCACACAGTGTGTTTGTGGATTCATACCTAATCATTTTGATTACAGAGTCTATGCTGTACTATACAGTCTCCATGCTGTTAAATTAGTAGTTAAGCAGTGCATAGGTTCATAGGGACTCATCTTTATGATTCTCTCTGAAGGCTAAATGAAAACTTTTAAGCTTAATTCTGAATTTCACAGAAAGTTTAGGGCCCTGGACTTGCCCAGTGTTGGAAGCAACAGAAGTTCTTGTAAGAACTATGATCAATGACTCTAAATATGATGCCCGTTAACTAGGAAATACGATCTTATTAATTTAAGCCTCACTGCATACATAATCATGGAGCCAACATCTACCTTAGTACTACCCATGAAAGAACTGGAAGTGAATGAATGAATGGAATGAGTAAAATTTCAAGGAGAAATATTTAACTTATTCATTAAGATGCATATTATGTTTTTGAATTTTAAAAGCATGCATTTGCATATAATTAATATGTCTGCTGTACATGAGTTACATCTATCCTTAGCTTAAGCTCAGTAAAACCTCTGCTTAGCAATTTTGATAGCAGTTCCATAGTTAGAATTATTGTATTGTAAAACCACATGTAAATTAAAATGCCCTATAAGTCAATTTTTTCAGTAATTCAGATGGACTCTTTCAATTAACATTAATATGTATTCCTGAATTGCTAGATTAAAAGCTATTTAATACTTTCTTAACAACTTTGTTGGAATGCTATTATATTGTTAACTATTTGATACTTTTTGTTCCTATGGTAAATAAACACATACAATATTTACGACAAAACATTGTACACACACATCATATTATGGTGATTTGATCTATGTTAACTCATGTATAACCTATTCCTTTCAAAACATGAGCTATTGATAAACAAGTTTCTTCTAGTCTGATTTATTGTTCTGTATTAATGAATTCATATTAATTCATCTAAGTAGGTACTGTTCTACCTACTTAAAGAGTTGCTTTTGCTTTATAGAGTGAATACCTCACTATTACATTTTGTATGACATCATCATTGACATGACATCACAAATAGGCAATGAAGATGGAGAAATAATAGTTTGGATAGGTTTATATGTGACTCTTCTGGTGTGTGATGTTGGCAATTGGTTTACAAAGTAAAATTAGCTAGCATATCTAATTTAGGCAATCTATTAAACAAAAATTTTTAAAAGACAACTGTTGCATCAGAATATGGTAGACATTTTCAAAATGGTCTGTAGAATAGCGTTTTAGATATGTAACCCCCCAGAATCCACTACTTTTTGTAACTAATTGAGGTCATAGGTGCTCTATATTGAGGGCAGATAAGCCATTTAGACATCTCTTCATGTTTGAACCCCTTGTTTCATTATTATTTGTAAAATGAGTTTTGTGAGACACATGGAATATGAACTGCTTCTGGTAAAGGAAAAATAACATCAAAACTCAGATGATTCTATAACAAGTTTTTCTGGAAATATATATCTGATGTTTAAAATTATTTATAATTATTTGGGGCTTAATAAATAAGATTATATGACTGAAGAAAAAAGTAATCCCAGTATACTAATTATTCATCTCTTTTACACAGTCAACAAGTGCATCTTCAAATGAAAATATTTTGACTTTGTTTTCAGTAGTTAAATACACTTTTCAAAAAAATAAAGTTCACATCTATTTATCATGTCTACAGTTCCCTGTTTCACTTAAGGCCAAAATAATAAACACATAAGCTAGAGTTGGATTGGTGTTTGCTCGTCAAATGTTTATTGAGCACCTACTATGGGCACAACATTGTATTAGGCATGTTGAATGTTTGCTTCATTGTCTCAAATGCCTGTCCCTGATTCATCTGATTGACTGTGCTGTGACCATCAAATACGTTGAGATCATTTAAAGAAAAAATTTGCTAGTCAAGACTAAATGCTTGGATTTATCCAGAATTGAAGATAGAATCACAGGACTTATCATTATAGATGTGGTATTGAAATAGAGAAGCAGTGAATCAGGTAGAATGTACCACATGAGAGGACAATATGGCCAAGGATGAAATCCTGAGGAACACATTAAAATAGGAGGTAGCCTCGAGATTATAAGGACCTTTTCTTCCCCACCCCATTTGGACCCTATGGCTTCTCTCCTTCACAGTCTCACCAGTTGGTTTGGTTCCCACACTAAATGCTCTCCTGGGGAGACCACATTCAGCCCTTACCTGTTGAACTTCCACTAGTATGATAGTGACTTAATGTCTGTCTTCCTCCATACTTGAAACTCCTGCAAACCAGGCCCACATGTTCACTCACCTACAGAACTGAATTCGAAATTTTCCTTTCCAAATCTACTTCTCCAAATTTTACTCTACTCTTTCACTTCACTTAACCCATATATTTGAGAGAAGTCCTAGACTCCTTCTTCCTCCCTCTTCCATATCTAATCAGCCACCAAGTAATATTAGTTAAAATCTGATATTTGACACTTTAGGAACCTGAAACAGTAGTGTGTTAGTGATCACTAATTTCTTTAGAGTAAATGATTGACATGGGAATGTATTCCATTTCTTTTTCTATTTCTGAGTTTCTTTCTTTGACTTTTTCTCACCAGACACCAAGCCAGGATGTTCTGAAACATGCTGATCCCAATATTAGCAATTCCTCTATGCTCTTCCCCACATTGCTGCCAAATGGTATTTTTGAAATGGAAACACAATCATGCATCACCTTCAAAATTTCACAGGACAAATTCTAGGTTCTTTGGTGTAGCGTATAAGTCTGAAGGAGTATAAAAGCCTGCATTATTTACTTCCAGCCTGCAATTACAACTTCACCTCTTTTCTTTACAGATATCTTGTGATGTAGTTACAATTCTCTTAAGGTGCCTCTTTTTTTTTTTTTTTTCTTGTCTCCCTGTGACTTTACTCCATGCTTTCTGCTCTGCCTGCTCTGCTTTCTTCATTTCATTTACCTGGTGGACTCCTTTTTTATCCTGCAAGGTTCAATTTTATGCATCTCCTCCTTTGTCAAGCCTTTACTCAGGCCCTTAAATAGAGTAGATTTACTTTGTCTCCTTTATTATGACAATTTTAGCAGTATATTATATTTTTCATATTTGTGTCCCAGGTCAATAAGAAATACATTGGTATTCCTTAAATTTTAGTATTCCTGTCACTTATCATGGTATGTAACATATAGTCAGGGATTAATAAGTGCCGTTGAATGAATGGATGAATAAATGCTTTCCAAGACAATGGGAGTAGAGTTCTAATTTACATTTACTTGTTTTTATTAAATAATAATTGCTACTACATTGAGCACTTATTTTTTGTTAAACATTATACATGTATTATTTTATTTAGTCCTTAAAATAACCCACAAGATAGTGTCATCTCTGTCTGACAGATGAGGAACTCTAAGGCTAAAAGAAATTAAGTAACGTATCAAAATCTTATCGATACCAAATGGCAGGGATTTGAAAAACATCTAAATTCCATAGCTGTAATTCTAAACCCTATGTTCATGTATGAACTATGTATCAAAGATCTGCATTTGCATATAATTCATATATGAACTATGTATCAAGGATTATGCATAATCCATCTCTCTTATATTAAAAAATCATATATGTCATAATAATGGTAACTCCTAATTCAAAATAATTAGTGTAATGAGATATGTAGTCAGATTCTTCCCCCAGATTTTCACATAATTTTTCCTTTTTTCCTTCAGTTCTCTGCTCTTATGTCATCTTCTCAGAAAGAATCTCCTCTGATGGTTCTATGTAAGATAGCAACCCCACCTCCTGTTATATCAGTATCTATTCCCCTACCCTACTTTACTGGTCCTCATTATTCTTCATGGCATTAACATCTGGCAGTTCCTTACAGTTTATTGTCTGTCACCCTCCATGATAATGTAAGTTCTTGTCATCCGAGGCTTCACATTATACCCAGCTGTAGCACAGGTTCTGCCACATAGTACCCACACAGTAAACGTCTTTTGAATGAATGAAAAACTGGTCAACATCCTGTATGCCAATAGGTATGAGATGAAGCAATGCATTCTTCTTTAAAAAAAGAAAATAATTTATAAAAATCCAACTTTATAGTACTGTGAATTGGAGAGCAAATTGGTTGAAAACTTTTTATTTTGAAATAATTATAGATTTACAGGAATCTGCAAAAGGAATACAGAGAAATCCTGTTTATCCTTTAGGAGAGTAAAGTTTTGTTTTGCAAAAGGACATAGAATATGCTCTTCCTATATGTAAAAATTCCCTAGGGCACTTAAGATATAATTTTATTTCTATGCATATTTTCAAGAGAATGTTGAAATAGAACTCTAGCAGCAATTGCACTCTATGGAACTTAATGCCCAATACAGCAAATGTACCAACTGAATAGGCTTTCCTTAGTGTTCATTCACACTGTTGTAAAATTGCCATTATATTTGCAAAAATAAATTTCACAGTTATTGTATTTGCAGCTGGTGGCTGGCAGTGATCATGATCCTGTTTTCTTTAATGTCTGTGATTAAATCACCAAAAGAGATTTATACTGTGGATGCTCTGCCTTCTCCCTGATGAGTAGAGTCCTCTGAAATTATTGTAGCAGGAACAACTAGTAACCTCCTCATAGAAAGCTCTACAGAGGTGGAGACAATGTAGAAAGATTTCTCCTTGGCATTTTCTCCACCTGCTCCTCCAGCCATATAATCTACAAATGATTCTTAAAACTATTTTATATTTAAGTAATATTTTATAAATGTCTCTTGTATTTTCTACCTGTTCTTTTGATGATAGTCAAGAAAATAAAATTACTTCACTGTCATGATGTCCTGCTCCAACTTATAGGAAAGTGGTCTGTCTCTATACATGGTTGAGTTAATGAAAAATATGGCCCATGCTACCCTTTGTCCTTTAAATGTCAATTGTTGAGAAAAATATTTCTTAGCCATACAGAGATAAATTTTTAAAATTTATCCAGTTGTTTTCATTTTTCTGTCTGTCCCAACAATATATTTGTGCAAGTATGAGAAAAGTCATGAATCAGAAGCTTCTCCTAATGAAGAATAATACTTATTAAGGAAATCATGTTCCAATGCCTTTAATTTCAGGTGTTAGTTTGTTTGATCCTGTGTCCCTTTTATGAAATGCAATATATGTGAAATGCAAAACTATTTTTAGTTACTCCAGGGCACAAAAGGCAGATCAAATTATTTCATACAAACACATTATATTTCATGTTATTTGACAAACACATAGGTGATATGAAAAATGTATTTTGTTCACTTTACTAGTAATTTAAAGTAAATTGTTTATACTCTGATAAAAGCCTAATTATTTGGCATTCTTCAGTGTTAACCCACTAGATTACCATTGTGCTTCATAGTTGAATATCTAGTAATACACACAAAGAGGAGCCATTTTAAAGAATGTGTGAATGGCTGAAATGCCATTTATTCATTAACACATGTTTATTGAATATTTATCCATGTTAAAAGCTGAGACTCTATTAGTCATATATCCTCTGCCCTTAAGAAGTTTACAGTCCTTTTGAAGGAATAAACAAGTAAATCATCAATTAACCATAACTACTGAGGCTTCATGAGAAGTTTGCTTACTAGGTTTCCTTTGAAGGAATATACTCCCCGAAAGTGGTATTTCTCCAGCTTTTCCAGGCATTCGTCACTTTGAGTACACAGGTTCCAGGCTCCTCCCATGAAGATTCTGGTTCAGTAGGTCTGGGGGGTGCTGGGCCATGGAATCTGTAAGTGTAAGTGCCCCGGGTGATACTGATCTGGGAAGTTTAAGATATAGACTGGATATAAAGTTTCAGCTGTGCAAGACAAATAAGTTTTAGAGATCCTCTGTACAACATAGTACCTATAGTTAGCAATAAGGTGTAGTGAATATCAAGATTTGTTAACAAGACAGATCTCATGTTAAGTGTTCTTATCACAAAACAAAACAAAACAAAGGGACACAAGGAAACTCTGGGACATTTGGGGTACGTCTGTTACCTTGATTGCGGGGATGGTATCATGGGTGTGTGCATATGTCCAAACTCATCAAATTGTATATATTAAATATGTGTAATTCTTTGTTTATCAAACAAAGTAAAGCTTTTTTTAAAAAAAGGAAAAAAATAGAGTATATCATATTGTATTTTATCACTTTCCATTCCTTTTTAAAAAAAAAAATTCCTTTGTCTACTTATAAAATATTTACATCCACCTAGTATGGATAGAAGCACAAATAAAATTATTACCAGTAATTAAATGTTAATAAGCATTATGGAACTTCACATTAGGTCAAATCAGCCTACACTGACATTAAATACAAAAGTGGTAAGAATAAACAGGCAGTTTTTAGACAGACAAAATAGAATAAGAAAGGACTCCCTGTTCTAAGAGGAACTCCTCATTGCCTTCTGGATAATGTCCCAGAGGAGGAGGCTTTCCACCATCTAACCCAGGCCTGAACACTATACAGTCCACCCAACTGGGCACATTGTTTTGTGCCTCCACACTTCCAAACAAGCTGTTCCCTCTACTTCAGATACTTTCTTTCTCTTGATCGGCCCAGAAAAATGCATCTCTTTTCTTTGAGATTCAGATTAACCACATCACTTCCTGGAAATCTTTGCCAAACCCTCACCCCCAACCCAGTGGAGTTGATTGCTTCCTCCTTAACACTATGACTTGTCACACTATGAGTAAGTCGCACTATGACTTGTACACATATTTGTTATGCCATTGGTCACAGAATAATTAGTAACTCCTGGGTTTTCATGTTTGCCTTGTCTCCTAAACCATATAGGGTCTATGACAGCTCCTAGCAATTGTATAGTCCCTGGAATATAGTAATCATGTCATTTAATGTTTACTGAAATATACAAAAGTGCTAAACTTGCAGTTTAAAAAAAAAATCACTGGGAGTTTTTTAAAAAACAGTATGATAATTCACTATAAAAGGCAATCGATTCATTTTTTAAATTAAAAACAATTTTTTACAATTAAAATTTTAAATACAGTTAGTTATTCATCCCATTTGTGACTTTCTAATTTTTATATTTACTAACTGTCTTTCACTGAACATAAACTCATCCCCAAAGGCAGAGAATTTTCTAGAAATCTAGCATTCCACTATATCTCACTTATCAGGGATATTCTGAGCTTGCAGCAATCATGTCAGGGAAAGTCTGATTCAGGTGCTATAACATAATTTTAAAAGTAAACAAAAACTGCTAAGGAGAGCAAAAGCTGAGAAAAGGAAAGTCAGTTATTACAAACTTAGGAGAGGGTTTATTTACTTTTGAAAGGGGGTTTACAAGGCAACTTATTAAAACATAGGCCACAGATTTTATCAATTCTTCAAGATTATTTGTCAATAATGAAAATGGTTATATATAGCAAGAGAAATGAATCCAAGACAAATTCTAAAATATTGAACATGTTAAATGAAAATACTGTTTTTTTCCAAGTCAGGCATCTCAGTCAAGATTTTACTTCATTCAAGAATAGAACTTTTTCATTAAGAATAGAACTACCATATGATACAGCTATTCTACTTCCAGGTATTTATTTGAAGAATAAAAACACTAATTCAAAAAGATATATCGACACCCATGTACATTGCAGCATTATTTACAGTAGCTGAGATATGGAGACAACCTAAGTGTCCATGGACAGATGAATAGATGTGGTATATATATATATATATATACAATGGAATAGTACTCAGCCATAAAAAAAATAAAATCTTGCCATTTGTAACAACATGGATGAACCTTGAGTATATTATGCTAAGTGAAATGTCAGATAGAGAAAGATACTCATATATGGGCTATTAAAAAAAAACCGTAAAACAAAAACAAACATATAGATATGGAGAAAAGATTGGTGTTACCAGAAAGGAAGAGGAGTAGAGGAAGGGCAAAATGGGTAAAGGGGGTCAATTTTATGGTGATGAATGGAAACTAAACTTTTGGTGCTGAGCACTCTGTAGTGTACACAAAGCCAAATTATAATGTATGCATGAAACTTACAATGTTGCTTGAAAAAAAATACAATTCTTTCCTGAGGACTTAGAGACATTTTATCAAATTATATTTAGCTGGTTCTAGAAGAGTATTTCAAATGCAAAGAATTAGAAAATATGTGAAGAGTAAATATAAACATTTACCAAAATGACCAGCGCTGTTTTCTCAGGTTAGAAAGTTAGAATATCACACTGATAAGGCGCTTGGAGTCTTGCAATGGTTAATTTGGGCAAGACAAAAACACCAGAGTTTTTTCTACCTTGAAATGTTTTCCTGTGAGATCAAAGGGGAAAATATGACTGTTTGATTAGTGGTTGTAGGAGATATGAAATGTCCATTACTTCATAGAATCAAATTACCTATAAATGTTACTCATTTGCTGTAATCAAATGGTATTTATTGCCTTCCTGCTTTTATGCAAGGCATTCTACATTTATATTAATACCTAAGGTTTTTTAATTGTATAATGACCCCAGGTGAAGAATTGAGGGAACATTTCCACTTGACTGATTCTAAGATTTGACTTAGTTTTAATTTGCATCTATTTTAAAATCTATTATAAAATACAAAATATATTTCCTGTGGCTCTCAGTAGATGTGTTTGAAAATATGTATGCAGTGATGGAGAAGAGTGGTGGTTGGAAGCAGATTTTTAGAAGGGAATGTAAAGGCTTGAGATCTAGCATTTATAACATTAGCATATCTTTCAAAGTTCCCTAGCATTTATAACATTAGCGTATCTTTCAAAGTTCCCTAATTAGCAGATCTACCTTTATAAGAATCATTATTTCAATTGATAACAAGAAAATGAAGTTTTTTTCATTGAACGCTTTCTTATTGTATAGTTTAAAGGATTTAAAAAGGAAATTGACAAAAGAGATAATGCCCTTGATCAGAGAAAACTCCTGAAATGTGAAGCACAAATACTGTGAGAGATTTATTGAGATAGTAACCTCAGTTTAAAGCCCATGTTTATATTCATAGTCGTTTTTATACAGACTTCTCCAGGCCATTTCTTCTTCAGTCAGCTATTTTGTTCACTCATAGCATTAGACTCTTTAAAAGTACTCCCAATACTGGGTCTTTTTATGATACAAACTTATACTCACGCACCCTTGGAAAGTTGCTTTTACCATTCAAGTCCACTTATCATATGTTTAAAGTTGGAGAAAAAACACTTTTGCTCTTGGAAAGTTGGCTTGTATATATTCTATCACTAGAATATTAGGTAAGGAAGTGCTGGGATAGGATTACCCTGCAGCAAATAATCCCCTGAGTCTCCAGCTCTTCGGAGCCCTAAACTCAAGGTTTAACAGACAGACTTATAGAGGGTTCTCTTTCTGAGTCTAGGAGGAAACTCGTTCTTTCTGGTTTTCTCTCTGCACAACACTCTATAATAGATTTCTACAAAGACCTTCAAGCAGAGAATTGGACATATACTATGTTCTTAATAAATATGTGTTAATTGATTCCAGAAATATTTAGTTAATTGCCAAAGTTCACACGACATTCAATGATGAAATTGCTTCTTTGAATCTGATAGTTGTTCTTAGTGCTTTCAGTATCAGCTTATTTTCTTCACTGATTTGGTTTCAAGCAAACACCAATGTGATTTATGTTAAACAAATGAAATTATTTGATCTACCCCTGAATATTATTTGTAATTAGTTTTGCACCATATATCCATTCTTCTGATTTTAATATATAATCACAGTCATTTTACGTCAAAATCAGAAAACAGAAGTCTGACATGTTGAGTTAATTTAAAGGAAAAAAGCTCTAAGACTCTGCATGGCCAACAAGTTCCCCAGAGTTCATCACCAACTGTTAATAACTGCTATCAGTAGTAGCAACAATAGAGAAAATTTCATAACTGCAGGAATGTAAAAGCTGGTATACTTCCTATTTCAGGGACTGTGGTGTCTTATTTCCATAAAACAACCTAATTATATCATTCTCCTCCTTAACAGATACTAATGGCTCCCCCACCCCGCCCCGCCCCTGCCGCATTAATTGATGGTAATTCTGGTGTTTAAAGTATGGCCCATGAGGCCTTAAAGAATTGCCGACTTCACTTTCTGCCCCTCAACCAATAGGCCCTATGCTTCTCAAACCCAATTTCCCAAATATACCAATTTTCTGTCTTTGAAATGTTGCTTTTACCTAGAATACCTTTCCCTCTTCTCTTTGCTTAGCAATTTCTTGTTTATCTTTTTTCATCTAGCTGAAATATCTTCTTCTCTTTTTTTTTTTTTTTTTGCGGTACGCGGGCCTCTCACTGTTGTGGCCTCTCCCATTGCGGAGCACAGGCTCCGGACGCGCAGGCTCAGCGGCCATGGCTCACGGGCCTACATGCTCCGCAGCATGTGGGATCTTCCCGGACCGGGGCACGAACCCGTGTCCCCTGCATCGGCACTGTGCCACCAGGGAAGCCCTCTTCTTCTCTTTAAAGCTTCTTTACATCCCTCAGTGAGAGCCAGTTTATCTTTCCTCTTGTCACTTTGTATAATGAATGTATTCAGTGTTTTAGATGGTTAAATATTCCTTGGCTTAGTTGTTTGCTTGTGTCTTGTTTTGTTTAAATTTAGAATTTTTTTTTTTTTTTAATTTAGAATTTTGAGAGAGCCCTTCTCTCCCTCCAGAAACATTCTGGTCTATCAGACATTGTTTATCTTTCTGCTTGAAAAATGTATATGTAAACTTACTATTTAAAAGAGACCTAATTATTAAATTGAAATAGATAATTCTGAATCCTGTAAAAATGAAAGCCAAATACATGAGTATTCTTAGATTCTCTGGGCTTTCAGTAAGCCAAGAGAAAAATGGAATCAAACTTTCTTTACTTTACTGTCAAATCCTAATCTTGAAATTTAGTATACAGATGTCAGTAAGATTTGGCTAGAAAAATAATGAGACTAAATTTTTAGCAACTATATTGCCCTTTAAAGTAGTAAGCTTAGAAAAATTGTTAGGAAAAACCCAGAATCCTAGAGGGCTCACTATCCAGATTTCAGTGCCAACTAGGGAAAATGTGAGACACAATAATATGGTCTAAGAAAAAATTAACATGCATACCCCAGGATAATAATCTCTACCAAGTACTGAGAGAACATTATACTGTCTGTTACATCCTTGTGCTCCTACCCAGCCCACACCCCAGGAAAGGATGATTTCGTGTAAACAACCAGATCAAAGATAACAAGGGAGCCCTTTTCACCTGAGCAAACTCTTCTTTAGGATGAAGGGACCCAAGCCATTTAAAGAGGGCAGATAGGCTTCTGTCCTCCCTTTGGAGCAATTGCTGGCAGGGTTTTTCCCCGTGTCATGAGCTTGTTGGGTCTTGAGCAGCTGCCTTCCTCTCCCTTTCTCATTTCATCCATTCTCGACTCCCAATGTTTTGGTTCCTTCCCTTCGGCAACAATGGTTTCTTGAACATGCACTCATTTCTTCAATTAATGCTTGTGATTAAGCTTGGTTGGACTCTTTTGCTGAACCTTGGCCATAGCAATAACAGCCCAGACTAGTTTTTTCCTCTCACCCACCATGTGGCCCAAGGCATGGAAATTACTGGCATTACTTTAAAATATATATATATATATATATATATATATATATATATATAATAGCTAATATACATATACATTATAGCTAATTACAGTCAGAAAAAATTTTTCTACTTATATATATATATATGCATTATTTTTCATACCTTTTCTTCTATTTTTCTATCTTCCTTCCCCTCCTTTATTTCCTTCCTTTTTTATACTCTAAATATTAAGAACTTTCCTCCTATAAGCGAGGAACTCTCTCAGGTATTGAAAATATGAAGTTAAGTAAGACACACTTTTCTGTTCCTTATAGTATCTTATTTTATGGAGGTGGACTCAGAGAAATTATGTAAGTCCTAGAGAACCCCTAACAAGGGGTTTGATATTGGTTTTAGTACGTCACCCGTTCCTTTCACGGGATAATTGTATTCACTTTCCTCTTCACTGATTTGCCAGAAGTAAGATCAACAGTCCAAATCATCTGTCCCTTAAATTAGAAGAGATTAATTACTCATAATTCATAGGATACTTGTTCCAGCTGGAAGCCTATCTATCAGTAAAGACAGCATCCCAGATGCTTCTGCTCTCTGTGATCAGCCTGGCACCTAAATTATGATAAAATCCTGGAAAGGGCATTCCAAGTGGAGGAAACAGCATGTATGAAGGCCTGGATGTGAGCAATAATAAATTATTGAGCACTTAGTAAGCACCAGGCAGTGCTCTGAGCATTGAAGGTATATTATCCAGTTAATCATCTTAAACACCTTGTGAGACAGGCACAGAGAGGCTAAGTGATCTATATAAGTTCATACAGCTAGTAAATGGCATGGTCACACTTTGAACTAAGCACTTGACCACTACTTTATATTGTTCCTAACTTTTAGAGTTGGATGAGAGAAGTTAGACAGAGAGAATTCTGGACAGCTTCCATATTTTTTTTTGGCTTAGACATGGTGTCGTTAATGAAAATAAGAAAAAAATAGGAGGAAGGAGCTTGGAGGGAGGGTAAATGTAATCTTATAAGTGCTGAGCATGTAGTTCCTAGGGGATATTCAACTGGAAGTAGCCAGGAGACAGTGAGAAAAGTTTGAAACTCAGGTCCAGTAAGCCTGAGGATAAGATTGTGGGAGCCCTCAGCGTTTGAAAAATGATGTATTGTGGAGGGTTACAAAGAAGAGTATGCAGAAAACAAAGATGATACCTGCGGAGATGAAACCTGGACGAACATAACCATCTGACTGGTGAATGAAGGAAGAGAATCACAGAAAAAAAATAAGCAGATTGAAAAGTAAGAGAAAAACAAGGAAACTG
The DNA here is from genome assembly GCF_005190385.1 of Monodon monoceros. Taxonomy (NCBI): domain Eukaryota; kingdom Metazoa; phylum Chordata; class Mammalia; order Artiodactyla; family Monodontidae; genus Monodon; species Monodon monoceros. The sequence continues at coordinate 21,459,454 of NW_021703776.1, read as the reverse complement.
CACTATAGAAGTGAAGACCTTCTTCTTGTGGTACATTCTTTCTCCTGAAACTTTTGTGAACAGTGATTATCAAGAACGTATTATTTTGGGCTTCCCTGGTGGCGCAGTGGTTGAGAGTCCGCCTGCCGATGCAGGGGACACGGCTTCGTGCCCCGGTCTGGGAAGATCCCACATGCCGTGGAGCGGCTGGGCCCGTGAGCCATGGCCGCTGAGCCTGCGCATCCGGAGTCTGTGCTCCGCAACGGGAGAGGCCACAACAGTGAGAGGCCCGCGTACTGAGAAAAAAAAAAAAAAAAATGTATTATTTAGTATACTATGAATACAGCATTGATCTCAAGCTACAGAGAAGCATATTAACTTTTAAATTTATGATCTCATAACAGTGTCAGAGGGCACAGAGCTTACATTTAATTATATCCTTCCCTTGGGTAAAAAGAAAAATATTTTCTCCCATTCTTTGAGTCCCCTGGTATTATTCATTGTTTTCATAGAATTTTTAAAGTCTTAGCCTAATTTTGTACTCCATATTTTCTCAAATTTACTTCCCTCATCTTTCTTCTTCATCTGAAATCCACAGCTTCTAGCATCTTTTACTAGCCTGGCAAAATCATATTACTCCATACATCGACTTCATCTGTCTCCTACGCATAGAGTCAGATAATGGTTATTGTCATTGCCCGAGAACTCTACAGACCATAGTAGAGATTCAGCTTCTGGCTTAATTCTGGTGAATAAGTACTTCCATACTTCTCTGAATCAGCTGTTCCATTTATTACAAACTCAAAATGAAGTTGTTCTAGAAATGTAGTTAAAGAGAAAACAAGAATGACATTTATAAATCACACAGGATATATATCTGCACAGCCATCAAGTGTTTTGAAATTTAAAAGGTTACAGACAATGATTTGGTGCCACTTAATAAATTTGAAACTTCAGAATTTATCCATGTTAATTCAGCTATCTTTTTTGTAACAGATCCCCTTATCCCCAACTCTCAGCTTCCATAATCAAATGCCTTATTGGTTAATGAGTATGAGTGACTAATAGGTAGACTTCACTGGGCAGCTCTGATAAAGAAGAGAATACTTATATATCTTTAAACATGTAATAATTTGTCTTAAATATCTCAATTTGTTTAGCCAGTTTCACAATTTATTCAGAGCTAATTACTGCATAATTTCCTATGTCCATTCACACACACACACACACACACACACACTCACCTACTTTTTGCCTTTGGTATAATATATTGAGAAACAGCAAAAACAGTTTTTGATCAAAACATCTGTCAGTGGGATTTTAAAGATACGGCACCAAAATCTTAGAAGTAAGACAAAGAATGAAAGCTATGACCTTAACGTCACTTTCTCCTCCATTGTTTTGTATGATTATACTACCACTATGTTTCACTGACTGTGGCAGACGTATCCCACTGTGGCAGATGTATCACTAGTTACTGTAGTTTAAAATTCAGGGACCCCTGCTTGCATGGGCCCTGGGTAAGAGGGCCTAGGAATGTATTCATATGTCCACTCTTTTTTTTTTTTTTTTAATAAATTATTTATTTTTGGCTGCGTTGGGTCTTTGTTGCTGCACGCGGGCTTTCTCTAGTTGCGGCGAGCGGGGTCTACTCTTCTTTGCGGTGCATGGGCTTCTCATTGCAGTGGCTTCTCTTGTTGAAGAGCCGGGGCTCTAGGCGCACAGGCTTCAGTAGTTGTGGCACGTGGGCTTCAGTAGTTGTGGCTTGCGGGATCTAGAGTGCAGGCTCAGTAGCTGTGGTACACGGGCTTAGTTGCTCTGTGGCATGTGGGACTCCTGGACCAGGGCTCAAACCCATGACCCCTGCATTGGCAGGCAGATTCTAAACCACTGCACCAGGGAAGCCCCTATGTCCATGTTTTTATAAGATTTGCAAAATATATTTTAACTGCAATCTGTTAAGACTGCAGTCTCTTTTCTCTGTCACTTCCCCTTGTCTCACTTCCCCTCAGGTCAGCTAGCAATGGAGTGACCATGGGAATTTGGGAGATCTGGCTAAAGGGCAGTTACGCTGGGGAAGCTGTGTGCCAGGACACAGGTCTTCTCCAGGATCCAGTCTCTAAGGTGTTTAAATGTGTCACGTATTATCTCCAACATCTTTTCTGTGCTCTTTCCCTGAATGTTTAGCTTCTCCTGAATCCTAGGGTTTATTTCTGCTCGTTGCCTTAGGAGAACAGCCAGCAGGGTCCAACTGAGATACTGTCTTTAATATCATTAATATATTATTTAATTAAAGAATATATTCCTTTGGAGTAAAAGGAAAGCTTGTGTACTTCACACGAGCGACCCACTAAAGACTTCTGTTGGTTTTCTTTGTGTGAGATCTGCCATAGTTTTTTTGTGTTGTTTTGTTTTTTGTATAGCTCTTTGTGCCCTCAAGGGGTGAATAATCCTGGCATCTGAAAGAGTTCTACTCATGTGAATGGCTGTTACTGTATTTGATAGCCATAAGCTTGACGCTCTGAGTATGAACTAAGATAAGTTAAATATTTGATTGGAGTCAAATTAATTGCCCTCAGTGTTGATCCAGATTATTTGCTTATACTGACAGACTATTAATTGGTACCATGGTTCATTTTGACAGCAAAGAATTGTATTGTAAGATGATTATGTTTTAAAATCTGAATGATTTAGTGGCATGAGGTGAACATAGCCGTATAGTGCATTGGAAAAGGTTACTTCATTAGCCAGTGATCTGAGGGTGTTCATACTCCTTTTTTTAAAATGATATGATTAGTCCCAGCCCAAGTGGCTATAATTTATTCAGAGTATAAAAAAACTCTAGGAAAGCTAAACATCATTTTGGAGCAAGTAGTATAACTTACGCATTCATATTTAGGGAAAATGAGAATTTAGAGAGGAATACAAGTAACAACTATAAAGTAGTCTGAACGGAAATGAAAAGGCAAATATCACTTTAATAATCCCCATGATTTCTCCTTGGTTTTACACTTCCTATAAGGTTTCCAAAATATATGCCCATATATGTGAAAATTTGGTTAGATTATTTCATTGAAATTTAGATTTCCTTATTGCTGGAATGTAAAAGAATTTTTTTCATTGGATCAGCCTTATTTCCATCTGTTCCTTATGTACTGAGAAAATAGAAAACTAGCAAAATATAACACAGGAGTACATATCCTCTGGCAATAACATATTTTTTCTGTCAAAGAATTGCTTGTTCCCTGAAAGAATAAAATTTGACTGTCAGAAGAATTCCTTTTCCTTAAAACAACTTACTTTTTGTTTGACAAGAACTGATCATTTAATTTCCTGTATTGTGAATAAGAGTGCTCTTACTTCAATAGAAGCACATTTCATTTGAGCCTGGCTATGTCAGTGTGACACAAAACAAAATTTGTGAATTCATGCAATATTCTAACCTTCTCTGGTATCATTGTATACCAAATTAACCAAAGCACTTGCTTGAACGTTTCTAGCAGGTTATTTTGTCCTTCCACTTCCAGGGAAGAAACATCACTTTCATCATTGTCTTTTTAACGATGATGAGATAATGATAATAATATTGGGAGCATCTATTTGTAAACTTCTCAGCAGATATCATCAGTACCATGGAGATAAAAAGTGCATTTTTTTTCTTTTGAAAATATTCTCTCACACATGTGTTACTTGCTACAGTTAATGTATTGACCCCCTATAATGTTGTTTGATTTACAAACAGTAAACTTATTAGGAATAAAATTGTCAAACTAGATTATGTGCTCCATTCACCTGAATTTTTCAAATCACATACAAAATATAGGATGACATTTTCTTTCAAATCAGTAACAGAACAAGAATTAAAATGGATTTAATCCATGCTCCTTGGATTATGGATATTATAAGGTGCTCTCCTTCAGATTTCATGAAAATACTAATGGTGGAAGGACTAGGGTTTGAGGTGTGTTCCCTATATTGCTGCTGAATATTAGCTGATCTATGCACATTCCTGCCTAATGCATCTTGTGACAGATGTCAGAATTAGCAAGATGGCTGCTTGAACTTAGGTTTCCCATCTGTTGTGAAGCTAATTGGTCTTGCTGTTTTAATCAATGAACCAAAAGAATTCTAGAATTTTCTGGGACTCACAGGACTTGAAGACAACTCATCCTGACTACATAGTTACTTATCCATCCAACAAGTATTTATTGAATTTCTGCTCTGTATCTGTCCATATTTGTATGACAAGGATACAGTGACAAACAAAAGAGACAAAGTTCATCCTCTCATACTGCTCAAATTCTATGGAGAAAAGGTACAATAAAAATAAAGTATGTAATATAATTAATGTACTTTAAAGGAAAATAAAGTTGGATAAATGGATGAAAAGTGACAACAGTTGTTGGAATGAAGTTGTAATCTTAGTTACAGTGGTCAAGAAGGTCTCTGAAGAGATGACTTTTAAGCAGGTGTCTAAGTGAAGGGAGGGAGAGTCAAGTTATTTGGAGTGGATGAATGTCCTAGGCAGAGGGCAGAGCAAGTGTGAAGGACCTAAACAGAGAGTTTGTTTGATGTACTCAAGGAATAACAAAGGGATCAGAGAGGCTGGAGTGGAGTGAGGGATGGGAAGAAGCATATGAATTAGGTCAGAGAGAAAGGCAGGGACCTGCTCAAAAAGGCACTGTAGGGAAGAACTCTGGATTTGTATCTAAAGGTGATAGGAAAATATCAAAGGGGGGGTTTGAGCAGAGGAATGAGAAGAAATGCTATGTGTTTTTTACAAGATCCCTGTCAGGGACAAGAAGTATGCCCTGGAGGTTGGACATGAGTGGCAGCAAGAAGGCCAGACAGGGAGCACTTGTGGTGGTCTCATTTAGACATGGCAGTGATTTGGACTAGAGTGACTACAATGGAACCTGGTGAAAATAGGGATTAATTCAAGAGTTTCAGTAAATTAGGTGCACAAAGTAACAGAAGAGCAAAGAAATTCACTAAAATTAGCTGAGAAATGATTTTGGCCTCTTTCACTTTGGGAAATGTAACTCAGGATACAACTACTTTTAGAAGGCCCTCTCAAGTGCAGTAAAATTTTTAAACTGTGGCTCTACTTTCATTGAAGGGTTAGGTGGCAACAGTAAAGAAACCTAATTTCTGAGATACTTTGGCAAATGAACAAATTTATAAACACATTTTCTCCTGTATGTCTCAAAACCTTTGTCCTTTGGTAATTGTAGACAACCTCAAGGGATGATGGATTGAAGCACTGATAATGATGGGTAACAGTAGTTCTCAACACAGATTGCATGGTAAGAGTCAACTGGGGGGATGGTTTAAAACAGTAATGCCCATCTCCTCCCCAGATCATTAAATTAAGGTCTCTAGGATTGTGACTCCAAGAATCAGTATTTTTTCAGTGCTCCCAAGTGATTCTGATGTTCAGTCAGCATTCAGAGCCTCTTCTTTACATATATCATTTAAAACACACAAAAGTTTTATGAGGAAGGTACTCTGACTTTGACTACTTAGTAGATTAGGAAACTGAGACTTATAAATGCTAAATACCAGCTGGCTGTTATGCAAGGTAGATTTTTTTTTCTTTTCAAACATTTTTATTATGTGATGTTTGATACATACAAAATTATGTATATAGTAAATATGTTGAGCATAATTTAAAAGTAGCAGTGAACCCATAACCTTTTTAAATAACTAGAAAATTACCAATACTGTAAGTAGTACGTACGTACTTCCCAACGTCATCTTCCTGCCTCTCCCCAGCCCAAAATATGTTCTTAATTCAGGAGTATTTTAACTTTGAGATGTATAAATCAAAAATGAGGATTTACAGCAGACAAGTCTACATATTTTTATTAAGAATTATACATTTGGGGGCTTCCCTGGTGGCGCAGTGGTTGAGAGTCCGCCTGCCGATGCAGGGGACACGAGTTCGTGCCCCGGTCCGGGAAGATCCCACATGCCGCGGAGCGGCTAGGCCCATGAGCCGTGGCCGCTGAGCCTGCGCGTCCGGAGCCTGTGCTCCGCAACGGGAGAGGCCACAACAGTGAGAGGCCCGCGTACCACAAAACAACAAACAAAAAAAACAAAAAAAAAAATTATACATTTGGGACTTCCGTGGTGGCGCAGTGGGTGAGAGTCCGCCTGCCGATGCAGGGGACACCTGGTTCGTGCCCCGGTCCGGGAAGATCCCACATGCTGCGGAGCGGCTGGGCCCGTGAGCCATGGCCGCGGAGCCTGCGCGTCCGGAGCCTGTGCTCCGCAACGGGAGAGGCCACAACAGTGAGAGGCCCGCGTACCGCAAAAATAAAAAAAAAAGAATTATACATTTGATGAGCAATTTGAGAATACATTTGTTTATTAATGGTCATATGGGAGATCATTTATTAAAGGTCCTTCGAACATCATCATCAAAAAATACTAAGCAAAGTTATTTTTATATGCAAAATTCTGGGAACATCAAAACTCTCTACCTATGTACCTATTCATTTTCTGATATCTTGTTTTGCCCTTCCTTCCAGTTTTTGGTATAAAATGATTTTTGAAATGTCATTGTGCAAGGTAGGATTTGACTACCTTAGAACCTGACTCAGATGCATTCCTCTTAACTACTATATCTGTCCCTTCTATCGCTTCAGGTATGGGATTCTATGTCCGGGGACCAATTGCTTGGCCATTAGTCAAAGAGTACAAGGAAGAGGAAATAATTTTATCAATTTAAGTACATATAATCAACCCTCTCTTCCTCAACACTCTGCTGCATAACACCTTATTAAGCTGCAATTCTTGTGACATTTTAAAAAATAAGTTTCTTGGTGTCCATTTTATTCCAATTTCACGTATGTGAAAATTTTGAGAAGTGTCATGTACATGTCATGAGGAAATGTTTCTTTTTTATTTTAAATGTAAAATCTCTTTCTTTTGGGTAAGCATCACTCTAGTTGAGAATAGAATACAGAGATTGCCTGGAGAAGTCAGCTCTCCAGAATAAATAACCCTAATTTTAGCGTTTGCCAATTCCCATGGTATATATACTCCCACTACATCCAAATTTAAGCTACTAACGTGTCATCAGTGAATGCAGAGTGGGGAAGAGATGTGAAATGACACAGCATTAGGTAGTATTTCTGTCATACAAATGCAATAGACTTAAATATCCTCAAGAGTATAAATAAGAGTAAAATGTAGTAAACAGGAAGTGATGAATTTGAACATTTATCTTTTTTAATATATTTGATTTAATTTATATCATTTAGTTTCTAATAATGGCTGTGTTTGACACTAGCTCTCAAAATTCCAGAAGGTTTAAATGTTGGCTCTCACAAGCTGGTATGAGCTGCGTCCAGTAAACCCCTGTCTCTGACCCTGTTTGACCCTGAAGGCTCCAGGGAGGGAGGGAGGGACAAGCTTCTAGGAACAGTGGCCACCATGCCACAGATGGAAGTGTTACACATGTAGGAAGAATCAAGTCTGAGGTCCTACAGACTTTCAGGGAGATAAGCAAATTTCTGACCCTTAAAATTGGGTAACAGAACACACATATCCTTGATATGTTATAAAGGGTGATTTTTTTTTTCCTTTAGAAGAGTGCTTTGTACAAGAAATTATATAAATACGTTTAAGTAAGTTGAACTTAAAAATTCTAAAGTATGACACTGCCAGTCAAATGTATTGGAGCTGTATTATGAGTGTTTTGGTTCAATTATATTGTGAATTAAATAGTATTTGGTCAACTGATCTGGAAAGTCAACTGCCATTTATAAAATGTGGGTCTTGGAGCAAATATTCTGGGTTCTTCTAACTTAGAGATGGATATTTGAAACAAAACCACTAAGTAAGCTGGCTGTTTTTGTTAATTATTATTCACTACCTTTTCTAGTTTTTATCATGGTCAGTGGAAATGACACCAAAGAGATGATAAACATCTTTGAAAATATAGCTTGTTATACCAAAATGAAGATCATTATGCTCTAATTGGTAAAAGCCAAGTAATAGATTGGCGGATACACAGATATGTCATTTACAATATAAAACACAACATTTATAAATGTTTTTCCCATTCAGAAAATGGGTTTACTGAATCATTTTCTATAGATTTAAATCATAAGAGATATATATATTTATTTATTTTTTTATTTTTTTTTTTTTTTGCGGTACGCGGGCCTCTCACTATTGTGGCTTCTTCCGTTGCAGAGCACAGGCTCCGGACATGCAGGCTCAGCGGCCATGGCTCACGGGCCTGGCCGCTCCGCGGCATGTGGGATCTTCCCGGACCGGGGCACGAACCCGTGTCCCCTGCGTCGGCAGGCACACTCTCAACCACTGTGCCACAAGGGAAGCCCTCATAAGATATTTTTAAACAAGAAATTTTACCTATTTAAATGAACAGATTGATTTTTTTATGTTAACCTCACTGTATATCTTCCTTGAATATTTTATATTGCTCTGACAAGTTTTGAGGACAAGTGCTGTAAAATCTAGATGGAACAACTACATGAAGCCTAAAGATAGTTCCAAGTACACCAGGTGCTGGAAATGTATTTATATAGCAAGAGAAATAGATTCTGAAGCATAACAGAGGTAGATGTGCTCACAGAAATGCAATAAATAAATGGTGTCCTTCTTAAGTCTATTTGCTGAGGGAGAATGAGCTTCTAAATTAACTTTATCTGTCACATAGATTGACAAGTAATTTTATTCTAAACTTTATTTTGAGAAGTTAGTTCTTATTGAAGCCTAACAATCTTAGTTGAAAGGAATCATTCTACTTTTTTTCTTTTGTTTAAAGCATAGGACAGTTGACTGAAAAATCTTTCAAATGCCAAATATTTATATAGTTTGGTATGTTTACTCATAATTTATTATGCATAAGTATTTTAAAAAGGTTATAAACCTTTTTATTTTATTTAATTCAAATGAAATAATTTATTTAATTAGAATAGCTTTCTTTTTCAATAAAACCTATTAGCCTTTACACAGTAATACAGAGATTCCTACACTGCTGTTTCTGCTAATGAAACCAAGTGACTAGAGTTGACCATACTCTCTCAGTCTTTGGAATATGAAGATCTTTAGTACAAATAACGCTTTGAGTTGAAAAGCAGGCGCTTGCAGTCTTTACCTTCACCTTTCATCTAAATTGCCAACATACATTTCCTAGAACTGATAAACAATCAAGTGAATCATGAGATGTGGGCCTTGGAGTTAATTTATAGCACTGCTGTCTTCTGCATTGAGTAAAGCCACTTTTCTTTTTCTAAGACTGTACATAAATGTTTTGGAAAAAAAAGCTTTAGTTAATACAAGTCCCATTTTGAGTTCTTCATTATTACAAAGTCTAATATGTGAACTTTATCCCACATATTTTTTTCTATTACCTCTCATTTTGGACATTTGAATTTAGAATATTTTCCAAAATAAACTAGTGGATTTATTTGTACTTTATATTTTCTTCATTTACATGTTTAAATGCTTATCATCTTCCATCAATTGGTTTTCTTAATCTTAAATTTAAACTGATTTCTTGGGGGTTTTGTGAAAATTTGCATTTGTATGATGACTTATGAGTGAAGCGAGTTTCTTATGAATCGATCTTTATAAATTTAGACATAAGTTTTACAAATAAAAGAGTTTTTGTATAGGAACATAAAGAATATGATTAATTTCCTCTCAGGAATACTATTAATTCTAGGCCCAATTTCTTTTTCCCTGAGTTAAGGATAAAATTTTTTTTTTAATTGTCTAGCTACTCTTTTTTTTTCCTACAGTTTGGTTGGAAATTTGATTGAAAACTGAAGGTCCTGTGTTTCAGTAATGAGTTCATATGGCAGTTTTTGCATTTACTGGCCATGTAACGTTATAAAGTCACTTAACCTCCTCGAGACTCCATTATCCATAAAGTGAAGGTGAGAATCCAGAAAGACTACCTATGAAAAGTGATTTGAAATTCTAAAGTGCTCTACAAATGTTAGTTACATTTTCTTGGGTAAGTCCAATTGATAAAGCAGTAATTATATTTCAGAAATGAAAGAAGGAACAAGACAGGGGTTGGTGGCTGAGGGGAGAAGGGTGTGTGTCTGAACAAAGACCCATATAGGATCAATTGATTAGTCTCTGTTCATGGGTAATGGCCACCTACTCTGATATAGCCATTCACAAAGCATTTTCTTTTTCTAAATGAATTAAATATATTTATGTATATTGGTGGGTATATTTATATATATCAGTGGATCTCAAACTTTAGTATTATAGAATCATCAGGAAAGTAAAACATCAGTTGCTGGGCCTCACTCCCAGAGTTTCTGATTTAGTATGTCAAATGGGGCCAAGAAATTACATTTCTAGAAAGTTCTCTGGTAAACTTGAAGCTACTGGTTTAGGAACCACATTTTGAGAATGTGGTTCCTAAACCAGTAGCTAGACTGAATGAGAAGGATGTTAGAAAATTCCAGTTGGTTATTTAGTAAAAACTTGGCTAGTATATACTTTGCTGAAAAGAGACTTTATTTTGGATTAGATGACAGGATGGAGACTACTGATTGGGTTCTTAAAATATGAGTCACCACGTAATTTACCTTTAGAAACATATAATTTAGAGTTCAAAGGGAATTTAGAGTTAATCTTCATCATTTTCCAAATGAGAAAATGAAAGCCAAGAGGAAATAAGTGACAAATAATTACTGAAAAAATTACATAATTATAAAAGTCACACAGAAAGTTCTTGATAAAATGGGGCTGGAGTCATCCACCCAGTGCTCATTCTACTCCCAATGTTGCCTGTAGACAATATATTCCTCTTACCCAAGCAGGCAAAAAAAATAGAGGAAACATGAACCAGAGAGGTTTATTCTCACCTAGATATTTGTGGGGAGATGGAAATAGCACATTATGGGGACTTCTCATGACTCAGTCAGTCAATCACATTGCCCCTAATAAATTAAGATGCTTATTACATCCATGGATTTTTCTTTCCAATTATGCAGTTAATAAAAACTCATTAAAGTTGTCAAGAATCAATTAATTTCTCATTAATGCAGCCCAGCTTAAAGAAGAGGAATACAAACTCAATTTATCTTTATATTGTTCTGGATCTCCACTTAACAATATTTAAAATATTTGTTCCCCTGACTGGATCCTCACCTGCCTAATTGATTCGTTTCAGTTGTTTCTCATTAATATGTAAATCAACTTGCTCACATTCTAAGGCGGAGAAAATACATCTGCAGGGGATGTGCAAGGGTATGTTGCAGAATTGCTTTGGGCAGTTTGTTGATGCAAATACATGGTCTGCAGCTTCTTTATATTCACATCTAAGGAGAAGCTGCCTTATTAGATTTTAGGCAATTACATTTTTGCTGTTATAGCCGTAGATTGCTTTGTTACCCTTAAACATAATCAATCAACTGTAGTCAAATCATTTGGTAGAGGATCAGCAGGCACAGTCTGTCCTTGAGCCATGATGCCAAAGAGCTGAAATGTGTTTTGGTAAAGGGTTTATGTGCTGGACTTAGAACTAGCTTCTTTTCCTAGAGCAAGTAGTGATTTACACCCAGCAGATGGTAAAGAATGCTGATTTAATTCAATTTTAATCCACATTTAGGAGAAGAAAGGTACCTAGTTAAAAAAAAATTGTTGTGGGAAATTAAAATTTAAAACTATGCATACAGTTGTATGCATAGAATGACGTAAATATATTTTATACAAAATATGCGCAATTATCAGATCCCTTGGAATAACGGATGCCCAGATGCCCTCTGAGCTGTCATATATGGGTGCTGGTTCTAACACTGGCCCATGCTCTCTGTAAAGTGCCCTTGATGTCTCACTTAAAGTTTATATGAGATAGCTGGTTTGAGGTGTTGTCATTTATAGCCTCAGGATAATATAAAGAGCCTCTGGCACATTGAATTGGTCATCCTTGAGTACCATTAGCCCTGCTCTCTGACCAACTGAGTTTACCCACTTTGAAGAGCAATACTCTAATAGGGATAGCATCCATGTTGATTTTTCCATTTTAAATGGATTTCTTCTGTCAAAATTCTGAGGCCCTGGTAAAGTACAATGAAAAAACACATTCTTGACCTATAATATATGCCAGCACCCAAAAAAGCAGCTCTGATTCTGCTATAAGGATATGTATATCATACCAGATATGCAAAATTACCTGCCCCTAACTCTCTCTGGGGCTTCAATACCCTGATCAATGTATATTCCCAGCATACCTTTTATGTCATCACTCTGCATTATTGTTGCCATGGGTCCTGTGTCCTCCCCCCCATGCAGAAGGCAGTGGGAGCCAGGATAACTTATCAGGGATTGATAATTGGACATTCCTGGAAAAATGATTACCAGTAGGGCTGCTGGAGACTAGGCCTTTTTAAGTCTTGCTGGTTTATTAGAGCACAGCATCTGGTGGACAATGAAAGCATCCCTTTGTACATCTCAGCCAGCATACCCCAAAAGGCAACAGTTGTGCTTCTTGAATTTATAGGAATGTACACCTTAAAGGTGAACTTTGTAAAGAGTTTTGGCTTCTTGAAGGTACGCTTTTTATTAAAATCATTGTATTTTTTAAGATATGCATGAATACTGTGATTGAAACAGTGTTCATAACATTACCTTCATTTAACTTTTTTTGCTGGTAATTAAAGCCATTTGGATGCTAAGGCATGAAATAATTACATGTGGTTCCCAGGCAGGTCTTCTGTATCTACCAGTGGAATTCTATATTGACTGCCTTGAATAAACCACTACTCTTATTTTCAATAAATTGTCACCTTCCACATGCAGGAAACTGGGCTAAGCATTGAAGAATGTATCATAGGTATAAAGTCATCTATGACATCTCATACTTCAAAGGGCTTAAAATTTACCTGGGTGAATCCAGGACCAGCTACATAATTTACAGTACAAAATGAAAACATGGGACTCTTCTTTTAAAAATTATAAGAAATTCAAGACAGCAACAGCAGAGCATGAAACCAAGCAGGGTGCCCTTCTGAGTGTCAAAGCCCTGTGCGACTGCACAAGTCACATACAACCCCATGAAGCTGGCCCTAAATGAAATGAAAATGAACACATATTGAGCATTTCTTTGTGATAGATGTAATGTGCTAAACTCTTTACTTCATGTTATCTCACTTAATCCTCACAGTGACTTTGTAGGATGGTTACTGGTTACCCGCAGTTTACTAAAAAAGAAAGTGAGGCTCAAAGAGGTTAAAGAGTGGGTTAATAACTAATGGGATTTAACTTCAGATCAGACTCTAATCAAGCCCTTATTTAAAGGATTAAATAAAACTGTAACTCAACCCATGAGGCATTAAATGCTAGATGTCTGAATGGTATATTCAGTAAATGTTTTAATCAATGAATTGTTTTTAGGCAAGCCAGCTCATGAAAGCTATGATGTCACACAGCCTCTGAAAAATTCAATTATTTGGTATAAATAAAGTCAACCAATGCGTCATTCAGTGGTAGGGACCAGGGAAATCATTAATACTTTTGATTTGATGATGTGTGGGAAGAACCTAATTCATAATTTTAAAGATTTTAACTTTTTGTTTTTTTGTGATAGTTTCTGACAGCTCAGCTAGTGGTCTTCTTAGGTTGCCCTTGTACACATGATGTGGGGTTAAAACAAACCTGATTAATAGCCATGTCCTTGACTGCAAGCTTCACCCTTGCCCCTCAAGCACTCCCTCAAGTGCTGGTAGATTCTTCTCTTCCCTCACAGCTGAGGTTCAGTTTGCTAGGATGGAGTAACATCATTAATGTCTTAAGGACAAAACCACCTCCAAATATTGTGTTTCTTTGCTGATTTGCTTTATGAGCACACAGTGGCTTATTCACATAAGAAAATTTATTCCCCAAATAATATACTTGGATGCACCTGAATCATGTCAATTGTAGACTTCTACTTAGTAAGCATTCCATTACCGCACTTGTCAAATATCTAACAGATAAGTACTGTATTTGATTAGAATACATTAGACAACAAAACTCTTACCACTCCCCTGAATTTAGAGAATCTTAAAGCAGTGCATGAAAGGCGTATATTCTAAGTTAATGTTGATACCACTCCCTAAAAAATGTTTATGAAATTAACAGATAAATCTGGATCATTTTACAGTGCCAGAAAGTAAGGTAGTGCTCAAAAAACACAATGATGAGTATATGTCAAAGGGATATAAGAACCAACTGAAAGAGTTCCCAGTGGATGAAGCCCGAACAGTTTGAGCACCACAGTAAATAATGTGGTATTGAAATATAATCCAAAGTATATAATAAATACCCAGGTATCCAAACTGATATAAATAAATGATAGAGTAAATAATAAGTGGGGGTGAATAGAAAAATCTCTGTACAGAGGAAAAACATATAATTTATGTACATATTCTACCATTAAAGATAGGGAACGTAATGCCATACCACCTCTTAAGTGCAGGCTGCACATAGCACCTTCCTCTAAAAAGCATGGTATGGAAAAGATGAAAAAAGAGTAACTTTGAAATAGAGAAAACTGACAAATACTCTGTCAGCCAAATGATTAAGGTTAACATCATCAGTGATAACTCATGGAATACGAAGTTCTCCTTGATATTATGTGATGCGAATGGCACTTACCTCTGTGAACTTCCTCCCCAAACTTTTAACCCCAGTCTAAGCACAAGAAAAATATCAGACGAACTTGAATCAAGGGATATTCCACAGAATACCTGACCAGTGTTCCTCAGAACTGTCATGGTCATCAGAAACAAGGGAAGTCTGAGAAATTGTCACCATCCAGAGGAAGCTAAGGGGACATGATGACTGAATGTAATGTAGCATCCTAGAGCAGAATAAGAACATTAGGAATAAACTGAGAAAATCTGAATAATGTGTTGAGTTTAGCTATAAAAATAATATTAATAATCATTCATCTGCAGTTGTCACAAACACATTCTTTAGAACGATCAGTGTGAACTAATCCAATCCAAGATCATAATTTTCATGTATTTGTCTCAAGTTTCTTTTAATTTTTAATAACCTTTTTTGCACTAGCATATTGACTTGCTGAAAAGATCATGTCATTTGTTATATAGAATGCTCCACCTTCTGAATTTGTTTTATCGCTTTCTTGTGGCTTAGCTTTCTTATTGCTATAACCTTAATTAAATTCAAGTTAAATATTTTGTCAACTTAGAGAAAAAACATAAGTGGTAAAACGCTACTGAGTGACCTCTTCTGGAATTACAAAATCAGTTTATCAAATCATCCCAGGGCTTTGCATCGTTAACACATAATGATGTTAACTATTGTTATATGGACAAAATGGCAACTTAAAATGTTGTACGATCAATTAATGTACTAATTGCAGCTAACACAAATATAGATACTGTGATATGTTCCTTCCTTGGGTGGAATGATGATTGATCTTATTGAACAAAAATATTATGCTTTGTAAAAAAAAAAAATCTAATTTTAAAAATTAGACAGCGGATATAAATAGTCATTTTTCCAAAGAAGACATACAGATGGCTAACAGGTACACAACAAGATGCTCAACGTCACTAATCATCGGGGAAATGCAAATCAAATAGCTGTTACCAAAAAGACAAGAAATAAAAGGTGTTGGTTGGTGAGGATGTGGAGAAAAGGGAACCCTTGTGCCCTGTTGGTAAATTGGTGAAGCCACTATGGAAAACATCATAGAGGTTTCACAAAAAACTAAAAGTAGAACTGCTATGTGATCAAGCAATTTCACTTCTGGGTATTTATCTGAAGAAAACAAAAACACTAGCTAGAAAAGATATTGATACATGCACCACCATATTCATTGCAGCATTATTTACAATAACCAAGAAATGGAAGCACCTAAGTGTCCATTGATGGATGAATGGATAACAAAAATGTGATATATATATATAATATAAATAATTGTATATATATATATATAAATAATATTATTCAGCCAATAAGAAGTAAATCTTGCCATTACAAGATTTAAAACACTGATGGACCTTTAGGGCATATTGATAAGTGAAATAAGTCAGAAAAAGACAAATACCATATGATATTACCTATATGTGGAATCTAAAACAAATAAACAAACAAAAACCAAGCTCAGGAATACAGAGAAGACATTGGCGGTTGCCAGAGGCTGGGGTGGTTGGTGGATAGGGAATGGGTGAAATGGGTGAAGGCGGTTAAAAAGTACAAACGTCCAGCTATAAAATAAATAAGTCATGGGGATGTAATGTACAGCATGGTGACAGTAGTTAACAATACTGTATTGTATACTTGAAAGTTGCTAAGAGAGTAAATCTTATAAGTTCTTATCACAAGAAAAAAAAAATTTGTAACTGTGTGGTAATCGGTGTTAACTAGATTTTTTTGATGATCGTTTCACAGTATATACAGATACTGAATCATTGTCCACATGAGATTAATAACATGTTATGTGTCAATTATATCTCAATAAAAAATGTATTATGCTTTGCATTGTAATTGCACATTGCAAAGTGGCTGTCCCATTGAATAAGATTTTCCAAGGTAAACTTTAGAAAGATTGATCTTCAGGACACTTGATTTAAGAGGCCTTTGAGGTTGGAAAGAAGTTCAAGATAATTACAATTTTATCAAAGGGAAAAATGGAGAGCTTCCTTTAAGTATTCTTTTAATGAAATACAAACGTTGCACGATTGTGAGTGAAGATGTGGTTTGTATATGTATGAATTTTTAAAAGTATTTATTCATCAGAAAGGTACTTAGTGGGTTTGAAACATCTCAGTTTTGTTACCTAATACATATATACATTTCTACCCTACTAGTTGGGGAGATTTGTACAACAAATGATACGCTTTACTTTCTTGACACAGAATGATTTTGGAACGTTACTTTTCCTCTCCTCATCAACGTGCACTGATTATTTTTTTCTCCCTATCCACCCATTCCTATCTGGCAACCACTATTAATGATGCCCTTCACCTATCATGTCTTCACCATTTTTCCCTGGAGGAAAAAATAGGTCATTTTTAATATTAGCTACATTTCCATTAGTATGTGATCGCCTCAACTTTTGCTCAAATTGCATCAGCATCTGACTTTGTTTTTAATATTCGTCTACCTGCTATTTCTTACTTTTTGGAGAGTGTCTTTGTCATACTATGCCTTCTACTGCCCATGCCTAGTGGAAAAGCTTGTATATATTCATACATGTACATATTCCCCTCTGTCAAGAGATTTGTAAGGAGAGAATTACTGTGCCTATGATCCAAGAGGGGCTAGGGAGTGTCCTGAAGTACATATATCCTTTCAAAATTAAAAAATCTGTCATAGCCATTAAAAATACTTTACCAGGTAAAGAGGAAATTATGTTGTCTGAAAAGCACAGTGACAATGAGAGCGTATATTTTGCTCCCTGTTTATTAGATAAGAGAAGCTCCAGGTACAAATTGGGCCTAATACCTTCTTTATCATACAAAAATGGCATATATATATATATATATATATATATATATATATATATATAATGTTAGGATTCAACTCCCAAAGATGTCTGTCAGGGGAGTTGTAATATTGAATACTGTGCCAGTGTTTTCTATTACAGAGCTTGGAATAAAGCACCATAAATCAGACCACAATCTTTAAAGTGGCATTACTTCTTTAAAAACCATATCCATTAGTCTGGTTTTAACATATTAGAAACATAGGAATTTACTGCTCAGAGAGAAGTCATGTAATAGCAGGTCAGAGTGTTACTTTTCACTGATAATGCATACAGTAAATTCCTTAGTTCCCTAAATTGTCTAGCTAGTGAATATGGAGCATCTCCATTTGTTGACATAACTGGTTCCAGTTATATTGCTTTCCTAGCAAGGAAGGCCACATCCTCAGTTGATAGGCCATATAGGTATAGGGAGTCCCCAACTTGTAAATGAGTTACTGTTACAAAGGCTTATTTGTAAGCTGGTTATTTAGAATTCAAAATACATCTTTTCATAGAATCCATTTTATGAATGATAGATAAATTTACAATCAAGTCCAGGTAATTATGTTTTATTTTATTTATTTTTATGATTTAGTTCATAAGATAATTTTATTGTACAAATTGGGAAAATATTAAAAATTAAAATTAAAAATCACCTGCATAATAACTTAATCCAATCTTTTTTCTCATTTATATAAATATATTTTTACAAAGTTGAAATCCTTCCATATGTTTTTTAAAACTTGCTTTATTCATCTAACATTTAAAAAATATTGCTGTTGTATTGAGGGGTTGTCACCTTTGAATTTTTTATAACAAAGTGATATGGTATATAATAATATAGTACAAAAAGTCAGTAATGTGTGTCTTATGACAAAGAGCCCCAGATCACTGACCTCTCCAATGCCCCCATCCCCAGAAATATCCTGTTTCCATTTTTTGCTTTTCTCTCAAGTATTTATTTTATATTTATAAGTAATGTGCCTATACTACAATTTCTTTTTAAATTTTTTTTTTTTTTTTTTTTTGCGGTATGCGGGCCTCTCACTGTTGTGGCCTCTCCCATTGCAGAGCACAGGCTCTGGATGCTCAGGCTCTGGATGCTCAGGCTCAGCGGCCATGGCTCACGGGCCTAGCCGCTCTGCGGCATGTGGGATCTTCCCGGACCGGGACACAAACCCATGTCCCCTGCATCGGCAGGCAGACTCTCAACCACTGCGCCACCAGGGAAGCCCTTTAAATTGTTTTGAATTAAAACAATAATAATAGATTTACATGGTACAAAGTACAAGCAGTATATATGTTATATGGTAGAAGTATTCTTTCTGCTAGTGCCCCTATATATTATCCAGAAGATTTATAAGAAAGCATGCACAGGAGGTAAACTTCTCAAAATTTTAAACTAGTTTTACTTTGAAATGAATTTGGGCATAGAATTCTAGGTTGAAAATTCATTTCCTTGAGAATTTTGAAAAAATTGTTCCATTACCTTTGAACTTTCAGTATATCTGATAAATTCTTTGCCATTTTTCTTCTAGAGTTTTGTTTCCTACTTGAAAGCTTTTAGGATCTTTTCTTTATCCTTGGTGATCTAAAAATCTCATAAAGATATACTTTATTTATATCTTCATATTTATTCATTATCTGGGCAACCAGCCACTGAAGTCTAGAAATCCATATTTTTCAGTTAAGAATTTTATATTTACATATACTATATTTACATATGCTATGTATATATAATATACATATGTACATATATTATCTATTATGTATGTATATATAATGTTCTTTTTGGAAATCCTGTTAGTCAGTGGTTGGGCCTCTTGTGTTGATTTTCCATTTTATTTTATTATTTTTTAAAATTTATCTTCTGTTGTCTAATTCTTTGTCTTCTTCTTTTCTCATCCAGACAAATTTTCTCAATCTTATCCTTCAGCTCTTGTCTGAATACTCTGTCAACTGTCATATTTTTAGTTTCCAAATGCTCTTTCTTGTTCTCTGATTGTTCTTTTTTTTAATAGCATACAGTTCTTGTTCAGTGAATGCATTATCATCTGTTATCTCTCTTTGGTCATGAACTACTTTCTATTTAAATGCTTTCTGCTATTCTGCAAGCAAAAATTGACCAGAAACTGTGTCTTCAGGAAAAATCCTTGGACTTGACTGAAGGACAATATGTTGGACAGCTGGATTTTTCACTGGAGATTTACAAATTGCAGTAAATATGGGTCTGTTGGTTAATTCAGTTTCTGTAGAAAAGGACATTTCAATTCCTGTCTGCCAGTTGATATCCTAGAGCTGGGCCAAAAAGAAAAACGGGGCTAGGAAGTTTTACTATTCAGTATGCAAGCTTTAATTTAATCCCTATTTTTTTCAAATCCAACCTCATCCTTTTTTGATCCATTCTGCCTGGATCCCCCAGATGCATAACCTCTCTGAAGAATACACCTCAAAATTTCTTCTTGGTATGAGGAATGGTGCTGTCTGCAGGGTGATGAATACTTGGAAAATTCTGATGCAGACTTTTAAACAATCTATTTGATTCTGTCATGCCTCACCTCCGACTTCCATGTGATCAGTTTTTCCCAACATTTCTAGATCCAGGGCCAACTTACTTGCTTCTTGATGGTAACCCCCCTGCAGACTCTTAAGTTTGACCTTTCTCTATTTTCAAGCAATTTTCCATTCCTCTGTCTGCTTTCTCTTTTGATACATTCTATTCAGATTTAATGTGCACTGGAATGTTTTCAATATCTTGTGCTTTAGTTTTATTGGTGACTTTAGGAAGAGTGCAACAGGCACATCTTTAGTCTTTGAAGTCCCAATTAACATATCAATAATTTCTACCATGCAATTAAATAAACCTCCTAAACACAGACATGAACACACATACATGTACAGTATTCTAGTTCCATTACATGGGTGGATGACCATAGTTTATGTGGCTAAATCCCTGTGGTTAGACATTTAAAGTTTTTACCTTAAGTCTTCTACTGCTATATACATAACACTGAGATAAAAATTATCTCATACATAAATCTTTTGTTATGGCTATGATTACTTTTTCTAATTCTTAGGAGAGAAATAAATGAGTTGAAATTAATGGAAAATTTAAAGCCCTTTGATATACATTGCTAAAATTGTTGCCCCCAAACTCAGAAATGTTTTCATTTTATACTGTTGTAAGGGACAAGGCTTCCCATTTCCTTACTTAACCAGAAATAAACTTATTTACTTTTTATCTTTTCCAGTTTGAGTGATAAGTGACATTTGCAAGTGTACAATTATATTTTTAAATTTAAAGCTATCCATCTTTTTTATTTGTTAACCTCTTTTACTGTAATGCATAGAAAAAAATTTCCACCCTAAATCTAGTGGTTACCGGTAGGAAGAGGGGATGGCGGAGGGGCAGGATAGGAGTAGGGGATTAAGAGATACAAACTACTGTGTATAAAATAAATAAGTAACAAGGATATATTTAATGGCACAGGGAAATATAGTCATTATTTTGTAATAATTTAAATGGAGTATAATCTGTAAATATATTAAATACTATGTTGTGTACATGAAACTAATATAATATTGTAAATCAACTGTACTTCAAGAAAAAACAATTCTACCCTAAACCAGATATTTATGTAAATTTTCTTCTAACTCTACTATAATAAAATAGTAAAAATTTTATATTACTATATTTTAATCTTAACTCTTTAAAACAGCTAGAGTATAATAATAGCTAAAT
The DNA here is from genome assembly GCF_005190385.1 of Monodon monoceros. Taxonomy (NCBI): domain Eukaryota; kingdom Metazoa; phylum Chordata; class Mammalia; order Artiodactyla; family Monodontidae; genus Monodon; species Monodon monoceros. Next base: position 21,438,251 of record NW_021703776.1, on the reverse strand, counting down.
TACTTTGGATAGTTACCGTAGAGCAGATATTATTCTAAATACTTTACATAGATAAACTCGTTTGATTAACTTTAAATTTTAAAAAGGGATTATTATTATTCCTATATTATAGATAAGAAAACTAGAATTCTTTATGTAGGGAATTTTTTTCATTATTTTCCTATAATTTGTTACCTTATCACCACTCTACTATTGTTGGGTACAGTGTTCTAGAAATGTCAGTTATGTTAGGCGTTTGATGATGTTGCCCAAATCTTTTATATTCTTACTGACTTTTTGTCTCATTGTTCTATCAATTACCAATAGAGTTGTTTTTAAAATTTTCAACCATAATTGTGGGTTTGTCATTTTCTCACTTTAGTTCTTTCAATTTTTTGCTTCCTTTATTTTGAAACTCTCTTATAAGTTACATAAACAGTTATAACATTATATCTGTCTGAATAACTGATCTTTCATCTATATAATATGACCCTTTTTGTCCCTGTTAATCATTATTGTCCTGAAGTCTATTTTGTCTGAAGCTTAAGTCTTTCTTTAGCTTTTCTTCTATTGCATTTCTGCTGGTCATGAATTCTTTTAGGTTTTTTTTGTTTGAAATGTTCTTTATTTTACCTTTGTATCTGAAGTAAATTTTGTTGCTTATAAAAATTTTAGTTGATAGTTTTTTGTTGTTGTCTTAAGTTAACATTTTGGATATGTTATTTTAATGTATTCTGGCCTCCATTATTCCTGATGAGAAGTCAACAATTAGACAACATTTTTCCCTTGTATATAATGTGCCATTTTTTTCTTTTTACTTTCACCATTCGTATTTTCATCATCCTCCATCCCCTTCCTTCAACAGCAACATTGTACCTGTGGTATGATTTGCTTTTTTTTTTTTTTTTTCCTCCTGCTTGAACTTCATTGAAATTCCTTAATGTGTAAGTTAATGTGTGTGTGTTTTTAACCAAATGGGGGGAAGCCTGAGGCCATTATTTCTCCAAATGATTATTCTACCTTTTTGTGAGTTTTTCTTCTTCTTCTGGGACTCCAGTTAACATATATAACGTACCAGTTGACATTGAGCCAAATTTCTGAGGTTTTGTTCAGTTTATTAAATCATCCTTTTCTCTGTTGTCAGGTTTTATTAATATATTATCAAGTTTAGTGACATTTTTGCCATATCTAATCTTCTGTGGAGTTATTCTAGTGACTTTTTCCTCTTTAATTTTAAATCATTTTTATAGTTTGTAATTCTGGGTTGTTATTTCCTGTCTGTTTACTCATTGAGACCATATTTTCCTTTAATTCTTTAAATATATTTTTCCAGCTGCTTTGAATTTTTTGTTTGGCATGTTCAACATTTGAGCTCAGTTGGGATCACTTTTTATTTGCTTTCCTTTTTTCAGAATAAAGGTAACACTCTACTCTTCCTTTGGTTATTTTTGGTTGAAAACTGATCATTTTAGGTAATGAATTGTACTGTTATCATTCTGAGGGTTGTTGGGTTTTTTTCTCTTCATAGGTAATTAATTCGTCTAAAGTTAAACTGTACATTTGTCTCCCATGGGGAGCAGAAACTGATGTCCCTGCTCAGTTCTTTCAGTGTCAAGCCGTTCTCTGGCACCCTTTTGGCACCCTGAAGGTGTCTTCTGAACCTGTATAGTTTATTGTTCAGCAAAGGATGTGGACCGAGTTTATATGCAGATTTGGAGACACCCTCTTTGTGATTTTGCTTCTGTTGCTTCTTTCATAAACTTTAGGTGCTTTGCTAGCCCTGAGCTTTGACTAAGTCTTTAAGCTTCAGTCTCTGACTAAGACATCAGCTCTGCTTCTCAAGCTGAGCATAGATCAGAGAATGCACTCAAATCAAAAGAGCTATTAACTCTCAAATCTGACCTGGTAAAGCTCTGCCTTAAGGGTAGATTTCTCTCTCATCCTCTTTGTTTTTATTTCTGTGCCCCTTGTTTTCCCCCATGTGTTATTTGATGGACAGCCAGGGATTTGGATAGAGTATATATTCACATTTTGTTTCTCACCTTTTCTATAGGTCTTTTCTTCTGGGATTTCTTCCCTAAGTTTCTAGCTGCTCTGCTAGCTTTAGACTCTAGTCAGCTACGTTGAGCTGATATGTCTTCAGGTTTATACCACAAGAGATGTAGGGAGTTGAGGAATGTCGTAATGCAAACATTCAGAAACTCACATTTCATACCATTATAGTTGCAGTCTTTCAAGGATAAATCTTCTCTCATTTCTGCTTGCATTTAGTCACTGTCCATTTCCTACAATAGTTTTTAAATTATTTTACTCAGTTTTTATAATTATTATCCTTTGGAGGGTTCGTACAACCATTTCAATCTGCTGTTACTGGAAGCCAGAACCCCATCTCCACAATTTGAAATGTTATATTAGATACTATTTATATGTACTATTTATAAGTACTTCAGTATTATTTTGGGGTGTTCTAGACTACACCAGCCTAATTTTATTATTGTTGTTTTAATATCTGGATATGCAAGTTCTTTCATTTTTTTTTATTTTGAAATTGGAATTAATGACAATTTCAACTATTTTTATCTAGGTATATTGTGTTTCTCTTTTTATTCAAGTCTTTTCTCTCAATAAAATTTTTAAATTGTTGTCATAGTCTTTTGCATTTTTGATTAACTTATGTCCTATTTGATATAGATACTTGATAATGTTTGCTGCTGTTGTGAATCAGGTTTTTTAATCATATGTGGCTATCCTTATAAGAAAGACATCATTTTTTATAGTTATCATATGTAATTATCCTCATAACATAACATAAGAAAGATATCATTTTTTATAGTTTTTATAAATAGCCACCTCACTGAATTCTATTATTATAATTGATTTTTCAGTTGATTCTCCTGTGTTTTCTGAGTAGGCTGTGATTATCTGGAAATAATTAATGATACTTGTATCTTTTATATAACGTAAGAAATATATCATTTTTTATAGTTATTGTATGTAGTTACCCTTATAACATAAGAAAGATATTAGTTTTTATAGTTTTCATAAACAGATATTATTTTTTATAGTTTTCATAAACAGCCACCTCACTGAACTGTATTACTATAATAGATTTTAAGTTGATTCTCTTGGGTTTTATGAGTATGTAGTGATAATCTGGAAATAATGATATTTTTATCTTTTATACAACACTGAATCATAGTATTAACTGTCTTTGTGGGAAGTCTTTCTTTTGCTTTATGCTACATTTGAAGCAGTACTCAACACTTAGATTCACCCCTATCCCATTTAAAAGAAATTTTACTCTACCATATTGGTGTCCAATATTTCATAGAGAAGCCTTAGTAGAAGATATGAATTATATATTGCACCATCTGTTATATGCACATACAGAGACATACATACACACACACAAATTACCGTTAAATGTCTCTTCTTAAAATTGTAATCGAAGTTACCAAATGTAGATTTGCAGTCTCATTCTGACATTCCTGTACTCACACTCTTCTTTTTTCCTCGGTAGCTTTTGCTTTCTAAATTGCCTCTAAATCTCTGTCCCGAGCACCATTTGACTCATAGGCCATAGGTGATTCTCCCTTGAGGTGGAAAGAAGGTGGGTGTTCTGCTGCCAAACAAACAAACAAATACGTAAACCAAGAAATTCTTGATCTATTTAATTGTCTGAGAATAAATCCTAGAAAAAAAAGAAAGAATCCGAGTAAGAATGGTTACTCTTGTCTTACTCCTGCTATAAATGGGAACATTACTACTTAATATGACTTTGGCTTGTGGTTTGAGATTGAAATTCTTTATCATGTGAAGAAAGTCTGTTTACTTACTGATTTACTGAGATTTAAGGAATGTATGTTGAATTTATCAAATGCAATTTCAGTATGTCTCATAATTTATTTAACTTATTGATGAGATGCTTTATATGAATATATTTCCTAATATTAAGCAATCTCCTGTTCTTGGAATACAGCGTACTTTGTAACCCTGTATTACTTCTTTAATAAATTGCTGTCTTTTTATTTAATAATAATTTATTTAGATATTTTCATTTATATTTATAAATGAGGTTCATTAAATTTCTCAGCAGCTTTCTTTTTTCAATCTCTAGATTTTGTTTCTCCATTTTTTAGCATGTAGCACAAGAATCTCTAGGGAAAAAACAGTTCGTCTTTTTAAATTTTGGCTTTCTTTGGGAGGAAGCGAGGTGAATGTAGTCATAAGTATGCTTTGAGGAAGTTCAACTGAAAGAAAAAAGCTTTTTCAAAAGAAAAGAAGAAAGGAGGGATTCATGTGTGTGTGTGTGTGTTGTGTGCAGGGGAGTAGTTGACATTGAACAAGGTCAAGAATTAATTTTAATACTTATATTTTTTAGTCACATACTGGTATATGTTACAGTATTTATAATGATTTCTAATCCTAATCTTCTTTAATTATTAGGCTTTTTAAAAAATTGAATTGTTACATTTCTTTTCTTTTCACGGAAAGATTTATAATTACAAAATTCACTAAGACGTTGTTTATTTGTAATTGTTTTTCTGCCAAATTCACATACAAGTGGTAATTTCTCTAGATATTATAAAAATTGGTGACAACCTTAGTGCCTTAAAAGTTTGTACATTATGTCCTTGTTTTCCAGAGTTTAATGTTCTGGAAAGTGTGAAATCAACCTGAACTTTGTTTCACTTAGGCGACGTACATTGTTTTAACTTTTTTTTTTTCTGATGCGTGTAAATCTTTGTATCCTATAAAATTCTAATTATTCTTCAAGAAATATTTGCTAATATCATCATATATTTTACACGATTCCTGAAAAATCCTTTTTGTCAGATACTGTGGTCCTTTTTGAGAGTAGGTAAGTTTAATAGTTTAATAATTTTTCTTTCACCTTTGTGTGAGGCATAACATATGGTTATACATAAAGGGCTCTGGAGCCAGAATACATTGGAAGCCTTGCTCTTCCACTTACTTACTCTGTGACTTTAGGCATGTTACATACCCTCTCTGTCCCTCGGTTTCCTCGTTTATAAAGTGGATGTAGTAGTATAACAATTAATAGGTTTATATGAGATTCAAATGAGTTAATTAGAAGAATGCCTGGTACGTGGTAGACATTCAGTGTTAGCTATTTTACTGTTTCTCAGTTTGTTCCTGACTATTCTTCAGATTTACTAATCCACTTTAAATTATAATATTTCTCATAATTTAAATGTATTTTATATTTGCATTCAAAATTTGCTTTCCATTGTTGTTTTCTACATCAATCATTGACATTTCTGCAGTATATAATCTGTTTGCAATGCTTCTCATGAAAATTAAAATTCTGCTATTGAATTTTAGTTATTCTTCAGTTTTTCTTATATCAGTGCATTCACTTCTCATCTCCTTCATCTTCTAACCTTGGTCGCTCTCTGATTATCAACCCTACCATGCTTCTTTGTCCCCCATGGAAATCATGTTTAAATGCATTTTAAGGCCAAAGCATAAGTCTTTACAAATCTATTTCTGTAGGTTATAGTAGATCCTTCTCAAATGTGCTGCTTCCTTTATATCCTACGGACTATGTTTTCCTCTTATGTTGCAGGCTCTTGATACAATAAAACTGGGGAAAAGTGTTCTCTTCTTGTGTTAAAATTTCATTTTTTATTATCCATTCTCTGTGTGTTACTTATAAATATTTGAGACCACAAACATATCCCACCCATCTTCCTTATTGATTCTTTCTAGAATAACCAAATATCAGGAACCACCCCCTTCTGTTTATAATCATCATTATTTCACAATTTCAATTTCAGTTTCAACCATTTATTTTTCCTCAGTCAAATTTGCTTTTCAGTCCCCCTTGACTAAGTGTCTTCATAAAAAATTCCTTATTCTTACACTGTTGCTTGCTAGAAATCCTTAATTTTGAGTCCTCTTTTTTGACACTACGCAACTAATTTTTAAAATCCCACAGCTTCTGTCTTATGCTAAAATTATACATGGCAACTTAAAGAAGAGATTAAAACAACACCTCTGCCCTCAATACTTTGAGTTTCCTACAAAGGATTTTTTAAAAGACTGAAGACAGATTTTAGATTTATACTCAAGTATATTATGTAATGAAAGCATCTGACTCTTGACTGCACTGGGCCCTGATTAATGACCATCTTTAAACTGAAATTTTTGTTGATTAAAGGTGGTTTTTGAAATTTGAGCACTAGTTTCATGTTCTTGGGACACCTAAGATTAAAGAAGTCTCCTCTCCTTGAAGACACAGGGGAGGTAACTTTCCTCTTCTCTGTTTCTTCAACTTCCTGCATCTCACTGCCCCTTCTCTTCTTTTGTCACTTTCAATGAAATTTAAACTCCCATTAAAAATTTGAAAAGTACTAAGGGAAAAAATGAACTATAAGTCTCTATCTTCAAAGGACAAAAGGCAGTGAAATTTAAGGAAATAAGATGTGTTTATTATCCTATTTTATGACAACCAAATATTATGTGAGAGCAAAATGAAAATGAAATAAGGTATTTTTATGAAAATTGGTTAAAATTTTACATGTGAATTCCAACCTGTTATTAAAATTTTCTGAGCCAGAGAATTGAATGCAGACAAGGAACAGCACTCAATGACAGTGACATTTCCTGACAGAGCAATTCTTTGCATATCAGCAAGGCTAATTATATTCAATCTGACAGCGGCAGTTTAACCCATTCACCAGAGGAATGTGCATCTCATAAGACCAATGATCTAAGCATTCATTTGGATGCCAATCTAGTTTGGCAATATATATTTAAAATGTATGATTAATTTTCAATGGCTGATGTATGGATGATAAACATGATTTCTCATCAATGCTGTTGAATGGTTTGTGTGTGTGTGTGTGTGTGTGTGTGTGTGTGTGTGTGTGTGTGTGT